>NC_138770.1:121144795-121677598 GCF_965119305.1 Pelophylax lessonae
CGAAGCCTAATGACCAAGCTGTATCTGTATATAAATTTAATTCTGCTGAAGATATAAAATCCTCTTGAAAGAATGATTTCCCATTGTAATCTACCAAGAAAAGAGACCATACCAACAAATCATCCTTCAAATCCGTAGTTAAACGGATATGAGAATATGGGGATTTAAAGCCAGACATAGCTAGCACTAGCCTCCTAGAAAAAATCCTGCCCATAGGCATGATTCGTGTTGCGAAAGCCAACAGGCCTAAAAAGGACTGCAGAATTTTCTTTCTACACAGAAAGAAAGCAATAGATGCTTGCAACCTATCTACCTTGACGGCTGGAAGCCTGCATTGGAAAAGCCCAGAGTCAATGGTGATACCTAAAAATTCTATGGTCTGTGTAGGATGAACCGTTTTGTCTTCTGCCAAAGGGATACCAAAAAAGGAAGCAACAGCAAAAAATAAACTTAGCAGTTTTGAGCAAACCGGCGAAGCAGGGGGATCTATAAAAAAAATCATCCAAATAATGGACGATACCTTCAAAACCAGCTTCCTTGCTAACTACCCAGTGGACAAAAGTGGAAAATATTTCAAAATAGAAACATGACAACGAACAGCCCATGGGTAGGCACATGTCAAAAAAGAAAAAACCCTCAAAGCAAAAACCCAATGAGTTGTATGACTTCGGGGAGATGGGAAGCAATCTGAAAGCCGACTGAATGTCTGCCTTAGCCATCAAAGCCCCATGCCCAAAATGTCTGATAAGCCTAGCGGCATCATCCAGAGTGGCATACTGAACCGATGCTGCAGACAGGTCAATGTCATCATTCAGAGAGCTCCCAGATGGGAATGAAAGATGATGAATAAATCTAAAAGAATTTGGTTCCTTTTTTGGTACCAAGCCCAATGGTGAAATCCTTAAATTGTGGAAACGTGGAATAGTGAAAGGGCCAGCAACCCTACCAACAGAAATTTCTTTCAGGATTTTTTCCCTCACAACATTAGGAAACTGTAACTCGGCACAACCAGAACCAGTAAAAGCAGGCAGCTAAAACCCATGAGAAAAACCCTTGATTCATTTTTGAGCTTTCTCCTGGTCTGGATACTGGGTTAGCCAGTGAAGCATGTTTGTCAGTTTCACTGGAGTGCGTGCTTTTGGAAAGTTCCCTCCCTGACTGCATACCAGAGGCTCTTTTAAAACACCCAGTGCAAAATGAACATTCATGGCGATATCTACAAGCATTTTGCCATCTGCACTGTGACTCGTTATAAGCAAAACACAACCCTTTTTTAAATAAAGGATTGGGGGTGGGTGAGCTAACAGCCTGTTTAGAAAACGTGGGTTTTGAGGGAACAATAAGGTTTAACCACAAACCCACATCTTTCATACCCCATTTTAAATTAGGGTATACCGCAATTTTTTGGCGGAAAGATTCATAATGAAACCAACCTAAACCGCCAAAATACCTATAGGCTTCTAGTATAGTTTCCAAATGCTGGAATAAGCCACAACACTTATTAGGATATTTCTCACCCATTACAGATGAAAAGATACAAAATGCCTGTAACCAATTAAAAAAATGATCTGGTGACAGGGCGTCTCCTATCAGAGTCATCAGTTTTCTTTTCTTCTTTGTTTAGAAAATCCTTACTATTATTAGGGAGAAGGGAAAGCAAATCTAAGTAATCGCCCTTCCAAATCTTTTCCTTAACATTATTGGCTAGGTGAAAACCAAGCGGAGAGATTTCGCAGGGCAGGACTTCTTTATGGCAAACCTCAGGGACAGAAGGAATAGGCACAGGAGGAGAAGGCTGAACATGACCATGAGTAACATTAGGTACAACACCAGACCTATTATAAGACCACACAGACACAGGAGAGGAAAGGCCTTGGTTGGATAGTGATTCAGAAATGCTAGATAAAGACTGCATAATCTGCTCCAAAATATTACCTGTGGCTAACTCACCTGCCTGCCTACCAACAGCTGAAGCCTGTGATAACTGCCTGCCTTCACTAGCCGATGACACATTCGCTACTGGATCTCCTTCCAGGAACCGTGGATGAGGGGGCGTGCTCCCAGGGGCCAGCCTGGATGGCCTGGACCCCCGTGCTGATCCCGCTGCTGAGGGCGTGGCCCAGATGTCCGCATCTGTGGGGGGAAGAACACCAGACCTACCTGAGGGGGAGGGGCGCAGTGGCCGCCCCCGCCCCTCGCTGCCCTGAATGGGTGACGGGGAGAATTTCTTCCGGCGCTTCCGGAGCCTCCTTCCGGGCCGTCTGGCACCCGGTGCGCCGCGGTTCTGCCTGGGTCCCACCGCACCCTTGTCCTCTTCTTCCGGGAGGCGTAGGTCTGCTTTCATCCGAACCGCTGCTTCGGGTCTTGCCGCCGACTTTGCCGCGCCGCAATCTGCTGGCTGACTCCGCTGTACCCTCCGCGCCGTGACCCCGGGGGCTGGCTGTACTCCTGCAGCCTCCTCTTCCACCCGACTGGTGATGGCTTGACGCGACGACTGGACCCTCGGCGGGGACTGGACCCCCGGCCACGACTGGACCTCTGGCGGCGGCTGGACCTCGGGCACCGACTCCGGCTCCTCCGGATAACTCCAGGCACTTCTTCAGCCATTCTTCTCCACCTTCGGACGCCGCCTTCTCCAGCATTCTTCTCACGAGGGTCTTCATGTCTCTTCCGTGGCTGGCGAGCTCCGAATTATAGCTCTTAGTGTTATAGCTCTGTGCTCTCCAAGCCGCTCCGAGACACTGAGGAGACTGAAGCCACGCAGCCCTTTATATAGGCCTATGCCCATTACGTAGCCGCATGCAGCTCATGTGTCTCACGCCTAGCCGCCACGTGACTTTCCCGCTTGAATGACCGTAGATTTCCTGCCCAAACGCCTCAGATACTTCCCGCCTAAACTGGCTGTTCAAATTAACATAGCTTAAAAGACAAGCAGCCGGTTTAAAATAAAAAGGCAAACCTACTTCTTTTTACCAAGGGTTTTAAAGCAGCCACATTCCCATGGAGTTGGGGACTTATTATGCCCCACTAACATCCACAGAAGATCTGTTGTTAGTTCTCTAAGATGTTTCAAACAACCTACCTGTCGAGTTCCTTCAAAAAAATGATGCAAGTGTACTTAGAAGAATTGATGATGGCTTGAAGGCAAAGGGTGGTCACACCAAATATTCATTTAATTTGAATTTCTCTTATGTTCATTTACTTTCCATTTTGTTAATTGATAAAAATAAACCATTAACACTTCAATTTCTTAAGGCATTCCTAATTTACAGCAATTTTCACACCTGCCTAAAACTTTTGCAACGTAGTGTATACTCTATATTACCAAAAGTATTGGGACACCTTCCTTTACACACACATGAACCTTAATGGCATCCCAGTCTTAGTCCGTAGTATTTAATATTCAGTTGGCCCACCCTTTTCAGCTATAGCAGCTTCAACTCTTCTGGAAAGGCAGTCCACAAGGTTTAGGAATATATCTATGGGAATGTTTGACTATTCTTCCATAAGATAACTTTTGAGGACAGGCACTGATGTTGGATGAGAAGGCCTGTCTTCCAGTCTCCGCTCTTATTTATCCCAAAGGTGTTCTTTCGGGTTGAGGGCAGGACTCTGTGCAGGCCAGTCAAGTTCCTCCACCCCAAACTCGCTCATCCATGTCTTTATGGACCTTGCTTTGTGCACTGGTCCAAATCATTTGGTGGAGGGAGGATTATGGTGTCAGGTTGTTTTTAGGGAGTGGGCTTGGCTCCTCCTTAGTTCCAATGAAAGGAACTCTTAAGGAGTCAGCATAGCAAGGCATTTTGGACAATTTGATGCTCCCAACTTTGTGGAAACAGTTTGTGGATGGCCCCTTCCTGTTCCAACATGACTGCGCACCAGTGAACCAACAAGGCCCCTAAAGACATGGATGAGTAAGTTTGGGGTGGAGGAACTTGACTGGCCTGCACCTCAACCCGACAGAGCACCTTTGGGATGAATAAGAGCTGGGAATGCAAGCCAGGCCTTCTTGTCCATCAGTGCCTGACCTCACAAATGCGCTTTGGGAAGAATGGTCAAACATTCCCATAGACACACTCCTAAATCTTGTGGACAGCCCTCTCAGAAGAGGTAAAGCTGTTATAACTGCAAAGTATGGGCCAACTCAATGCTAAACCCTACAGACTAAGACTGGGAATCCGTTAAAGTTCATGTGTGTGTAAAGGCAGGCGTTCCCATACTTTTGGTTATATGTTGTATATACAGTTTTGATGATTTAGTGTAGTTTAGCTCATTGGTAGCGCCAAACATTAAGTCAAGTCCACTCCACAAAGCTCATTTTAGGGCTTTTTCTGCCCACTTTTAATGAAAAAAAGTAAAGATTCACAGCAGAATAATTTCCCTCGTAGGGGTTCTCATTATAAATGTGTCAAAACAAACAATACTCCACCTCGTGGCTCTTCTCTGCAGTATCTCTGCATAGGTCTTTTGCCTTGGTCCTCGTTACTGTCAAACATACAGTCCTTAGTGCTCATGCACTAAATGCTGAACCTTCCGCAGCTCTGACTGTTTCTCCTGCAGCTCTCTGCTGCTACATCCTTACAGGCTCGGCCTTTCACTGTACCTGTATGGATAGTACAGTGTAACGTGCTCCTAACAGCTCCCTTGTACAAACTGACCCCCTCAGGAGGGTGGGGCCACTAGCCTCCACTCCCAGCTCTAACATAAGCCCAGTGTACACCTGTCTCCTTAGTGAGCCTGTTTTATGCAAAACATGGCCTAAACTGCCAAAATAAACAGTGGCATTGGCTCTCCTCTTTACACAGTTTATCAACACGCACGTACACATGCTCTCTGTTATTAAAACTAATATTTAATACATTTAATATTAATGTTTTTTAATTATATTAACAAAGATTTTTTTAATACTGTAATTTTATCTGACAATTACAGTATTCAACAAAGGCAGACTGCCATCTTCAGGCTATAGTGATGTCTGTAGGCATAAGATTAATTTTGTAAATGGAGCCTTTGGTTGCGCATGTGATAATTAGGTTATAGTTGATGTGATCAGGAACTTAGAGGTCAGCGGAACTGTCAATGATGACCCAGTCTGGCAGCTACAAGCTGTGTCCCCCAGAATTGTTGTATTGTACTGGGGAACATTAATCTACAGATTGTGGGTGGGAAGCCATTACAGGAAAACTGTATGGAGAGAAAAATGTTGGTAGCCATTGCTGACCTTTTGAGAATGCTCTGTCTATCTCTGGCTTCAGTATTTGAAATCACGGACATAGAACAAACATTCAGTGACTTCTAATCTGCATACTTGTCCTGGATCTGTAGCTTAGATTGTTATGATGCTGTTGGATCATCATGACAGACAGGTAACTGACATGTACCGAGGAAGTTCAGTCATTGCAGATTATTCATTTCGGTGCAGCTTTCCTAGAAAATTATCCAGTTGCGTTTCATGCGCTAAGTCACTAGTATTGTCCGTAAGCTTTTGTTGACAAAATATTCTGTGCCGAAGCTCCGGCAAAAGAGCCAGTTTTGGCTGAGCATCTGTATGAATCACAGTATTATACCGGAATCTAATTCAAGATGTTTTTTTTCTGTGAAACATGGAGTGGAATAAATAAATAATTAAGAGGGGGAAAAAAATAACAGCACAACTTGTAAATTCACAAATGTGCCACTTCTTTAATAAATTTAGCTGTAAGTGTCTGATATTTGAAGGGAAGAAAACACATTAGGAATAACTGATGCTCTCGGAGGTATTGGGGGAGAAGCAAGCCTGCATCTGAAATAGGCCGCCGAGGGGAGGCAGTGGAATAGGAGGGAGGGTGGACGAGGGGGATTAGCTTAGGTTCAGAAAACGAGTGTCACTCAGCACCGCTAACAAGGATTTCAGCACACATCTAACTTCACTGGCAAGTTCACAATATTGTAGTATCTGAGCTCTGCTTCTTTCCATACTGCCAGTTCTTTGCTCTGGCCTTTCACTGGTTGACTGCTTGCAAGGAGAACAGCAATCTCAACAAGAACGGCCAATGAAATTACATCTCATATTATAACAGTACTACTTTAAAGTAGATATCAATCCAATCTCATATTATCTTTACCATGTTAATGCTATTTCAGAAGTCATTTTCAATTATTTTAATGTGTTACTAAACCCAGGACCCTGCATTTACTATATCTAGTTTCCCACCGTACACAGAACATGAAAATGCAAGTATTTTAGTAAATATAAACTGCTAAATACCCTTTCTCATCAGCAGTTAGAGCAGTCTTATGACTTCTATTAGTGTCTGGCCAAGCTCTAGTTAAAGCTTGTAGTAGGAGTTTTCATTCTCCTCTGACTGTCCTATTAGGCATGCTATGAAGCATGCTTTATGGCATGTACAGACTGATTTTACTGTTGTGGGTTTAGTAACACTTTAAATCAGCAGCTTTTAATAAAATAATACCTGGTCCTAATACAGGCACTCCCTATCATAGGGTGACAACACTCTTTTCCAGTTTTCTAGCTGTGCTCCTCAGTTGTCACTCTATCACATGCAATATCCTTCTAAAAAGCAGCACCCCAAAAAAAATCTACATATATAAATGCATATATACACATAATAAAGAAATATTATTTAATAAATATTATGGATTACACAGTATTGTTATAAATGTTATTATGTATTATTCAGTACATCCATTGCTCTGTGGTCCAGGTATGATGCTCATGTGCCCATTGTAGGTGCATTTGCCTGTGACCTTCCCACTTTCCTAGCTCTCAAAGGGATGTTCAAATGCAGGAAACGCAACTGTCTGACCTGTGCTTTTGTCAAACACGGGCAACAATCATTTATGGATTCACAGGGCCACTCCTACCCCATTGAAGGTTTTTATTGTATACCTGCTCCACCTCCTTTGTAGAGTACTTCACCCACTGCTTTTGTGGTATTCAGTATGTAGGTAGGACTATCAGACCACTTCGCAAGATTTGGAGAGCATTGTAGGAATGTAAAGAAAGGCCTTCCCAAATTCAGTGTATCCAGGCATTGTCTTTTGCAACATCACAAGGATTACAGCATACTCAGAGTGATTGTGATTGAATCTATCATACGGAGGGCAAACATTTCAAGGCATTGAGTTCCAGAGAGACTTATTTGATATTTGGGCTCAACACTATGTTCCCCAATGTCCTCATTGAGGAGCTCAATGTGAATACCATCTTATAATCCTCTTGTGCCCCTGAGCCATTTCATTCTGGAGTTCTGGAGGCCCTCCTTCATCTTGGCCTTTATAAGGAGTGGTATCTGGTCCTCACCTATCCATCTACCATACATTATATATGATATACTACCAATGACATTTATGTCTTCATTTTTAATCTTCTTTTTTTTTTAATCAGATTATTTTTATTGAAACAAAGAAAGAGTTTTTATACACAATACAAAAACAAAACTCCAGAACAAAGAAAGAGAAAAAGGCAAATTGGCGAGCACATATCAGAGGTACACCCCAGTCTGTACGTTCTCGAGATGGCATATATTGTGGACACAATAATGAGCTTACACATACATTAAGAGTCATAAGGCCATCCCCCCGAAATCATTTGTTAACAAATGCTATTGATAGTGTACATGAAATTAAGTAGTAGCCAAGATAAGTGCATCGACACCATCGCCAATGAAGAGCCAGAAACACAACAAAATAAAACAAAACAAAACAACATCGGTGAATTCCCTCTAATTGCCCATATGGAGTATGATTATGCCGAAGTCCCGTAAGTAGACACCCACATAAGATACATATCAGCAGATGCAATCCCCACCCGTCCACTAACGTGTAAGGTAGAGCAAGCAGCCACACTACGCTGAGGAGATTACCCCACCTATCAGCCTGTTGGATACCAAGTGAAGGGGGGCCAGACCCGGCACATCAAGCCAAGGTCCCCAAATACGGTCAAATTTAAGTGCGTTCCCTCTATGTTTGTACGTGAGGTGCTCCCTATTCAGTAGCAATTTCACCTCCTCAATCCATTCAGCATGTGTAGGCGCAAGGGCGGAAATCCATCAGCTTCCTGGCAAGAAAAAGAGCCCTGAGGACCGCAGCGTGCACCTCTGGGGGGTAGAGTTCCTCATCCAGCCAGCCCAGTATACACAGCTTTGGTTCCACAGGAAGAGATAGTTTCCAAATATCATTGATGGAACGAAAAACCGCATGCCAGTAGCGATGCAATTTCGGGCACCTCCAAAGCATATGCAGCAAGTCGCCTGTGTGTACCTTACACCGAGGGCAGAGGGGGGAATCCCTCCTCTGCCAGCGATGCAGGCGTTGTGGGGTCCTGTATGAGCGGTGCAAAATAAATAGCTGCGTAAGCTTATGCGAAGCAGATAGAGAGACCTTTGGTACATTATCCAGTATGCCCGTCCACTCCTCTGAGGAAATGGGGCCCAAATCCTCAGCCCAGGCCTCCCGACACTTATAGGTCATAGCCCTAGAGATTTGTTCCATAAAGGCTGTGTACAATGAGGAGATCTGTCCCTTTTTAATGGTAGTGTTCACCAAATTAAGGAGTATGACAGGATTGCACAGACCCCAGGGAGAGATCTTGGCTTGAGAGGCAAGGGCGTGTCTAAGCTGCAAATACTGAAAAAAAAGGGAGTTAGGGAGGCCAAACTCATCACGAATAGTCTGGAAGTCTTTAAGTACCTCTCCTCTGTAAAGCTGGGAGATGAACCTAACTCCATAACTGTCCCAGCGTAGAGAGCCCCTCAGTTTATCCAGTTCAGGGTAGTTGACATTATTAAGAATGCGAGAGTATTTTGAGAAGCCATTGTAAGCAAAGTGCTTTTTAGCCCTCTGCCAAATCCTATCAAGAAGCATCAGGGTGGGACAGCCAGGAGAGCCCCGCAAGACACCAGCCTCCAGGGACTCCACCAGTGCCCCACCCGCAAGTTGTGCCCTAATGACCCGCTGGTCATTAGGGCACAGAGTCACTATCCAGTAGCCAACCCGTTAGATGCTACTATCCAGTAGCCAACCCGTTAGATGCTGCAGTTGGGACGATAGGAAATAATAGTAGGGGTTTGGAACAGCCAATCCCCCACTATCTTTAGCCTCCTGAAGCGTCTCTAGGCGGATTCTAGGTGACTGCTTCCGCCAGATGAGTGCACGATAGACTGTGTTGAATTGCTTGAAAATGTGAATGGGGATCCACACAGGGGAGTTGTGCAAGGCATACAGTAATTGGGGATTCCAGATCATCTTAATCAGATTACATCTGCCCACTACCGACAGAGGCAACCGGATCCAGCTGGCCAATTTCTCACGGAATCTATGCAGGAGAGGAAGAACAATAAGCTTAACATACTGTCGCAGATCAGGGTGGACCACCACCCCCAAATAACGGAATCGGTCCACCACCACGACCTGCGAAGCAGTAGGGGGCAATGCGACCTCAAGGGGATCCAGAGGCAGCAGGACGGATTTGTCCCAATTTATTTGAAAACCCGAGAAGGATCCGAACCTTCCTATCAGGTGCATCAGCGCTACCAGCGAGCCTGACGTGTCTCCTAAAAACAATAGGGCATCATCAGCGTAGAACGCAATCTTGTCCTCCCCCGCCCCCCTGCGAAAACCAACAATAGCTGGGTCGGCCCTAACAGCCGCCGCCAGGGGTTCCACCGCCAGGGCAAACAGCAGGGGCGACAGCGGGCACCCCTGCCTAGTGCCCCTGTGCAACGGAAATGAATGAGAAAGGGAATTGTTGACCCGTATACAGGCCATAGGTGCCTTATACAGTAATTTAAGCCATTTAATAAAGGATTGACCGAAACCAAAGCCCTCAAGGGCCGCCCAAAGATACTGCCACTCAACGCTATCAAAAGCCTTAGCGGCGTCGAGTGACAGTATCGCTCTATGTCCACAGTTATCAGAGGGCAACTGCATATTCAGATACAATCTGCGGATATTGGTAGCTGTGGACCTGCCAGGGATGAACCCAGACTGGTCCCCATGAACCAGGTGAGCGATAACCTTAGATAAGCGGTTGGCCAATACCTTAGCTAATAGTTTCAGGTCAGTGGGCAGTAAAGAGATCGGGCGATAAGATTCAGGGTGTAGCGGATCCTTCCCGGGCTTTAAAAGGACTACCACCACAGCATCATACATAGATCGTGGAAGCTCCCCCCCCTCAAAAGAGGCCTGGATAACTTTAATCAGTTCAGGTAGTAATACCCCACCAAAGGCTTTATACAGCTCTATAGGGAGCCCATCCATCCCCGGTGCTTTAGAATTAGGAAAAGATGCCAATGCCTCCTGGAGTTCCTCCAACTTAATGGGGGAGTCCAGCATGGCTCGGTCTCTAGCGGATACCTGTGGTAACTGTAGTTCCCCCAAAAATGAACGCAGGTCCTCCGTGTCATAAGCCACCTTTGAGGAATACAGATCCTCAAAAAAGCAGCGGAAGCCCTGCAATATGTCAGCCGTGTCATCGACCACTCGAGCAGAAGGAAGTACCAGCCTATGAATAATGGATGAAGGGCGCTGAGCCCGGGAGATAACAGCAAGCAAGTGACCGGTTTTCACCCCCTCCTCAAAATAAGCCTGAGAGGCGAAGAAACGCTTGTGGTCTGCCTGCTGTTGCTGTACAGACCGGTAGAAGCGTTGCGCTTCCAGCCAACGGCCTTCAGTGTCAGGCGTGGGAGAGTGCAGGTAAGCGCGTTCAGCGCGAAGTACTGCCTCACTGGCATCCTGTGCCCAACTTCTGCTCTTTGATTTAACAGTAGATACCTCTCTAATGCACAACCCACGTAAGTATGCCTTCATAGTATCCCACACAATACCAGGAGCTGCAGAGTGTCTGTTGTCAGTAAAGAAATGTTCCAGTTGGGTACTGATGGAGGCAGGGTCTGGGAACAGCTGTAGCCAAAACGGGTTCAACTTCCAATGCACGGGCAACCTGGGGCCAGGAAACCGAAGGTTAACCAGGACCGGGGAATGATCGGAGAGACCCCTAGCTAAATACTCAACCGTGGGCGTAAGAGATTGAAGTAAATCTGAACCAAAGGCCAGATCAATACGGGATAACGTGGAATGAGACAGCGAATGACAGGAAAATCCAGCCTCTAAGGGATGTTTACTGCGCCAGAGATCCACAAGACCCAACTCCCCCATAAATTTGGCAAAGGGAGTGGGCGTCCTGGATCCTCCAGGGCAAAAGCGTTTATACAAATCTAAGGTCGGGTCAAGGATGTTATTAAATCGCCCATCACCAGCACCGGAACCTGAGGGTGTTTTCCCATAAACCGAGACAGACACTCTAGCACCTCGAATGAGAACGGGGGAGGAAGATACACATTTGCAATAAGACATTTAAAGACATTCCAAATACCCACTAAGAAAATAAACCTGCCCTGAGAGTCAATCACAGAGTCCACCAGTTCAAATTTTACCGAGGCAGATATTAAAACAGAGACCCCCCTGGAGTACTGGCTATGAAAAGAGTGAAATTGGACCGGATAACTCCGAGTACGGAGATATCCAGTCGTGTCCTGAGTAAGGTGGGTCTCCTGCAGGCATACCAGGGCAGGAACATGATGAGACAACAGGGTCAGCACAGCCGTTCGTTTGCGGGAGTCCCCCAGACCTCTCACATTCCACGAGAGCATAGACTCCTTGGTGTCAGCCATGAGGGGGTGTCAGTATAGGATAAGGGCAGGGGAAGTCTCCGACAGGCCGCCATAGTAGTTCCCAGCAGCTGGCTGCTTCCTGAAGCAGCAGGCCAAAGGACCAAGGGACACAATCAGTAGCAGCACAGCAGCAAGGTACGGCAGAAGTAGGGAGAGCATCATAGGGGAATCCACCATAGAGTAAGTTGGACAAGAAATAAAAAAGAGAAAAAAGATGGAAAGTCTCAACAAAAAAAACGGTAACAACAAAAACTGATGGAGAGCAGCCGACAGAGCCACTTCTATCCATGCCCCGCAGGGAACACTCTGTAGGCCCCAATGGGGCGGGGGGGTACGAGAAGAGGGCCCGAACTCGGACAGAGTCAGAAACCCGGCTCATTCCCGCCGCGGGTTTCAAAAAAGGAGCGAACAGTAGAACCATAGAAATTCAAGCAGAACTCTGCGTCATGGCTCCAAGTAGGGGACTAATAGACCCAGCAAGGCAAAACTCATCAGCTTGCTTGAAGACAGTGCTATTCCACAGCCGCTCTTAGGTGCCTTTCTTGACGATCCAGCCAGTTAGTTGCCATGGTAGGATTTTCGAAAAAGTGCACCGTGCCATTCGCGACCACTCGTAGTTTAGCCGGATACATCATGGAGTAGACCAAAGGGATGGCGCGCAGTCGCTTCTTCACATCAGTAAACCGCGCCCTCTGCCTCTGCAGGGCAGCCGAAAAGTCAGGATAAATGGAGATCTTAGCACCCTGTATTTCCATACGGGGTTGTTGGCGGGCCAATTTCAGAATAACGTCCCTGCCCTTGTAGTGTAGCAGCTTCAGCAGGAATGGACGGTCAGGACCCCCAGGTGGGGGGGCCCTGAAAGGCACCCTATGCGCCCGCTCTACAGAAAAGAATGGTGATAGATTGTCTTTCCCAAAAGTGGTGATCAGCCATTGTTCTATAAACTCCACAGGCGATTTACCTTCCGCTTTTTCGGGGATGCCCACCAAACGCAGATTGCTGCGGCGTAAACGGTTCTCCATATCCTCCAGTCTGTGCATCGCCTCAGCAACCGCTGAGGAATTCATGCGCACATCTTGCAGAATGGGGGGTAAATCATCCCCCACTGCACTCACCCGTCCCTCTAGGGCCGTGGTACGTTCCCTCATTTTCTGCATATCCTGACGGATGTGCAATATGCCTTCTTTCATGCTCTTCACCTCAATGGACAATTCAGAAAGGGATGCGCCGTATGTGTGGATCGCAGTTAACACATCCTGTATGGTGGGGAGAGGCTGCTCTGCGTCCTCCAAGGAACTGGGTCTGGCTGCAGGGACGGGAGGTGTACTCACTGCGGTCTCTAGGGAGGGCTCAGCCGGAGTATCGAGGCACGGAGACAGCGCTGGCGAGTGAGGAGGTGGACGATCCCGGGAAGCCGCTGAGGAGGCCATCGGTGAGGTATGTGAGCGGTGCTTCGTGGGGTCGCGGGCGAACTTTTCCAGCTTAGAGATCGCTGTAGGCTGTTTATCACGGCCCGCGCGCTGGGGGAGCGGGGCGCCGCCATTTTGGGCCTGCTTCAGTGCAGAGGCGCCATCCTCCTTCTTCTTTGACATGGCGTTCCTGTGCGGCCGGGCGTCCGGTACTACCGCTGGGGTGATGCAGGCACGGGAGCGGAGCAGGCGATCAATTGTAGCGGGGATTCGGGTCTATATAGCAGGATTATTTCAATCAGGATTCCGGAGCTGACTCAAGGCACGACTGCTCACATGGAAGGTTCAGCCACGCCCCTCATTTTTAATCTTCCATCTTGATTCTCCCATGCAGTTAGAGATGATCTGAGAACCCTCTATACCTCTATCATCCATGCCACAGGAACATGGTCACCTATGGTTTTGACATATTTGTTTATATATCCAGAAGGTCCTCCTAGAAGCAGCCTTTGCAAGGGGATTATAGGCAAAATCCAGCAGGCTCCTCTACGTGTAGCATATGGTTACATTTAATGAAGGTACACTATTTAGAAGCTCACATGGTTGATGATTAAAAGAGGTACATCCAAGAATGATAATTAAAAGAGGTACATCCAAAAATGCAGGCAACCAGGGTAAAGCTTTTCACATAGACCATCCTCCTCACCGCCGACTTTTACTGCTGTCAGTCTGCAGTCGTGATCTGGAAGACTACCCTGCAGTAGAGCGATCTGAAAACAAGGCTTGAAGTGCTCATGGAATGCAGCGTAGAAGGAATGACGTCAATGGCGTTGCGGAGGATGGTCTTTGTGGGCAGCCTGCGTACTTAGATGTGCCTGTTTTAATCATCAACCATTTGCTAAATGTTGTACCTTCATTAAATGTAACCATATTGCTACACTTAGAGGCGCCTCTCTTCTCTTTTATACCCAGTTGTGACATCGCTTGTTTATCAAGTCAAAATCTATTTAAAAAGTTTGCTTGTTCTGCAAAATGCTCTCAAACCAAGTTACTCTCAATCCAAGGTTTTACTGTGTACATATATATATATATATATATATATATATATATATATATACATATACATATACATATACACACACACACACACACACACGCGCGCGCACACACACACATATATATATATATATACAGGTGGACAGAAATTTGTCTGTTCATACACCATATTTTAGGCTATATGTTACTTATTTCAATCCCAGACCATTGTACCTATTCTACTTCTCTGGTTTTAGCCAACATATTTTTATTTTTTATTGTATAGTCTCAGAAAAGATAAATATACATATTTATTTGTGCACTTTTATAATGTATAAATGTGACGGCACTGTCCCACACTCCGCTTGAGTGCTTCTGTCAGTATACCACTTCCTCCAGTCTGAACATAGATGTCAGATATTATAGCTGCATATTGCAACCAGCAACTAGGCAGTATATACATCCCCACCATAGTTTGCTAGGTGTGTGATTTAGCACAATCAACTATGTGTGGAAGACAGGTGGTTGAGCTGATGATTTTAACATCTGCTATGAGTCTGAGTCTAGAGTCCCAGAGTCTGTGTGTCTTGGGGAGACATGGACTTGAATCCAAAGTAACATTACTCCAAGGGTCCCCCAGCATACACCCCACAATGAGTAGTGTTCCCATAGAAGCCAGGGCCAATAGTCAGTAGGCAAGAGGCTAGCCTGCAGTCCCCCCCCCCCCCCCAAAGCCTCTGTCCCAGGCAAGTCTATCATATAGTCTCTAGAGAAATAAATATACATACAGTATTTATTTGTGCACTTTTATAATGTATATATGCAATTACTATATAACATACAAAAAATATTTTTTATACCTGTATATTTCTTGATAAAATGTACAGATTTTTTTTTTCTTTTATCTTTCTTATTTCTTTATATATATATATATATATATATATATATATATATATATATATATATATATATATATATATATATATATATATATATGGTTTCTGTGAATTGTGACTCATCAGGAACATATACAGTATATGCAAATTTGAAACATTACTGGTGGCTACATCTTAGGTCCAGTCTATTTTAGGGCCATTCAGTTACAGGTTTTTTTATTTTTTTACAAGGCTGCTATGTGGGAATTTTCATGTTTTGCAGCGATGGATTGTGAGATAATGGAAGTGAGATGAAAAGAGGGTTAATTCCATTTCAGTGTAAAAAGTTTTGTTAATTAAGCTTTCTGTTTTTCTCCGGAATGTTTTGACAAGATTGTAATCCCAGCAGATCTTTCTGAAGGAACTGATCTCACCACAGTTTCAAAAGCAGAGTGGGGAGCTATTACCACCAATTCCATAATGACTGCGCGTCAATTGCCACCTTGTCCACACTTTGTAAGAAGTTTCTGGAACATGAGTGCAACATGCTGGTTTACTGGGAGCCCAGAATAATCTTTTGTACATTTCTGTGGAAAATTCCACAACCTACTCTTGGTGTTCATGCATGGTGTAGGATTTTTGTACGCTGATTAAACATTAATAATTAGCAGAGATCACATTCTTTATATTCTTCTACATGAGTGATACATTTTATAGCAGAAAGAGGAAAAATCCCCATATTAAAAAAATAATAATAAATATATATACATACACAATCCCAGTAAAAGTATGTGCAAAAAAGAAGTGGGTGTTCAAGGATGACCTGTCAGTATATCAATGTACAAACCATATATATCCTAAAAACATTATTTTTTTACAAAACATTATTGAAATAAAACATACAAAAAATGGTGCTCCTATACAAAAGCATATAAAACCATGGTGGTAATACTCAAGAAATGGAGTGATGGGTTTTACATTATATAGCGTTGTCAATTTACGCAGCGCTTTACATATATTAATTGTACATTCCCATCAGTCCCTGCCCTCAAGGAGCTTACAATCCCTAAATCCCATTCTTACATACTCATAATAAGGCCAATTTAAACAGGACCCAATTAACCTACTAGCATGTCTTTGGAGTGTGGGAGGAAACCGGAGTACCCACGCAGGCACAGGGAGAACATGCAAACTCCAGGTAGGTAGCGTCATTGTTGGGACTCGAACCAGCGACACTTTTACTGCTAGGCAAAAGTGCTAAACACTACACCACTGTGCCACCCATGTTGCTTTGTATAGTGCTTTGTATAGTGCTTTGTATAGTGCCAAGTGCCAAATGATAAAGGCCAAGAGGGGAAAGGCGAAAAAAAAAAAAAAGTTTGGACATACAATAGGATACTCATACTCATAAATATACACAAAAACATACCCAGTAGAATTGGTAAACTCTCCTAGGTCATGGGAAGGCAGAAACTGGGACCACAAGCAGGGAAATGCTCACAGTTTTAAAAAAGAGGAAAGGGAAATATTCAAGATCTTCTACAGCTCTGTTAAAATATTTTATACTAATAAAGTCATAAGTGAGAGATATATGGGTAGCCTAAACCAGTGGTCCTCAACTCCGGTCCTCGGGGCCCACTAACAGGCCAGATTTTAAGTGTTACCTTGGGAGATGCAGACTAGAATACTGCAATCACTGAGCAGCAAATGAGATCACCTGTGATGTAATTTAGTTATCTTGCAAACCTGGCCTGTTATTGGGCCCCGAGGACTGGAGTTGAGGACCACTGGCCTAAACCACCTACACCTTGTTTTGTATCAATAGCCATATACTCTATATTGTCAGAAGTATTAGGACACCTGCCTTTACCCGCACATGAATTTTAGTCTGTAGGGTTCAATATTGAGTTGGCCCACTCTTTGCAGCTGTAACAGCTTCAACTCTTCGGGGAAGGCTGTCTACAAGGTTTAGGAATGTGTCTATGGAAATGTTTGACCATTCTTGCAGAAGCGCATTTGTAAGGTCAGTCACTGATGTTGGATGAGAAGGCCTGGCTCACAGTCTCCGCTCTAATTTATCCCAAAGGTGTTCTATCAGGCTGAGGTCAGGACTTTGTGAAGGCCAGTCAAGTCCCCCCCCAAACTTTATCATCCATGTCTTATGGATCTTGTGGACAGCCATCCCAGAAGAGTTGAACTGTTATACCTGCAAACGTTGGACCAACTAAATATTGTACCCTACGGACTAAGACTGGGATGCCAAAGTTCATGTGCGTGTTATGGCAGGCATCCCAATACTATATAGTGTATATTATTAGATGTTTATTTGTTAACTCACAAACTACTACCATATATATAATAATGTTAACAATACTGGCCATACTGACCTAGATATCTGCTGATACAACAAATAAGGATTATCGCCTCTCAACAGCATCCCACGAGAGACTCTACAGTCCACATATCTGAAACGAAAATAAAATAAACAAGAGCGATATTGTTATAGGAGAATCCAAACACAAGCTCAAAAAGGAGGAGAATTGTGATAGTCATCAGCTTCCCAAACATTCTAGATTTCTCTGATGTTATAAAAAAATAAGTTCTACACTCACCACATCAATTAAAGGACTATGTTAGCACCACCAACGTAGCTTTCATCATGGACAACCACCTGATAACTAATGGGTTCCTCATACTTAAGAATCCCCCTTCCTCTCATACAGTATCTCACAAAAGTGAGTACACCCCTCACATTTTTGTAAATTTTTTATTCTACCTTTTCATGCGACAACACTGAAGACATTACGCTTTTCTACAATGTAAAGTAGTAGTTTACAGCTTGTATAACAATGTAAATTTGCTGTCTGCTCAAAATAACTCAACACACAGCCATTAATGTCTAAACCGCTGGCAACAAAGGTGAGTACACCCCTAACTGAAAATGTCTAAATTGGGCCCAATTAGTCATTTTCCCTCCCTGGTGTCATGTGACTCGTTAGTGTTACAAGGTTTCAGGCATGAATGGGGAGCAGGTGTGTTAAATTTGGTGTTATCGCTCCCACTCTCTCATACTGGTCACTGGAAGTTCAACATGGCACCTCATGGCAAATAACTTTCTGAGGATCCGAAAAAAAGAATTGTTGCTCTACATAAAGATCGTCTAGGCTATTAGAAGATTGCCAGGACTCTGAAACTGAGCTGCAGCACGGTGACCAAGACCATACAATGGTTTAACAGGAAAGGTTCCACTCAGAACAGGTTTGCCATGGTCGACCAAAGAAGGTGAGTGCACGTGCTAAGCGTTATATCCAGAGGTTGCCTTTGGGAAATAGACGTATGAGTGCTGCCAGCATTGCTGCAGAGGTTGAAGGGGTGGGGGGTCAGCCTGTCAGTGCTCAGACCATATGCCGCACACTGCATCAAATTGGTCTACATGGCTGTTGTCCCAGAAAGAAGCCTCTTCTAAAGATGATGCACAAGAAAGCCCGCAAACCGTTTGCTGAAGACAAGCAGACTAAGGACATAAATTACTGGAACCATGTCTTGTGGTCTGATGAGACCAAAATAAACCTATTTGGTTCAGATGGTGTCAAGTGTGTGTGGTGGCAACCAGGTGAGAAGTACAAAGAAAAGTGTGTCTTGCCTACAGTCAAGCATGGCGGTGGGAGTGTCATGGTCTGGCGCCTCATGAGTGTTGCCGAAACTGGGGAGCTACACTTCATTGAGGGAACCATGAATGCCAACATGTACTTTGACATACTGAAGCAGAGCATGATCCCCTCCCTTCGGAGACTGGGCCGCAGGGCAGTATTCCAACATGATAAGGACCCCAAACACGCCTCCAAGATGACCACTGCCTTGCTAAAGAAGCTAAGGGTAAAGGTGATGGACTGGCAAAGCATGTCTCCAGACCTAAACCCTATTAAACATCCGGGGGGCATCTTCAAATGGAAGGGGGATGAGCGCAAGGTCTCCAACATCCACCAGCTCCGTGATGTCCTCATGGAGGAGTGGAAGAGGACACCAGTGGCAACCTGTGGAGCTCTGGTGAACTCCTTGCCCAAGGCAGAGCTGGAAAATAATGGTGGCCACACAAAATATTGACACTTTGGGCCTAATTTGGACATTTGTACTTAGGGGTGTACTCACTTTTGTTGCCAGTGGTTTAGACATTAATGGCTGTGTTTTGAGTTATTTTCAGGGGACAGTAAATTTACACTGTTATACAAGCTGTACACTCACTACTTTACATTGTAGCAAAGTGTCATTTCTTCAGTGTTGTCACATGAAAAGATATAATAAAATATTTACAAAAATGTGAGGGGTGTACTTACTTTTGTGAGATACTGTATATACAACCTCAATTTCAAAAAGTTGGGACGCTGTGTAAAATCTGCATAAGAACAGAATGCATTGATTTGTAAATCTCATAAACCAATAGGAGTTGGGGGTTGGGGGTTGGGGGAAGTCGACTTTACACAAATGCTGTCATTTTTATGATAGTGAATTGTTAATGTTTTTCCCCTTTGCAGCCAAATTGGGATAACATCTACTTTATATTTGTTAGTGTGGCGGAACTACCAGGGTCGCAAAGGTCGAGGGTTGCTGGTTGCAGGGCTCTGAGCTGAGAGCGTCACTCTCATACAGACCAGAGCCTACACTAACGGCTCCCCCTCCCTCACACGGATGGGAGAGGGCAGAGCAGATCTACTGCTTCTTCTCCCGCCCCTCTCTTCCTGTGTGCACTGCGGGAAGTGTAGAGCTAAGCAGCTGAATTTGATCATTCAGCTGCTGGGCTTCACATTTCCCATGGTGCACACACAGGAGGAGATGGGCGGCAGGAGAAGGAGCAGATCCGCTCTCTCCTCTTCCATCCGTGCAAGATGAGGAGGGCAGGGGAATTGTCAGTGCAGGCTCTGGGCTGTATGAGAGAAACACTCTCAGTTCAGAGTCCTGCTGAGGAGGCACTGATGAGGAGGCTCTGATAGGTGGCTCTGATAGGCTACACTGATGGACACTGGTTGGTGGCATTGATGAGCACTGATAGGTGGCACTGATAGGTGACACTGATAGGCACTGATAGGCGGCATTGATGAGCATTGATAGATGGCACTGATAGGAGATATTGATAAGCACTGAAGGGCAGCACTGATAGGCGGCACTGATAGGCGGCACTGATAGGCAGCATTGATAAGCACTGTTAAGCGGCACTGATAGGTGGCACTGATAGGCACTAATGGGGTTGCACTGATAATCAGGGCACTGATGAAGAGTGCACTGGTTATCAGTGTAAACAATCTACTGATAGCCATGCTGGTTAACGGCACAGCATGGGAGGAAAATTCTATTTACATGTGATCAGCTGTGATTGGCCCTTCTGATCTGTGATCAGCTGTGCCTGAAGGACACAGCAGTCACACAGCATGCTAGATGCGCTCCCCAGGGAATATGCAGGAGGCAGGGTTCTGGAGGATGTTCATAGAAGCCCTCCCACAACTGGAAGCCTGGGGCTTGGAAGGAAGGGGGGGAGGTCATAGGGGCTCTTTATAGTTTCTTTCATCGGGGCCCTAAGGGTCCATTCACACTAGCGCGACTTGTCAGGCGACTTGATCGCCTGACAAGTCGCGGTCGGTTGCCTGCCATTGATTAGCACAGGACCCATTCTAATAGGAGCGACACAAGTCGCTCCGACTTAGAAAAGGGGTCCTATACTACTTTGGGGCGACCTGGAGGCGACTTGCATTGACTTCAATTATATGAAGTCTGTGCATGTCGCGCCGAGGTCGCCCCAGCAAGTCGTGTCGCCCCTGTCTGAATGTGCCTTAAAGGTTTTTTTTTTTTTTTTTTTTATTTAAATTTTTTTCATACAACACATGAAATATAACAACGTGTATAGCAAAAATATACTTTTACTCTAAGCAAAAGGGTATCCTCAGCAGAAGAGAGCCATAGGCGGGGGGGTGGGGGGTGGGCAAAGGGGAGAGGGGGGGAAACGCCTCAGTGATTCAAGAGGCTGGAAGGTGAACGTGAGATCATGGGTGGTGATTTGGGCAAAACTCGAAAGTTAAACCTATGATGAGTCATAGTGGGGTCAGCCCGGGGGAGAGTATATTTGATGTAACTGTCCCATTTCTCGGAGAAGGATTCCCGTGAAGAGGGTGCTGAGAAGTCCGTATTGGTGCTGTCTATGGTGAAACGTGTGGAGAGCTCTGATCTAACCCGAGTGAGTGATGGAGGAGATGTGGAAATCCAGTTGCTTAGGATAGTTCTCCTGGCGATTAGTAGACAAGACAGGATCCACAATCGGGGTGGTTTCACAGGTGTGCTGGACCATTTTTGGAGACGTTTATCCCAATAGCCGAACAGGAGTAACAAAGGGTCCTTGGGCAGGCTGATCTTGGTCACGTCCTTTATGAATGATAGTACTTGATCCCAGAAGATGGTTATGCCGGGGCAGGACCAAAATTTGTGGTGCAGTGAGGGCCTTTCTGCCGCACATAGAGGACATTTGTGAGCATCCGGGATAGTTTTATCCGAGAAAAAAGGAATATGTGCACGGTGAAAGATCTTTAGTTGGGTCTCTTTCCATATTGAGTCCTTAAAGGTTTTAGCTACGCATATGATTTGTTACATATTCCCATTAACACATTTTTTCTAAAAATTGTCAGTTATATTTTTATGTTTTTACTTGCTTGAAAATCCTTGCATGCTCTCCCTGCTTTAATATTTAGGAGACAGCTGTGGAATATGTTCTAACAATGGATTAAAAATTTAGAAACCACCCTCCTGCACTGTATGTTAATGCTCTGTGTGGGGACAAAGACACTGTGAGACTGTCCGGAAATTCGTAGATTTAGCCATGACACCTTGTCCAAAGGATCAACTAAAGGGTAAGAAGTATATACATTTTTTAAGATATGCTGTGTGAATGGGAACACATAACAAACATATAAAGGGATTTTCTCAAATTTGACTACAAAAGTGGAAAAACGCTTTAAGGCTGTTTCAATGAAATGTGTGCAGTCTGTACACAATACTGCTCACTGAAAACATTCCTTCCTTCTGCTTTTATGTCTTTTTATGATTATCTCCATTAGGCAGAGACGCGGGGACTGTTTACCAGGCTTACAGGCACATGTTTTCAATAAAAATTGATCTTGCTTCTCTTACCATAAAAATGTTCTTCTTTATGACATATCCGGCCTTGCTGTGATTTACAGAGCATTTGGGAGTCATTAGAAGTGGACATTGATGGCGATGTGTAAATAAGAGTGCTTCTGTCGTAGAAGGATCCTGTGATCTTAAAAGACCAGAGACATGCCACATTCATCTAAAAGAACAGCCACAAACACATTCTCCTGTTTACCAGACACCCTGTGTGTGATCGTCATGCTTCCAGTACATCAGTAGACCTTTTATTAGAGACTCAAAAAAAAAATAAAAATAACAACATTAAGACAGATCTAAACCTCATGTAAGCTTTAACATGTTAATGTACTGTAAATCCAAAAGTTTTTAGCCTGTAGCTTGAAATGAAAATAATACTTGGTGAGCCTACCGTGAAAGTCCTTGTTTTGGCACTTCCTGTTATGGATTGAAAAATGTAGTCTTGCATTGTCACCCTGTCACATGCTCCTATGGTTGAGAACACAAGCTGTCCTGGAAACAATCCAGTGTCGGCAATGTCTGCCATGCTGCAGGTAACTGCTGGATGCACAGATTAGGGATGATCGAACGGTTCGGGTCGACCATCGGTTCGATCCGAACATTGGCTGTTCGAGGTTCGGCCGAATTTAGAACTTTTTGCTGAAAAAGTTCGGAATTCGGCAACCGAACCGACCAAAATGCAATGGTTCAGGAAATGGGCTTTAAAAGCCCGTGATTGGATCAGAACCATCAGTAAAAGCCAATTGAGGGGGCAGGAGAATGCTAGGAATGTGATTGGAGTGACTAGGGGGTCCATAGTCCAATCATTAGTGAATACGCCCCCCAGTATATAAGATAGCCCCGGCAAAATTCCTAGCATTGTTATACAGGGACATGGAAGAGAGTGGAAGCAGTTCTGTTACTTCTGCTTCAAAGTGTCATTTAGCAATTTTTAGTGTGAGGAAAGGGATATCTAGTGTAGTTAGGGTGCTATTTTCCACTATAGTTAGCTTTAATTATTCAGTTTCTGTAGGGAAAGTGTTAAATGTAAGTGTAGTGTAGGGTTAACTGACTCTGACTGCTATGGCAGGTTGACAAAACCCTTCCATATCAGGGTGACCACTATAGAGAAAAGATCGTTTCTCTTATTTCACTTTCAGAGCACTGATATGGCTTCTCACCGGTCAGCTTGCTTTTTGGCTGCAGGCGTTTATAGGGCTATTTTGAGGAGATGTTTGGAGTTAGGCATGACATTTGAACATCTGTGTAGGTGTATATATACATACACCCATGTCTGTATATATACACATACACATATATAGGTGTGAAAGTAGCAGAAACATATGCTTGCGCTAATTAAATAATTAACAGGCATATGTCTCCGCTCCTATCACACCTATATGTGTGTATGTGTATAAATATATACAAGTGTGTGTGTATATATATATATAACCCTATACAGAAGTTCAGATGTTTTGCCTGCCTCCAAAGACCAAAAAAAAATGTCCAAAAAATGCCTGCGCCAAAAAAAAAATGCCCAGGTGTGTTCTTGCAGGCGTTTTTTTTGGGCATTTTTTGGGGGTCTTTGGAGGGAGGCTAAACATCTGAACTTCTGTATAGGGTTATATATACACACACTTGTATATATTTATACACATACACACATATAGGTGTTATAGGAGCGGAGCCATATTAGTGTGAATTAGCGCAAGCATAGATTTCTGCTATTTTCACACCTATATATGTGTATGTGTATATATACAATCATGGGTGTATATACCCCTACACAGAAGTTCAGATGTTATGCCTGCCTCCAAAGACGCCCAAAAAATGCCCAAAAAAACCGCCTGCAACAACACACCTGGGCATTTTTTTTGGCGCAGGCATTTTTTTGGGCATTTTTTGGGGTCTTTGGAGGCAGGCAAAACATCTGAACTTCTGTGTAGGGGTATACATATACATACACCCATGTCTGTATATATACACATACACATATATAGGTGTGAAAGTAGCAGAAACATATGTTTGCGCTAATTAAATAATTAACAGGCATATGGCTCCGCTCCTATAACACCTATATGTGTGTATGTGTATAAATATATACAAGTGTGTGTGTATATATATAACCCTATACAGAAGTTCAGATGTTTTGTCTGGCTCCAAAGACCCCAAAAAAATGCCCAAATAAATGCCTGCGCCAAAAAAAAAATGCCCAGGTGTGTTCTTGCAGGCGTTTTTTTGGGGTCTTTGGAGGGAGGCTAAACATCTGAACTTCTGTATAGGGTTATATATATACACACACACACTTATATGTATTTTACACATACACATATATAGGTGTTATAGGAGAGATGCCATATTAGTGTGAATTAGCGCAAGCATAGATTTCTGCTATTTTCACACCTATATATGTGTATTTGTATATATACAGACATGGGTGTATGTATATATACCCCTACACAGAAGTTCAGATGTTTTGCCTGCCTCCAAAGTCCCCCAAAAAAATGCCCAAAAAAACGCTTGCTACTAAACCGGCAAGGTGTGAAAATAGCGGAGCCATATCCCTGTTCTATAAGTGACTTAATACAAATGATCTTTTTTTATGGTTCTGGACATGCTACAGAGCTGAAACTTCACAGGTACATTTTTAGACCCCCCAGACACTAAATCCAAAGAAATTTTTTTTTTTTTTTTTTTTTTTTAATGTTTAAATTTTTTTTATTTTTTCAATAATTGTCTCTCTATCAAAAATGACCTATTTTTAAGAACTTTTTTTTTTTGTTTCAATAGATTTTTATTAGAGAGTAACAAAGACAAATAACAACGGAAGTGGTACAATAGTGAAGGCTATTTTACAACAAATAATAGTTGAAAAGTGGAGGTCAACTGTAGCAGGTGGATACCCAGCCCCCAATGCTATTAAAACATCTAGGGTTAAGTCATGAGAAAAGTAGACAAACCTACGTGCTATAAGAGAACAAAAGGTGGTCACCATCCAGTAAGTGCAGGGGATAGCCCCCAACACCGTAGGGAGCCCCCACCCAAGACACCCCTAAAGGGAGCAAACTGTGCCTCGGAAGAGGCACCCCTCGTGTGTACTGCAAAATGGTATAGTGACCCAAAAACAAAAAAAAAAAAAAAAAACTTCAAGGGAGAACCACCTACAAGAATGCCATCTACCAACCCTAGATGAAAGAGGCACGGGGCCCCAACTACAGGTGTGTAAAGGTATGTTGAAAGCTCCACCAAAATAGAAAACATAGTCTCCAAACCACTTGCTAGAGAACTAAACAATTCGGATCGTCAACCGTTGGCTATAAGTACAGTAAAACCAAGAGTTGAACAGGCAAAGAATAGAAAAAAGGAAAAAGAGAAGAAAGAAGGCAGAAAGCCTACAAGGTAAGAAGAAAGAAAAGAGAAGGGAATGCAAAAAGGGGGGACGGAGGTTCCTGCGGACCGGTTCCTGAAGACACTGTGAGACAAATTAGCAACAGGGTTATGGGAGGTAAAAGGGAATAAAAAAAAAAAAAGGGGGGTTACCCCACTGTCCAGTGCAAAGAAAACATCAAATAGTAACATTCATGTATGCTGCCCAGGGTTCCCAGATACTTTCAAACTTCTCTCTGGAGTCGTCCAGAATACTATACATCTTCTCCTGTGCCATTATCCATGAAATCTTACCCTTAGCCAAGCGGAGTGGAACTGAAGGCATCTTCCACTGCCTGGCTATCGCCATCTTGGCACCGAGGAAGATGTAGAAAATGAGGGATTGGGTGTGTTTAGGGAGCTTAGGGATGCGTTGGCTCAACAGGGCTTGAGCAGGAGATGGATGCACCGTGAGACCAGAAATCCGACGAACAATACCGTAAATGCGCTGCCAAAACGACCTGAGTTTGGGGCATTCCCAAAAGATGTGGAGAATGGTGCCTGCCAGGTCACATCCCCGGAAGCAGGTAGGGGATGTGGAGGGAAAGATGGTGGCCAATCTGGCCGGCACCATGTACCACCTCAAAATAACTTTAAGATTAGCTTCCATGAGGCCAATATTATGAACACCCCGGAAAGAGCGCCCAACATTAGCGTGCCAGTCAGAGAGGTCCCAGTCTAATTTGAGGTCCTGCTCCCATTTAAACATATAGACAGATTTGGTTTGTGCATCGTTCAGTAGAGCGTAAATGAGGGAGATTCCCCCCTTGACATCAGAAATTTGAGCACACCACTGTTCATAAGGCGTTACCCGTAGGGGTTCAGAGAATTTGGACCTAAGAGAGTTAATAAAGTGCAAAATTTGGGTAAAACGGAATTTCTCTACAGGCGGCATCTTCAACTTTGTGGTACAATGAGAAAGAGTGATAGGACCCGAGCTATCCAAAAAGTGGCCAATTCTGTACATGCCTTTGTCAGTCCACCATTTAAATGCCCCTATGTCTTCACCTGGAGGGAAGGCCGGATTATGGAATAGGTGAGTGAGGGGAGCCCAAGGCGAAGTGACTTTATGCGTTTTGTGTATGCGATCACAGATGGATAAAGAATGTGAAAGAGTAGGGGCCAGCACCGGGGGGCGGGCTCGAGCAGGTCTCCAAAGCAGGTAGTCAATGGTGTGTCGAGGGACTGCTTGGCGTTCCATAAAGTACCAGTCAGGCTTCCCCCCTCTGGAATAAATGACGGAAAACTGAGTCAGCTGTGCTGCCAGATAATATTTCCAAAGGTCCGGAACTCCTAAGCCCCCCTGTTTCCGGGAGCGTAGAAGCGTAAGTCTATTAATTCTATAACCCTTCGTTCCCCAGATAAATTTAAAGATGTGTCCTTGTAAGTTTTGAATGTGGGATTTCCGCACCGGGATTGGGAGCGACCGGAAAAAATAAAGAATACGTGGCAAGAGTGTCATCTTAACTGCATTGATTCTCCCTAACCAGGAAATGTGACAGCGAGACCAGTCAGAGAGATCCCGTTTTAGTCGTTGTATCAGGGGCGGATAGTTGGTCGAATAGAGTTTGTCTATAGTGGGAGTCAAGGAGACTCCAAGGTAAGGAATAGAATTCGATTGCCAGGAGAAGGGGAAATGGTCTTTCAGGCGATCCACCAGTGACCCAGGGAGAGTGATATTAAGGGCCAGCGACTTAGTCATGTTTACTCGCAAGCCAGAAGCCGCCCCAAAGGTGTCCAAGAGGGAAACGATATTGGGAAGAGAGATCAATGGGGACGTAACAAAGAGCATCATATCATCCGCGAACAACGCGCATTTGTGGAACTCGGACCCACATTGTATGCCATGTATATCAGGGTGAAGACGGATCGCCGAAGCAAGAGATTCAAGGGCAACAGCGAAAAGGAGCAGGGAGAGGGGGCATCCCTGTCTCGTTCCCCTCCGGATCCGGATGTCTGCAGAGTAGTATCCCTGCATTCTGACCTGAGCTGCCGGCTGGGAGTAAAGGGCTCGTAGTGTAGTGATGAAAGAGGGACCAAAACCCCATCGTTCGAGGGTACGGAAGAGGAACGGCCACGAAAGGGAGTCAAAGGCCTTTTGTAGGTCCAATGACAGGAGAAAACCAGGTTGGGAAGGGCCACCGTCCCACCCTGAATTTAGCAGCGAGATGACATCAACCACCCTCCTTATCTGGTCAGGTCCCTGCCTACCCGGAATGAACCCCACCTGATCCTTATGAATGTATTTGGCAATAAAGCTGGATAAGCGATTAGCATAAATTTTGGTCAATATCTTGAGATCATTATTAATGAGAGATATTGGTCTGTAATTGCCCACATCGGAGGGATCCTTCCCCGGCTTGGGGATAACCGAAATGTAAGCTTTTTTAGAGGCTTCATCCAGGCGAGCTCCGCCCCTGAGGGCATTGAAGAACCTGACCAGATAAGGAGATAGGACCGACGCAAATGTCTTGTAATAGGAATTGGAAAAACCGTCAGGACCTGGGGTGGAATTGGGTCGAAGAGACTTGATCACTTCCAGCACCTCCCGTTCGTCAACAGGGGATTCCAAAAGGGATCTATGCGTATCCGTGAGGCGGGGGAGAGGCACGTTGTCTAGGAACGAGTCAGGATCGTCCCCCTTATGGGGGGTGGGGGCCGCATAAAGTTGGGAATAGAAGGAGTGGAAGGAATCCATGATGGATGTAGGGTTGCTCGAAAGAACACCAGAGGGGGATTTTATTTTGGGCATGGAAATCGCCCGAAACTTCGGGGAGAGCTTCGATGCCAATTTTGTACCCATTTTATCTCTAAAAGCATAAGCGCGAGCCCCTTGCCAGCGCAGGGCCTTTTCGGCCCTGGAAGTTAGGGCCAGGTTAAGTGACAATTTAATCGCATCCAGTTCGGCAAGAGAGGAGGGATTAGGGGAGCGCTTGTGGGCTCTACGGAGGTGAGTATATTCCGTCTCTAAGCGGGTGATATCAACCAGACTCTCCTTTTTAATTTTCGCCCCCAGCTGGATGAGGTAGCCTCGCAGGACAGCCTTATGGGCCCCCCATAAGGTAGTAGGGGATGTGTCTGGGAGATCATTAAGCGTGAAGTATTCGCGAAGTGCAGTGTCTATCATGGAGCATCTAGCCGGATCGCTCAGAATAGATTCATTAATTCTCCATGGAGAGGGGCCTCGGGGAAATAGGGAGCAGGAGAGCTGAAGAGTGACCATGGAATGGTCCGACCAAGGGACTTCTCTAATTTTAGACTTCTGGGCAGAAGGGATATCCGTCGTGGGGATGAAAATGTGGTCAATCCGCGCAAACGTATGATGAGGGGCCGAGAAATGTGTGTAATCTCGAGTAGATGGGTTCAACTCCCGCCAAATATCAATCAGACCCAATGCATGGAGCGATCTAGCCACCCGAAGGCTCTGCTTCGAAGGTCGGCGAAGCCGACCACCGGAGGATTGGGATTTATCAAGGGAGCAGTCAAGGGCCAAGTTGGAATCCCCTCCAATGAGAACGCGGCCCTCAAAGTGGGGAGAGAGAAGGAGAAACATCTCGGAGAGGAATTTCGCCTGACCTTTGTTAGGGGCATAGTAAGAAATAAATGTGTATAACACTCCTTGTATGTGGCCCTTGACCAGAATAAATCGACCCTGGGGGTCCCTTACGGTGTGCAGGTGCGAGAAGGAAAGGGATTTAGCAAAAAACATGGCCACCCCTCTCTGTTTGGAGGGGGCATTGGCAAGATAAAACAAGGGGTATTTATGGTGGACATATGTCGGTTGGTAGGATTCCGGGAAGTGAGTCTCCTGAAGCAGGAGGACCCCCAATCCTTGAGAATGGTAATGTTGGAATGCCTTCCTACGCTTAACAGGTGAATTTAAGCCCTGGGTGTTGTGTGATGCCACCTGTAGAGAAGAGACCGTACTTACATTAGCCTGCATGTTGCGCGGGGAGGAGGCACGCTGATGTAGGTGATCTGGCGGGATCCCGAGAACATCCCCGGAGGAGACTATTCACAGCGGTAGCAGGCTTGTCAGGAGCAACAGGGAACCAGAAGGACCGCAGGAACCTAAGGGGAAGAAAAAGACACCAGTAAAGGGAGAAAAAGAGAAAAAAGAAGACAACAGAGGAAGAAGAAAGTAGCAAGTCCAAAGACTTGCCAAGGGATGAGAAAGCCGCAGGAAGGACCCACAGCTCCTCATCACGTGTAAGGATGCGTCCTGAACCAGTCAGGGCACATTCCTGAGGGAGGCCAGATGAAATCATCTAACGTCCGACAGGAGGAGGCACATTAAAGCCTCTCCGGCCACAGGGCACCAGCCCGGCACCCTCATAAAAAATCAACAAAAGATAGCAAAATTCGAGCACGAAAATCACCCCTAAGTGTAGAATATGGGGAGTTGCCCCAAAAGCACTAATAGGAGGTTAGGTCTAGGGGGGACGGGGGAAAAAGACAACATGGGGAGGGGAAGGTAGGCAGGGAGAAAAAAAAAAAAAAAGGGGGGGGGGGGAGAAAATAAAAGTAAGGGGGGGAGGGAGTACTGGGGAGGAGGGGAGCTGCAAGCTTAACGACAACAGATTAAGCAGTAATTACAGTCCCAGTATTCAAAAAGAACCTGACCAGCGTGAAGAAAATAGATGAGGTAAGTCACATCAAAAATTGTAAAATAAATAGTTCGCTGGAAAAAGGGAACAAAACAGTCCGGAAACAGACCCAAAAAGGGGGGCCAAAAAATGGAGGCAGGGATCATCACGGACCCCCATCAGACGAGGAAGGACGAACTTCGACGACTGAAGAAAGAAGATTCCAGAGGAGCAATGCAGATATCAGGGAGGCTGGACATCACGGTGGCGCTTCGATTGCTGCTTGTTCCAAACTGAGGAGACAGGGCTGATCGGAGGGGGTCGCTTGGAAGATTCTCTCCTGGAAGTGGATGGGGCAGGATGCCTGGTGATGATACCCAGATGCAGGAGCATGCCTTCACCCTCCTGGAAGTTGGTGAAGCTGTACGTCTTGTTCTGGAATTGAAAATTCAGCCGGAAGGGGAAAGACCACCAATATTTCAGCGCCCGGGCAGAAAGAGCTTGTGTAAGCGGCTTTAGAGCTCTGCGGCGTTGAATAGTGAAGGGGGAGAGGTCGGCGAAGAGTTGAATCCTGTGACCCTGGATGGATAGGTCCTCTCTACCCCTACTCACTTTCATGAGCTCCTCTTTAACCCCATAGAAGTGGGGTTTGACGATAACATCTCTGGGAAGGCCATCTTTGCGGGGCGGTTGTAGGGCCCTGTGAGCCCGGTCGAGCTCCAGGCGATGGTCTGAAATGTTCGGAATGAGATCCCTAATAAAAGCTTTAATTGTGGTAGGAATGTCCGTGATGGTTTCTGGGATCCCCCTGACCCTAAAATTTAGGCGTCTGCTTCTGTTTTCCATATCATCTAGCTTACTAAGCGCTGCGTCTAGTTGATCTTGGATAGTCTGGATGCATGCTGTGTTTTGATTGGCCCTTGCGACTGTCTGATCCATAGTGCTCTCAATTGCTTCAATCCGGGTGCCAAGGTTCTGGAGTTCCGCCTTAATGGATCCCGTGATTTGTGAGGCATTCTGGGCCAGGCCGGCAGCTAGCATCTCTGAGAACTTAGACATTAATAGAGTGATGTCCGGAAACTGTCCTGGGGAGGTGAGGCCTGGTTGGTGAGGGAAAGCCAGGGCCTCTGGTGAATGCAGCCCCATGATCCCTGGGGCCTGTGCAAGGTGCCTGCTGAGGAGGGATTCAGTGGAGGCTGGCGATAGTAGTGGGGGCTGTGGCAGGTATGCAGGGGTCGCTGGGGATGGCCAGGGATCGGGGGAGGCTGAGGGGGTGTCCATAGGGCAAGCTGGTATGTCCCCTACCTCCTGTGTGCCTCTGTCCTCTGAGGGAAGAGATGGCGCGGTCGCCATCTTGGCTGTGTCCCGCTCCGGGGACAAGAAGATCAGACGGCGGGAGACCTCGCTCCGAGGACCCGCCGACATCCAAGGGGGAACCGCTGGAGGAAGGAGCAGCGATCGGTGCCGATTGCGGGGCTTCGTGCGTTCCGATGCCGGCGCTGGTGCCCTAATGAGACCGGGGAGGCGCGGAGCTCCGGGCTAAGCTGCCATGTCGGAGCAGCCGCGCATGCGCCTGTGTGTTTTAAGAACTTTTTTTGTGTGATTAATAGTCCCTGGGGCATGACCCAGAACCCTAGGCACTTTTTAGGGGCATTTATTGGGTTTTAGGGCTTCAAAATTGTGTTTTTTGATTACCGAAGTTCGGGTCCCATTGATTTCAATGGGGTTCTGAAATTCGGGCCGAACTTTCGGGTAGTTCGGATGTTCTGGCCAAACCGAACTTTTGAAAAGTTCGATCATCCCTAGCACAGATACAGTACATGCAAAGATCGGAAGAAAACCATGACTCCTGTCAGCCTATCATTTCTTTGTACAGCTGTCCAGGACTACCTGTAATGCCAGCTGCAAGAATCTGCAGATTCCTGTTGCAAGCATCTGCTGCCAGAAGTAACATTTTCAGTGTGAATCAGGCCTCAAAGAGGAGCTCCAGGCTCCTCCTAAAATACTAGAAGGCAGCAGCTACAAATACTGTAGCTGCTGACTTTTAGTATAAAGACACTTACCTGTCCAGGGATCCAGCGATGTGGTCACGAGCCGCTTCTTTAATTGGCTTTGGGTGCAGGCGCCAGCATCTCAAGTAAGGGAAACAGGAAATAAAGCCTTCTGGCTTCAAAGCCAGTTTTCTGCTGCACATGGGCGAGCTGCGCTGCGTTGCGCCTTGTGAATGGTCACGTAGTCTTCCGGGACCTATGATGTGACTATGCAAGTGGAATAAAAATTAGTCCATGTGATCAAATAATGAAATGCACCATCTGTATAAAAGGGAAAAAGACAAGAAAAGCCCTTCCAAAGCAGAGTAACAATAGACTTAAGAAACTGGACTTAATTCATTCAGATCTTTGCAGTCCAATGGAAAAATTGACTCCAGGAAAGAAGAGGTATTTTCTCACTTTTATAGATGATTATTCCAGATATACTAAACTATATCTGATACACAACAAAAGTGAAGTACCAGAGAAACCGGAACAGTATTTGGCTCAAGTAAGCAACAAATTTGGCAAAATGCCATTTGTGTTGCACACAGAAAATGGAACTAAATATACAAGGGATAACACACAGGCAATTCTCAGAACGCATGGCATAATATTTCAAACTATTGTACCATACAACCCAAAACAAAACAGAGTTGCAAATAATCAACCGTACTCTATGTGATGTTGAAGAACCATGTTGTTTGATGCAGCTATGCCAACCACATACTGGGGGAGGCAATTTTGACCCCATGCTATCTACAAGGAAAATCAACAGAGAAAACTCCATATGAACTGGAACGGAAGGGCCTAGAATTTGAAGCATCTAAAATTTTTTGGAAGCAAAGCCAATGTGCTCATCCCAAAAGAAAAATGTACAAAATGTGATGCTTGCATAAAAGAATGTGCACTTTGGTGTACAGTGAATCCCAAAAATGATACAGAATTCTACAGCAAGACACAAACAAGGTAACCATCAGTAGAAGTGTAATTGTCGATGATACTTCATTGTGTCAAAATTTCATGAACTAACACAAACACTTCATACAAATTCCATATCAGTGTCACATGAAGATAAGTGTAGCACTGCCCCCTTGAGCACTGCTGGATATTACACTTTCGGTTCACCCTGGGCTACTGTTAGCAACTGCAGCATTCACAATTTAACTCTTTTCTTCTTGGCTCAGTCAATAAACAGTCTAGGGGTTGTAGTTATTTTTTTTTGTTTTTATTTTAAATAGGGATAGGAGAAGGGAAGAGTGGGATACTCCAGAATTAAACTATTCACAAAAGATTAGAACTCCTGTCTTTAGATGCAGCCAGGCTGCTGATTCACCTTGCGAATAGATGAACATTAGGATTAGGTCTCTGAGTAGATGACTTGATTTAGCAACTATCTTCAGGGTACTCGCCTAGCACCCCCTTTCACTCCACCAGCTGACACCCATCCTCTGACTATACTACTCCAGGGTGGCCCCCTCTCAGGTCAGGCCCCTAGACACGATCCCCTGTACTCACAATACTGTTTTTCCAGGGTCTCCAGTATCTCAACCCCTCCAGTCAGTTCTCCCGGACCTCTAGGTTAAGCTCCTTCCTTCTGGTCCACCAGGCGGAGCGCCTGCGACCACACACCAACAGCTACAGAGGACGAGGCAGCCGCCACCCTCCTTCTGGGACTCTGCTCACCAGCTAAAGACCCCGGGCACATGTGCTCCTGACTTTTATACCACAGCCCAGAATGCACCAACACAACCAGTCTGTGCCTATCACTGAGGCTGTATCAAAACCGTGTACATATTGGCCTGATTTCCTCCCCCACCAATATGCCTCCCTATTGGACCAGTGTGAAACACTCCCTAGACCAGATGAATCACACACTGAGCACCATGAGCAGACTTAACTCACAGATCCTGCTCTCTGTTAAGCATAAAGCAATATAGAATTTGCCTGCTGCTCCTCTGATAGGCAGACAAAGCCAAAAACTATACTCTCTCTCTAGCACCTACCTAGGAGGGTGCTACATAAGCAACAAAGTGACACAGAAATAAAAATTAACACAGACTTTCCAAATGCTGTAAAAAAAGAAACCAGGCCATGAGAAGCAGGAAATCCGCCAGAAGCAATAAAGGCATCCCAGCCAAAAGACCGTCCTATGTTGCTTAAGTAGTATTAAAACCAGAGTCAGATTCCTGGGATGAGATGCAAAGACCCATGAGAAACAAAAGTGGATCACAGCATTTGACAAAGCTGTTTTCAAGAAACAGATTTATAGAACTGAGATCTGAAATGGGACTTCTATAAGGAGATGCTGTTGAGTGGAGGTGTTCTTGAACCAGTAGATGGCAGTGTTTATAGGTTTGTAGCTGCATCTATGGTATGCCTTATGTCTTTTCTCTGAATAAAGTTTCTGTTTCCTGTCTGCAGTAAGCATCATAGCCCATGTGGATTTTAAAAGTTAGAGATGTCCTAAAAATATTCTTACATCCAGGTTCTCTTCTCCTGCGCCGCTTCCCCCACTGCTATTACCTGCAATTATCCACTTGCCTAAATGATGGCTGAGAATTGCTTTGAATTACACAGCAGGAGCAGCTGTCAAAATTCAGCTTCTTCTGTGTAAACTGACACTTGTGGATAGTCTGCAAGTGACAATGCCTAAATCTAGTATTTTCTCTTTCATTCATTTGTAAATCAAGAAGTAAGTGAATGAATGAGTAAATACCATTACGAATTTTGAGGATCCTTACAAGTTTATCAGCATGCTGGCTGATTGGTTGCAGCGCTCCTATACTATAATTTTCACCATGTTAACGTGGAGTTCCAGCCAGTAAAAAAAAAAAGAAAAAAAGGAAAGTCAGCAGTTTAAAATACTGAAGCTGCTAACTTTTAATATAAGGACATTTACCTGTCCACGAATCCATCGTCTATCGGCTTTAGGTGCAGGCACTGGGTACAGGTGCAATTTCAAGTAAGGGAAACCCGCAGTGAAGCCTTTAGGCTTCACAGCCAGTTTCCTACTGCGCATGCGCGAGTCACGCTGCACTTTATGAACGGTCCCATTGTCTTCTGGGACCCACGCTGGTCCCAGAAGGCAGCAGGGGGAATGAGGAGGAGCTGGACATGACGCAGATCACCGTGCGGTGTTCTTACAAGGAAGTGGGAGTGGGTACCTGTCAAAACCATGTACCTGCTCCGCCCTCCCCCCCCAAAAAAGTGACAAATGTGGAAGAGGAGGGTGCCAACAAGCAGAGCAGAGGTACGAACTAGGAGAGCAACATAAGACGTCTGACCAGCCCAGGAATGGGCATTTTCAGAGGTTAGGTCACTGGAGGCACTGATTCTGACTCTTGTCATACTTGTGGCCAGATTATAAGGGTATCACTCTTATCAACTTGTCTAATATCCTGCCCAGCAAGGTTTAGATTGGTCACATACCCTGCCCCCATTCAATACTAAAATTCTCGTTGGATGATAGGAATTATAATTCCTTTTTAGTGGCACTGCAGAGGAACTGACATAGCTAGATACCTTCTCTGGATTCCTGGCTGTAGCTTCACTTATGATTTAAAGCTGTGATGTAACTTCTGGGGTCACAGCTGTCAATCCTCTCCTAGTGTGAATCAAAAATAATCAGCGCAAGCCCACATTAAACAGAAAAAAAGAATCAATCAAAATTCTTGTGCACAAGGCTGCAAACAATCAGTGCCAAACACAAAAACACTTGTGAAAACTTAAAGAAAATAATATTGCTGCGCCAAGTCTTTCATTGGAGATAAATAAATAAATAAATAAGTTTGGTGTACAAAATGTTATCACAATAACTCTAAATCAGTCCATCAACTGTGATACTAAAGTGATAAATCAATTTCTGAGCCGTGATTATAAAATCAATAATATTAATAGTCCCAATCCTCTGTGAAAATAGTGACTGAGTGCCGGTTCACACAATAGCGTGTGCAGCGATCGCATGTAATATCGGAGCGCACTGCTCCTTCATTACATGCGATTGGATGTGCAGTGCAAATTCAACCATACACTTTGTATGGCTAAATTCGCACTGCACCCACACAAAAGTCGCACATGAGGCATTTTTTCAGCCGCATCAGGATCGGATCGCACAGTGGTTCACACTTGTGTGATCCGATCCTGTGTGAACTGTCAGATCGCACTGCGATATGCGATCAAACTGGGGGTGTCATTAACATTTCATTGACACCCCCAGCGTATCGCATATGGCAGTGTGAACTGCCAGATGTGCGTTTGCGATGCGGGAACAGGCTGCGAATTCGCAGCCTTCCCTCATCGCACAAGTGTGACCCGGCAATGAAAGAAAATAAAAAAATCTTCATCCACAAACGTGATCAAAAGTGCTGCATGCTTCACTCCAGGTGCTCCTAGTGACTAGTGACAGATTAGCAGCTCACCTTAGGAACAGACTCCTGAGAGTCGAAACACACTCTGGGATAATCACTGCAGTCTGGTTTGCCTTCCCATCAACGCCTCCTGATAGTCCCTCTAGGTTTATATGGCATTGGTGTGGAAAAATAAAAGCAAGATCTAGTGCTCTCTGATTTTAAGGCTATTTATTAAATCATAAATGGTGAAATCGCACTTACATTTCAAAGCACTTCAGCAGTGCGGACTTATCATAGCATCAAACGCTGCCTGTGGTCTCCGGGAATCGACGTGATGACGTGCAGGCTCCTCCCCGTACGCGTTGCGTCATAGACTTCGTCAGCGGGGATGAAGATTTTTTGATTTTCTTTCAGTCACTATTTTCACTGAGGATTGGGACTATTAATATTATTGATTTTATAATCACGGCTCAGAAATTGATTTATCACTTTAGTATCACAGTTGATGGCAGTGGCGGCTGGTGCTCAAAATTTTTGGGGGGGGGGGCGCAAAAAGAAAAATGTAATAGGTATTGCTTCGCGCCAAAAAACGCAGTAAAAAAATTGCGTGACTTTGAAGCTGTGCCCCCTTCAATGCAATGAACACTGTGCTGTGCCCCCTTCAATGCAATGAACACTGTGCTGTGCCCCCACAATGCAGAGTTCAGCGTGCATGCCCCTTTCAATTCAGAGCGCCACAGCATTGTCCCCAATCACTGCAGAGCGCCACAGCATTGTCCCCAATGATTGCAGAGTGCCCACAGCATTGTCCCCCAATGATTGCAGAGTGCCACAGCATTGTACCCCAATGATTGCAGAGTGCCACAGAATTGTACCCCAATGATTGCAGAGTGCCACAGAATTGTACCCCAATGATTACAGAGTGCCCACAGCATTGTACTCCAATAAATGCAGAGTGCCCACAGCATTGTACCCCAATGATTGCAGAGTGCCACAGAATTGTACCCCAATGATTACAGAGTGCCACAGAATTGTACCCCAATGATTGCAGAGTGCCACAGCATTGTACCCCAATGATTGCAGAGTGCCACAGAATTGTACCCCAATGATTGCAGAGTGCCACAGCATTGTACCCCAATGATTGCAGAGTGCCCACAGCATTGTACCCCAATAAATGCAGATTGCCCACAGCATTGTACCCCAATGATTGCAGAGTGCCCACAGCATTGTACCCCAATAAATGCAGAGTGCCCACAGCATTGTACCCCAATAAATGCAGAGCGCCACAGAATTGTACCCCAATGATTGCAGAGTGCAACAGAATTGTACCCCAATGATTGCAGAGTGCCACAGAATTGTACCCCAATGATTGCAGAGTGCCACAGCATTGTACCCCAATGATTGCAGAGTGCCACAGCATTGTACCCCAATGATTGCAGAGCGCCACAGCATTGTACCCCAATAAATGCAGAGTGCCCACAGCATTGTACCCCAATGATTGCAGAGTGCCACAGCATTGTACCCCAATAAATGCAGAGTGCCCACAGCATTGTACCCCAATAAATTCAGAGTGCCCACAGCATTGTCCCCCAATAAATGCAGAGTGCCCACAGCATTGTCCCCCAATAAATGCAGAGTGCCCACAGCATTGTACCCCAATAAATGCAGAGTGCCCACAGCATTGTCCCCCAATAAATGCAGAGTGCCCACAGCATTGTCCCCCAATCAATGCAGAGTGCCCACAGCATTGTACCCCAATAAATGCAGAGTGCCACAGCAATGTACCCCAATAAATGCAGAGCGCCCACAGCTTTGTCCCCCAATCAATGCAGAGTGCAGCGTGCGTGCTCCCTTCAATTTAATGCACTTACCTGGCGGCGGCGGCGGCGGGTTCTTCCCTCCTCGATCCAGTCCGTCCTCTCTGCGGCGGCGGCGGCGGGAAGGAGAGCGGCTTCTCCCTCGTCCTCCGAGCGGCGGTGACGGTGAGTGACTGACTCACGCACCGGCACCGCCCCCATTGTGACGTCAGGGATCGGATGTCCTGGATGATGATTGGTCCAGGCTGGAGACTGGACCAATCACAGCCAGGATATCCGAAAGTGGGGGTGTCCAATCGCAAGGACTTGCGATCGGGTTACGCCCCCAGAAGGCTGCCGATCGGCGCCTCTTCTGGGACGTAACCCCACCCCCCCCCCCTAGCCACCACTTCCATTACAAAGGCCGGCGAACCCAATTTTTTTTTTTGTAAAACTTTATTTGTTCGCTGTCATTTTTTTTTCTTTTTTTTAGGGGTAGGGGGGCGGCGCCCTGGCGCCCGCTATGCACGGGCCGCCACTGGTTGATGGACTGATTTAGAGTTATTGTGATAACATTTTGTACACAAAACATATTTATTTATTTATTTATCTCCAATGAAAGACTTGGCGCAGCAATATTATTTTCTTTAAATCCTCTCCTAGTGTAGCCAAGGATGCAGCTATTCCAGCAGGGGCTGAAGGAATTGTCACCTGCCCATGCTATTACATCACGGGCTAACAAGCACCATTATGTAAAAAAAATATGTTAAAAAGTGTTTAAAACAAAAGAGAATTGTATAGAATAAATAAAAATAACAATAAAAAAAAATAAAAGAAAAAGCACCCTCGTCAACCCTTCACAGGCCCCAAAGAAAGTGCATCGTAGGGTAAGCACATGTATTTAACGTCATCTGTGCCACACATGTGAGGTATTGTTGTGAATGTCAGAGTAAGAGCAATAATTCCAAGACCATAGTTCATGGTTAACTCTAAACTGATGACCTGTACTGGCTTTTATAGCGACACCTATAAGGAAAATATAGGGTACCATCGTTTTTTGCAACTCCACAGGCATGCCCAGCTTTAATAATTTACATGTTTGATATTAATTTACTCAACGCAACTCTATCTATTATACTTTACCAAAAATGTTCTTATATTATAGTGTTTGTTTGCACTAAAAAAAACTTTTAGTATATTTTTTCCTGAGAATATGCAATTAATAAAAAATTGCGCAGATACTCTGCAACGTAAAAAATTGCAACTACTGTACCACCATTTTATTCTCCATGATCATTCAGAAAACACATACTTTTTTTAGGGGGGTTCAGTCATTTTTAGCAAACAAATGTGCACCAAATTGTGCAAAAAAATGAAAGAAATTGCCCTGGTAGGACAGTAGTTAACCACTTAAGCCCCGGAGGATTTGGCTGCTAAACGACCAGAGGGCATTTTGCGATTCGGCACTGCGTGACTTTAACGGACAATTGCGCGGTCGTGCGACGCTGTACCGAAACGAATTTGGCGTCCTTTTTTTCCCACAAACAGAGCTTTCTTTTGGTGGTATTTGATCACCTGTGCGATTTTTTGATCACGCGCTATAAACAAAAAAAGAGCGTAAATTTTGCAAAAATAGCAATATTTTTCCCTTTTTTTTATATGAAATTCCCCCAAAAAAAAATGTAAAAATCAAAATTTTTTAATATTTTCGGCCAATTTGTTTTATGCTACCTATGTTTGGTAAAAAAAATCGCAAAAAGCGTATTTTGATTGGTTTGCGCAAAAGTTATTGCGTTTACTAACAAAGGGAAAGATTTTTGTCATTTTTGTTGTTTTTTTTTTTAACGCGTAATGGCGGCGATCTGCGATTTTTTTTGCGGTACTGCGACATTGCGGCGGACAGATCGGACCCTTGACTGACATTTTTGACACTTTTGGGGTTACCAGTGACATTTCTACAGTAATCAGTGCTATACATATGCACTGTTACTGTAAAAATGCACTGGTAGTGAAGGGGTTAACTTTATTTGAGAGGGAGGGGCTGTGTGTGTCCCTAGGGGCGTGATTCTAACTGTGATTGGCTGTGGCTTCAACTGTATGAGGAGTGATCAATGGATCTACATAGTAGATCCATGTGATCAGCTCTCATACAGAGAGGAGAATGACAGGCAGCTTGTTTACACAAGCTGCCTGACTATCTCCCTCTCCCCCGCCGATCGCAGAGTGGCCGGCGGCGATCGGGTCCGCCGGTCACGCGCGCGGGGGGGTCCGTGACCACGCGGGAGCGGGAGCGCGCCTCCGGCGGCGCGCGCTCGCTCCCTAAACCCTCACAGGCGAGCGACGTAGACCTACGTCACTTTGCCTGTGAGGGGCTGACCGCCCACGTAGATAGTCGTGCGGCGGTCGGCAAGTGGTTAAAGAAAGATGGAACTTTGTACTAAGCACTCCTATTGACATACCCAGTGGCTATGCTCCCCGAGGTTTCCAAGTTGTATGTGCTGGTGGGCTGTGCACCGATATGTCCTAGGGCCGTGGTTCTTAACCTTGTTGGAGATACTGAACCCCACCAGTTTCATATGTGCATTCACCGAACCCTTCTTAATTGGAAAAATAAAATATTATTTTTTCAAATTCAAAACATAGGTATATATTTAGGTATATATTTATACATAGGTACACAAAATGAACAAAACCATTAAAGAACAAAACCCTTAAGAACAAAGAACAAAACCATTAAAACATGGGGTGTCAGGAGGGCACACACTGGGGTGAGGGGGTCGGGAGGGCATACCATGGGGTGTCAGGAGGGCACACACTGGGGGGGAGGTGTTGGGAGGGCATACCATGGGGTTTCAGGAGGGCACACACTGGGGGGTGTTGGGAGGACATACCATGGGGTGCCAGGAGGGAACACACTGGAGGGAGGTGTTGGGAGGGCATACCATGGGGTGTCAGGAGGGCGCACACTGGGGGGGGGCATACCATGGAGTGTCAGGAGGGCACACACTGGGGGGCATTCACAATGCTTTATTGAGCTAAATGAAAAGGACATGCATTTCCATTTGTCAGCTAACAGCACCTTTATGCTAAGCTGCAGTAACTCAGCAGACTTAGCTTAGAGGTGCTTGTAAACTAATCCACCATGTACAGCTAGCTGAGCCTACCTCCAGGAACATTCACTCGGCTCCCTCTGCTCAGCTGCTCACACTTCCCTCTTCCATGCTGGCGCGATCTCCGTGGTCAGGTACATCCCCATCCCGCCCACTCAAGCAGCAAGCAGCCTCCGCCAGGGGGCGGAGCGTCAAGTGTCTATGTGTTATGGTTGTGAGTTGTCCCGACCGCAGCTCTGATTTCCCGGGGTGCGCTCGGCCTCACAATCAGTAATATTTTCTCGGGGGGAGCAATTGCCCCCCCTGTCGAGACTGACTCACCGAACCCCTGGGGTTCGATCGAACCCAGGTTAAGAACCACTGTCCTAGGGAGACAACGCTGTCTCTAATTACAGAGATGCTCAGAAAGCATTATTAACCTAGGAAAAAACGATTTTTACCTGGAAGTACCAAGAAGCACCAAAAAAAGAAGAGCAGTGACACCATTGGAAAAAGGGAAGGCAATTAAACTAAGATTTTTTATGTTTTTTTTTTTTAATTTCAGGTTTGGCTACACTTTAAATGTTCATTTGTAAAACAAAGCTTGTGTATATACATAAACATTAAAAATGTTTAATTAAAATTGAACCAAGACCATTATAGTTTTTGTTTATTTGCAAAGCCATTGCATGCCTACTGAAAATTGATTTGTCTATATAGTTACTACTGCAGATAGCAATTAAAAAAATAAATTCCAATTATGCCAGAGTAAAGTATTGTTGTTCTGATGGAATTTAAAGCAGAGTTCCAGACAAACAAGAAGCTAAATTATGTATGCATGAGCTGTTTTACCTGTCTAGGGATTTGCAGTGCTATCCAGCCAGCTTTGTGATCCAGTCACCTTGCCAGACAGCACAGGTGAGTTTGTGATTTCAAATTTTCCACTGCGTTTAACATACAACCTTGATTGGACAATGAAGCAGCATCTCTTTATCTTCTTCTACATTAAACATGTTCACCAAGTCAGAAGGATTTTTATCTTAATTCATTCTATGCATTCTAGCAGCCCCCTAGTACTTACCTGAGCCCCCTCTCTATCCAGTGATGTCCACTAATGCCTCAGCCGTCCGGGACACTCTCTCTCCTAATTGGCAGAGAAACAGCAGTGGCGTCATTGGCTCCCGCTGCTGTCAATAAAACTCAGTTAGCCAATCAGGAGATAGAGGGAGTGGGGCCGAATGGCAGCTCCATGTCTGAATGGATACACGGAGCTGCAGCTTGGCTTGGGTGCCCCCATAGCAAGCTGCTTGCTGTGGGGGCACTCAACAGGAGGGAGGTGCCAGGAACTTCAGCCAGGGACCCGAGAACAGGAGGATCTGGGCTGCTCTGTGCAAAACGATTACACAGAGGCGGTGGTAATAACATGTTTGTTATTTTAATAGAAAAAAAAACAAGACTTTACAATCACTTTAAGCTGGCCATACATGGATCAACATTCAGATGGCTCAGCAGGAACTGGATGAATTGTGATCCATGTTTTGGCACTCTTGTTGCCAAGAAATTGATCTACTGATTGGCTTCTGTTCAAGCAACCTGTTGGAAAATTTCTACCTGATCAGCGCTGTAGGCTATAACCTGCAATGCTGATCAATGTATTATGATGCCGGGAAAGCCTCCCTGGTGTAAAAATACAAAGACTCAGCAGGGAGAAGTCCCCCCATCCACATTGAATATGTGGATGGGGGAAAAATTATAGTTTTTTCCTTCAACCTGCTGGTTGAAGGTAAAAACAAACTTATCTATGGTTAGCTTAAGCGCCCATTCAGACTGGCGTGACACGACTTGCTGGGGCGACCTATGAAGTCGCGGTGCACAGCGTGCACCACGACCTCGGCGCGACTTGCAGGGACTTCATATAATTGAAGTCAATGCAAGTCGCCTCCAGGTCGCCCCAAAGTGGTACAGGACCCTTTTTCTAAGTCGGAGCGACTTGTGTCGCTCCTATTAGAACGGGTCCTGTACTATTCAATGGCGAGCGACCGACCGCGACTTGTCAGGCGACCAAGTCGCCTGACAAGTCACGCTAGTGTGAATGGACCCTTAGACTTACAGTACTGTAGAAAGCAGTGTCCCCTCATGTCCCATAAATCAATGTCAAGCTGTGCAGGGGCCTACAAAAAACATTTAAAGACAACCAGGTACCTTAATTTGTGGCATTAAAAAAAAAATCAAATTAAGTGGTGCTATTTTATTATCCAACTTACGTAAAAAAGATTATATTTGTAAGAAAAAATAGGAAAAAGTAATGCAAATTCCTTAATTTGACCCTAGCAAAACCTATAATACTTTGGGCTGCAATTTAAGTTGTGGAGAACTTTGCGATCAGCTCCAGAAAGTCTAGTAAGTTGTTATATAATTCTACATTTTTGGACATCTTGTGTAATTATTTACAAGCTGGGTAATGGAGTGTAAATTCTCATTTTGTTAATTGATGAAGGAAAACAACATGTTTAAAGCGTATCTAAACCCAAGAACAAACAATTAATACATCGCAGCTTACCAGCCCTTTGATATGGTGGTTGCATTCCTATTTTAGGGTTTTCTTCCCCTTTACTTTAACCTAGTGATCCTTCCAGTAAGTACTGTAACAAGGCCGTCACCCTAGGCTGCTCTCCTGATTTGGACAGATAATGGACAGGAAAGACAGGACAGAAGACAGCTGGGAAAGCTGATAACATTGTTTGAGATTTCAGTTCTTTGCATGGGAAGTTACAAGGAAAATTTATTTCTGGCAGGATCAACAGCTATTATTCTGTATTGCACAAAAAAGTATAGCTAATGCAGCCACTACAGCTAGGGACTGGTAAGCTGCAATATATTACAATGCTTTTAACTTTGTAGGGATGTAATATTTTCTGCTAAACTCCTGTTTGTATTTTTTACTACTTCTGTATTTAGAAGTGGCCTTTACTCACCCTAACTCTACCTCAACAGGAGTGTTTCTCATAGAATGCATTTTCACTGCCACACGTTGTTGAAGTTTGCTCCAGCAGGTCCTGGTAGAGATATATGATTCTGTGTTGTACGTATTTGATAGCCTGGCCATTCAGTTGACCTGGAGTACCTACTGAGGCATGCTGGGAGAACTATTAAATATCTAGGCTACGTTGTGTTCTGTCTGTTCCCTCCTGGGCTTTTGCCCTGGGAGGATGTCAGCTTAGAGGTCAGTGTTTTCCAGGGCTTGTGCCTAGGAATATGGAAGGATGCAGGGATCTCCTTCCTCCTGCTGGTAGGAACTCTTGAAGGTGTTAGATGTTGGATGAAGAGAGCAAAAGGCCTAGAGGCAGTGATGACGAACCTTGGCCCCCCTGATGTTTTGGAACTACATTTCCCATGATTCTCATACTACACTGCAGAATGTATGAACGTCATGGGAAATGTAGTTAGAAAACATCTGCAGTGCGAAGGTTTGTCATCACTGGCGTAGGGGAAGCAAACTGCAAGTAACCCCCATATAATGACATGTAGTGGGTCGTGGGTGAGTGAGAGGTTATACAGAGGAAACTTCCCATGAAGTCCTTCTTTTAACCACTTTAGTACAAGCATGTTTTACCCCTTTATTGACAGGCCATTTTTCAGTGCTGTGATAATTTAACTGACAATATCTCGTCATGCAACTCTGTACCCAAAGCAGGTTATATTATTTTTTGGGGACAGATTAAGCTCTCTTGAGTATTTAATAACTACTATTGAAAAAAAAATCTATACTAAGTAAAAAAGACAAAAAAAAAATTGTAATAAAAAAAACTGTTATTAAGATAAATAACAAAACTGTATGAACCCAAATTTCCCAAAATTAACTATTTTTGGAAAGTAGACACCCCAAGGTTATCTGTCTTTTTGCCACTAGGGATAAGCTAATGGTTCTAGGTGCATACCATGTTTGACTTTTCAGCATTCAGAAGAACACCCAGACATTTGAACATTGAACATTCGTCGGGAGCTGAGCATCATATACAGAAGGGATATTTCTGATGCTTCTATATATGATAGCTTCCTGCTGCCAATTGTTCTTAAAGCGGAGTCCCAGCCTCTGAAATGTTTTTTCAATAAAAATACCCCCGGGACAGTCAGGGCTAGTACATTCCATAATGGATAGCCTCTGAACTGTGCCAGGTCGCACTTACCTTTTAGAAGAAATACCTTGAAAATGTCTTCTCCGGCACGCCATCTCATGTGTGGGCAGCTGAAGCCAGAGCGTCCTCTTCTGTGTCCTCTTCCATGTCCTCTTCATCCCAGAATGCCCTGCACCGGCCCCACTCTTCACTTCTGGGGCAGGCGCATCATCCCTGCACAGCTTCTGGGCATGTCCAGAAGCTGTTTAGCAGGAAATGATGTGCCTGCACCGGAACTGACGAGCGGGGCTGGTGCAGGCGCATTGACTCCTGGGAGCGATGACATTCAGCTCTCAGGAGTCATCGCAAGCAGGAAGTGCCGGCGCAGGCCGCGGCCGAAGAGGGAGGAAGTAGAAGGAAGGTAAGTATACTTTCTTCAAAAACAAGGTAAGTAAAGAAAAAAAAAAATCTGGAGTATCCATTTGTTTTTTAGAGGATTTACAGCAAGCGGATGGGCCAAAGTTGTTTTTGAGCCCGGAACTCCGCTTGAAGGATGCCACAGGTCCTGGCCCCTGCTGCATTCACAGGAACCGTGCAGCTTGCCACTGAGGCTCTGTTCTATAAGGAGAGGGTTTGGGGAAGATGGGGAAAACCACAGAAGACAGGATCAAAGAGCCTTTTTACACAATGCAGAGGATTAACTTCTTTAGTTCAACAGTGACAAGCATACTTTACTGCATATACAGACTGATTTTACCGTTGTGGGTTTCTGTAGATGTATATCCTTGTGGATTCAAACCCCACTCCTGTTATGGGAAACTTGTTGCAAATGTTTGGTCAATGTATCAAGAATAAGACGAATTTCAACCAGACAGATGAAAAACATGTACATGGTATAAATAAACATACCTACCAAAGAATGTGTTACTCTGTCTGTTCAGTCCTCAGATTAAAGTGGAACTAAACTCTCTCAACCAACATGAACTATTTTTAATCCTTTAATAATTAGATAGGAAGGTATATTGTATTTACTTGTTTTTAACTTTTTTTTTTTACATTTCCTCAGTTGCTTCTTGGTTTCTGGCCTAGGCAACAATGTCATACAATGGAGTCTCCATGGGCATGTTTTAATATTACATCTGGAGGAGTGGAGGGCCTGAGCTAATGACAGATGGATTCCAGGATGTAAATGCTACATGAATCATCTGCCATTACTCAAGGTTGCCATGGATGGAAATGCTAAGTTGCCTGTTTTTCAAAGTGATTTCCCAACAAAATAAAGAATGGAGACATGGATGGAATGGTGAGATTGCTTTGAATATTAACCGCTTGCCGACCGTATACTGTATATTTGCAATTCTGCTCTTCTGGGTCTGGGGTGCACACGTCTGGGGTGCACACTGCTCCTGCTGTGATTGGACACAGCGGAAGGCAATCAGTGGGTCCAGCAGCCATTGAGGGACCCAAAGATCGTTCCAGAGAGAAGCAGAATGGCAGTCTGCCTATGTAAACAAGGCAGACTGGCGTTCTGTGAGAAGAGAAGATATTGATCCTGTGTTTCTGCTAAGCAGGAGCACGGATATCTACCTTCCCATAGTACAAGCACCCCCTATACAGTTAGTAATCACTCTCTAGGAACACATTTAACCCTGAAGTTAACCCCTTCCCTGCCAGTGTCAGCACAGTGACAGTGCATATTTTTAGCACTGATCACTGTATTGGTGTCACTGGTTCCCCAAAAAAGTGCCAAAAGTGTCACCTACTGTCTGATTTGTCCACTACAATGTTGGAGTCCTGCTATAAGTTGCTGACTACTAGTAAAAAAATAAAATAAATGCAAAATTCCATAATTATATCCCATAGTTTGTAGATGACATAACTTTTGCACAAACCAATCAATATACGCTTATTGGGATTTTTTTTTTTTTACAAAAAATATGTAGCAGAATACATATTGCCCTAAATTGATGAAGATTAGATTTTTTAAATTTTTTGATTGGATATGTTTTATAGCAGAAAGTAAAAAACATAGGTTTTTTTTCAAAATTGTCAGTCTTTTTTTGTTTATAGAGCAAAAAATAAAACCACAGAGGTGATCAAATACCACCAAAAGAAAGCTCTATTTGTGAGGAAAACGACCTCACGACCGCGCGATTGTCAGTTAGAATAACGCAGTGCCGTATCACAAAACATGGTCTGGTCATGAAGGTGGGGTAAACCTTCCTGAGCTGAAGTGGTTAAAAATTAAATTAAACAGCGTTTTCAGTTTGTAGTGGTTAGATACAGTTATTGTAGCCCCATTGCACAGCTAAGGAAGTTGACACCCCAGACCATGTTATAGTTATTGACTGTGGAAGGGATAGAGTAGTGTCCCCTCTCCACCCCCCGCTTGCTGATTGGAAAGTGAAGTAGCAGCAGGAGACTTATGAAGTGATTCCTATGCTCTCTCTTCCCTGTCAGCACATTTGCATGCAGCACACCTGATTGCCTCCCAGTACTGCCCCGTCTCCGTTCAGTCTGAGCTCTGTTGTATAGAGGATTACAATAGGCTGATCCGGGCTAAATTCAGTTACTTACACTAGTTGCATAAAAAAACAAAAAACAAAAAAAACAAAAAAAACAAAAACAAACCAGAAGCAAATTAATGATTTAGTAAGGAATACAGAACTAAAATACATTTTGTTTCTGTCTGTCTGTCTGTCTGTCTGTCTATCTATCTATATCTATCCTTGGTATAAAGCTTTAAAACCTATATATACCTACATGTATTTCTCATGTTTATTTATATTTTTCTTCACATGTACATGCAGACCAAGCTGGCCATCAAAAGTAGGAGTAATTTGGGTAAAAATGCTGGGGGACTTTCAAATTCATACTGTATCTTTGTGCTAACGTGTAGTAACACATACTGTACATTATCACATCCCATGACATTGTTCTTTATTTATAGCACACCAGGATGGCCGAGTGGTTAAGGCGTTGGACTTAAGATCCAATGGATGTATATCCTTGTGGGTTCGAACCCCACTCCTGGTATTTTCTGTTGTTAAAAAAGTACTAGAAAATGCTTTGTCAGTTTATCAAGAAATAATAATTAAATAGGCTGAACAACAGATGAAATACATATAAAGTATCTCTTATTCCTGCCAAAGAGTGTGTATCTTTTACTGTCCAGTACTGTTTTTAACATAGCCCTACCAGAAGGACTATATCACTATCTCTATTATCGCCCTCTCCTATGCCTGTCTGATGACTGGGCAGTAAAGTAGCAGCTTGAGCAGAACCGAGTGTGGCTAAGTTGTACTTACAGTGAGAGGGTCTTAGAGGGGCAATAAAAACCAGGAATGCGCTGCATACCGAGTGAAGAGTTCAGGAATGCACTATGTACAGAGTGCAGGGATCAGGGGTGTGCTATGTACAGTTCAGGAGTGTGTTTCGTACAAAGCGCAGGGTTCAGGAGTGTGCTACATACAGAGTGTCGGGTTCAGTTGTGCACTATACACAGAATGCACAGTTTCAGGAAAACACTATACACAGAGTACAGAGGAGTGATCTACACTTAGATTGCAGAGTTCAGGAGTGCGCTATGCACAGAGTGCAGGGTTAAGGGCTGCACTACACACAGAGTGAACGGTTCAGGAGAGCACTACGCAGAAATTGTAGAGTTTAGAGGTACGCTATGCACAGAGTGCAGACTAAAGGATTACACAGAGTCCAGGACTGCACTATGCATAAAGTGCAGAGCTTAAGGTTGCACTATACACATCTCACTATATATACAGTGTTAGTTAGCGTTAGCATTAGGGTTCACCTGTTCCTCAAGGTCATCTTGAATAATGAGTACCCATTTTTGGCACAAGAACACGTCCAGGAAAATTGAAATGAGCTTCCATAACCCAGTTGCACCCTTAAAATGAGCTCCCTAAACCCCGTTGCACCCTTAAAATGTATTTCCGCTTTACCAGACAAATTGCAATAGCATCTTGTTTATATTTGCTACATGTTACATGTCTCTATTTACATAGCATAACTTACAAAAAATATTTTACAATTTATGCTTACCTTTTCTAGGTGCTCTATTCTGGATCCTCCAGCAAGGAAAATCTTAGATAGTTCTCTTTATTATAAGGGGGCTGGGCAGATGTGTTTGCCATACCTAACCCTATCTGGGCTGTACAAGCAGACCTTCATTATCAATTGTAACTGGATTTTAACACTGTCTCTCAAAACAAAGGGTTAAATATATAGAGACTGGCCTTCTTAATGTATTGGAGAACAGACTTGGGACAGGCTCACTTTAATATTGTTGCAAGAACCTTGCAGTCAATTATGATGCCTTCTTCTGAAAAACATCTAAAAAGGTAAGAGACATTTAAAAAAACATTTTTTAGGCATGCTGTGTGAATGAGAACACAAGCGCATTTAGAGCACTGTTTCTCAAACTTTTTTGTATTGTGACGCACCAAAATGATCTATAAACGTTCTCTTGGATTTGGAAGGGGGGGGGGGGTGCAAGAGGATATGTTCTTAGAGGGTTCTTTTTGAGTTGAGAAGACTTGTGCTAGTGAGGGGGAGGATTGGATTTGAAATGCCCCCACACCACCCCCCCCTCTACTAGCACTCTTCCCGCCAAAAGCAGCCCATCAGCAGATATCCTCTTGCCCCCCCTCTCTCATCACTTCTCCATGTGGGTATCCTTGTTACCTGCCCATCTTTCCTGGTTACTGTGTCCCCCTCCTCTATCTATAAACTATGCACAGACCTCAGATAATCAGCACAGCTCTTGCAGTTAATGTCTCTCCTCCCCGATTCTTCCTCCTCCTGTCTGTACATCAGAGCCGAGGAGGAGGATTCTCAGTGAACTCCGTATGGTGTGCAGGCTCATTGAGGAGAGATGCCAGTGTCAGCTGCCATAGAGGGCGATTGCTACGTGAGGGAGCCCGGGAACCCCGCAAGAGATGCAGGGAAGGTGTCCTGCGTGCCCCTTTCAGGCCAATTACTGAAGCTCAGTGCTGGAACTTGTTCCGGCACTGCGCTCCAGGATAAGTACAGATTCCTTGGGATGGAGGTACTCTCATGGGGCCCCCAGGCAGTGCCCGAGTGCCCTAATTGGCCAGTCAGCCCCTGCCCATTGCACACCTGCAATGTGTGCCATGGCACATAGTTTGAGAATCACTGATTTAGTGGGCTTTTCTTAAATTTGACTACAAAAGTGAAAATACGCTTTAAAAACCCTGAAAAACGTGTTAATTTAGCCTTCTTCAATAACTTCAATGTATGTGACATTCCATTAAAATCTCCTTCTTTTTCTGCCGAAATTTTGGTGAAGTGATATCTTCCAATTGCTCCCATCCCTGTATACCACTCGCCTCTGTTCACTGTGCTTTACATAATGTACTCCATAACACTAATCAATTATACAGATGTCAGAAATTGTTTAAAGTTTTGGTATTTCCACACCTTGCAGGCACACAATTGCTATTATATAAGGTATTGGTGCAGATGGTGAACATTGGGCACCACATTCCCAAAACAATTAATCCCACACTACAAACTTCATCCTTAAACAGGATTAGCAGTTTTTCAGGTGCAGGAACATATGTCACACAAATGATCACATAAAATACAATATAGTATTTATTACAACCTAATGGAGAGTTCCATCCAAAAGTGGAACTTCCACTTTAAGTACTCCTAACCTCCTGACAAGCCACATTTTGCATGACATTTTTTTTTGGGGGGGTACCAAGTTTTGACAGGTACCCGCTCACACTAGGCGACTCGAGCCGAAGTTCTCCTCCCCCCTCTCCCTTCCCTCAATCTCATGAGACACGTCACACGTCACAGAAAATTGCCTGACCGTTCAGGACGTGCCCGGCTGTAAAGCCGCAAGCTGTCACAGCACACTAGTGATGCTGACACCACCGAGAGGAGAGGGAGAGGAGCGGGGCTTCAAGCAGTCACATCGCTGGATCCTGGAACAGGTGAGTGTGTGTTTATTGAAAGCCACAGCTACATTTTTTGTAGCTGCTGACTTCTTAATAAACACAAAAACCGCAAAAACTCCACTTTAAAGTGATACTAAACACACACAGTTTAATTTATATTGTACTTTCTATTTCTGTATATGGATGATGGCATTGTAAATATTTAAACTTAAAAAGTACCTTCTTCCTGCAGGGAAACATAAGCAGCAGGAGCTTCTAGTCCTCTGTAGGGATGATCGAACGGTTCGGGTCCACCATCGGTTCGGCCCGAACATTGGGTGTTCGAGGTTCGGCCGAATTTAGAACTTTTTGCCCAAAAAGTTCGGAATTCGGCAACCAGAACCGCCCAAAATGCAATGCTTCAGGAAATGGGCTTTAAAAGCCCATGATTGGACCAGAGCCATTAGCAAAAGCCAATTGAGGGGGCAGGAGAATGCTAGGAATGTGATTGGAGTGACTAGGGGGTCCCTAGACCAATCATTAGTGAATACGCCCTCCAGTATATAAGATCGCCCCCGCCATATTCCTAGCATTGTTATACTGGACATGGAAGAGAGTGGAAGCAGTTCTGTGAATTTTACTTTAAAAGTGTCATTTAGCTATTTTTAGTGTGAGGAAAGGGATATCTAGTGTAGTTAGAGTGCTCCTTTACACTTTAGTTAGCTTCAAAAATTCAGTTTCTGTAGGGAAAGTGTTAAGTGTAAGGGGACCGTAGTGTAGTGTAGGGTTAACTGGCAGTGACTGCTATGGCAGGGTGACAAAACCCTTCCATAGCAGGGTGACCGCTATAGAGAAATGATCTTTTCTCTGAATAGCTTCGGCACACCCATATGGCTTCTCACCAGCCAAGCATTTTCTATGCTGCAGGGGCTGCCACTGCCAGTGCTTTTTTGAGGACATGTTTGATGTCAGACATGACATCTGAACATGTGTATAGGGGGTATATATAGACATATATGTCTGAATATATACCCCTAGACATATATAGGTGTGATAGTAGCAGAAATAAATGCTTGCGCTAATAAAATCATTTACAGTAATATATTTCTGCTACTATCACACCTATATATGTCTAGGGGTATATATTCAGACATATATGTGTATATATACCCCCTATACACATGTTCAGATGTTTTGCCTGCCTCAAAAGAACCCAAAAAAATGCCCAAAAAACGCTAGCGTCAAAAAAAAAAATGCCCAGGTGTGTTTTTGCTGGCATTTTTTGGGGGGTTTTGGAGGCAGGCAAAACATCTGAACTTGTGCACAGTACCACTATACACAAGTTCAGATGTTTTGCCTGCCTCAAAAGAACCCAAAAAAATGCCAAAAAAAACGCTAGCGTCAAAAAAAAAATGCCCAGGTGTGTTTTTGCTGGCATTTTTTGGGGGGTTTTGGAGGCAGGCAAAACATCTGAACTTGTGCACAGTACCACTATACACAAGTTCAGATGTTTTGCCTGCCTCAAAAGAACCCAAAAAAAATGCCAAAAAAACGCTAGCGTCAAAAAAAATGCCCAGGTGTGTTTTTGCTGGCATTTTTTGGGGGGTTTTGGAGGCAGGCAAAACATCTGAACTTGTGCACAGTACCACTATACACAAGTTCAGATGTTTTGCCTGCCTCAAAAGAACCCAAAAAAATGCCCAAAAAACGCTAGCGTCAAAAAAAAAAATGCCCAGGTGTGTTTTTGCTGGCATTTTTTGGGGGGTTTTGGAGGCAGGCAAAACATCTGAACTTGTGCACAGTACCACTATAAACAAGTTCAGATGTTTTTCCTGACTGCAAAGATCCCAAAAAAATGCCTTCTATTAAACCGGCAAGTTGTTACAGGAGCAAAGCAAACCCCCTGTCAGAAAGTTTTCTAATACAAACAATCCTTTTTTTTCTGGTTCTGGACATGCTACAGAGCTGAAACTTCACAGGTACACCTTTTAGACCCCCCAGACACAAAATCACACAAAAAAAGTTCTTAAAAATTGTCATTTTTGATAAAAAAAAGCCAATTATTGAAAAAATTAAAAAAAAAAAAAGAGAGATTTTTTGATTTTTACTTTGGATTTCAGATCAGTGTACATGTGAAGTTTCAGCTCTGTAGCATGTCCAGAACCATAAAAAAAAGATCGTTTGTATTAGAAAACTTTCTGACAGGGGGTTTGCTTCGCTGCTGTAACACCTTGCCAGTTTAATAGAAGGCATTTTTTTGGGGATCTTTGCAGTCAGGAAAAACATCTGAACTTGTGTATAGTGGTACTGTGCACAAGTTCTGATGTTTTGCCTGCCAACAAAAACCCCCAAAAAATGCCAGCAAAAACACACCTAGGTCTAGGTGTGTATATAAATATATGGATGTGTGTATATACACCACTATACACAAGTTCAGATGTTTTGCCTGCCTCAAAAGAACCCCAAAAAATGCCAAAAAAAACGCTAGCGTCTATACACAAGTTCAGATGTTTTTCCTGACTGCAAAGATCCCAAAAAAATGCCTTCTATTAAACTGGCAAGGTGTTACAGCAGCAAAGCAAACCCCCTGTCAGAAAGTTTTCTAATACAAACAATCTTTTTTTATGGTTCTGGACATGCTACAGAGCTGAAACTTCACATGTACACTTTTTAGACCCCCCCAGATCTGAAATCCAAAGTAAAAATCAAAAAATCTCTTTTTTTTTAATTTTTTCAATAATTGGCTTTTTTATCAAAAATTACAATTTTTAAGAACTTTTTTTGTGTGATTTTGTGTCTGGGGGGTCTAAAAGGTGTACCTGTGAAGTTTCAGCTCTGTAGCATGTCCAGAACCAGAAAAAAAGATCATATAGGTGTTAAAGTTAAAGAAGGGTTCCGACCCACATCCCTGTTCTAATGATTATTTTTTTTTCATGGTTCTGGACATGCTACAGAGCTGAAACTTCACATGCACACCTTTTAGACCCCCCAGATACGAAATCCAAAGAAAAAAAATCAAACAATCTATCTTTTTTTTTTTTTAATTTTTCAATAATTGGCTTTTTTTTATCAAAAATGACAATTTTTAAGAACTTTTTTTGTGTGATTAATAGTTAATGGGGCATGACCCAGAACCCTAGGCACTTTTTAGGGGCATTTATTGGGTTTTAGGGCTTCAAAATGGTGTTTTTTGATTACCGAAGTTCGGGTCCCATTGATTTCAATGGGGTTCTGAAATCCGGGCCGAACTTTTGGAAAATTCGGGTGTTCTGGTCGAACCGAACTTTTCAAAAGTTCGATCATCCTTAGTCCTCTGCGGCTGGTCACATGTTCAAAAAAAAAATAGCCTTTGGAGTACAGAATAAAAATAAATAAATAATATCAAAAAACTGCTAAATTGTCATATAAATATATATTTGAAATCATATATTTATTATTTTGAGGAAATAACCTGGTGTGGGCAGATTTCTGCTAGTCACAGGCTGTGTCACGACCCACCAGCCTGTGTCCTAGAATAAGAGGGAGATGAAGCCTCCGTTAATCTACATTTAATATCCCACCCTCATTGTGTTTGGCTGGCTAGTAGGAATGGAGTAGGAGGGAGGGAGTTAGCTTTCATTTATCACTGTATATTTTCCCACATGTGTGACTCTATATGCCACATAGGCTGCTCAGATGTGATAGGTAGGAAATGTCCAGCATAGAAAATCACTGAAAACTGAGCACGTGCAGAGTTGCCACCACAACTGCAAAATCCCTAGCTGATTTGGGGACAAGAACAGAAGGTGGAGATAGAGAGCAGCAGGATCAACCAGGTTTTTTGCAGAATACAGAAAACAAATCTCAAAGTGAGTATGAACAGCATGTAATACACCATTTATTGATAGCTTTTTATGATGTGGGTTTAGTGACAGTTTAGGATACAAGTAGTCAAAACAGATGAATTTACAGTAGCAATCAGATCACTAGGGTGTCATTGAGCACATAAAAGACATGTCAAGTCAGTCAAATAAGATTTAGAGAATTTGGAGGCCAAGTCAGCACTTCAAACTCATTGTGTTCCTCAAACCATTCTTGAACCATTTCCCTCCTGCCATCAGGGAATTCCATTTCCATGAAGGGGTGTACTTGGTCAACAACAACTTTAGATAGGTGGTACATGAATGGCACAAACTCAAGGTTTCTCAGCAGAACATTGCCCAAAGCATCACACTGCCTCTACCAGCTTACCTTCCTCCCATACTGCATCCTGGTGCCATAGTGACGCACATGCACATGGCTATCGGCATGATTTAAGAGAAAATGTGATTATTTACACCAGCCCACTTTCTTCCATAACTCCATGTGCTTATTGGCTGTGGACATAGGTCAGCATGGGCACCCTCCTGAGTAGTCTGTGGCTCTAGAGAACCATAAACAACAAAATGCAATGCCCAATTTCTTCTACTTTCAATACACAACTTTAGGGACAACATGCTTACTTGCTGCCTATTATATCAAACTGCCTTTCAGATGGCATTGTAATGAGATAATCAATGTTACCTGTCAGTGGTCATAAAGTTCCAGTATGGTTGATCGGTGTATATTGCCAGCACACTGTGGATCTTCAAATAGTATCCAAAAAGTTTATTAAAAGTGATCACATCTCAGCAAAGCGTTGTAATTCTTTGCTGTGATCTAATCTCTTTTAATAAACATTTTGATCGCTATTTGAAAATCCAAGGTGTGCTGGCAAGATATGCTTTATTCTTGTTCAAGTAACAGGCACACCAAGGTTAAAATAGCCATAAATAATAAGAAAAAAGACTAAATAATAAGAAAAAAGACTAAAAAATTAAAATGAATGAACACAACCATCATTTAAAAGTTACAAAAAATATAACAGAATATGTAAAAAAGTCATCAAGGCTGCAAAAATTCAAAATGAACGTAAGGTTGCAACATAGAGTAGAACAAACAAATATATTAACAGTAAAAAGGTCAGGTCTGAACACAAAGACCTCGGTCAGTTTTAGTAGGTTTTTGGGGACATAGAGAAAGCAAATGTATTAAATACCTCAAGTCCTTAATGTGGATAGTATTGATAGTATTGCCCTAAATTATCCACAACGGCTCAAAATTGACACGGTCTGGAAACATTTAGACAAAATAAAGATGAATAAAGCACCTGGACCAGATGGCTTACATCCAAGGGTTCTTGAAGAGCTGAGCTCTGTTACATCTAAGTCATTGTTTCTAATTTTTTGGGGACTCTTTAATGAATATGGTATGGTACCATTGGATTGATATAAGGCCAATGTGGTGCCTATATTTAAAATCAACTAAAGACTGGTTAGTTTAACTTCTACAGTCAGAAAGATACTGGCGAGTTTAATAAAACAACACATAGAAGAGTTTTTGCTAGAAAAAAATATTTTAAGCAGTAGTCAGCATGGATTTATGAAAGACCAAAGTTGTCAAACAAATATGATATTTTTATGAGGAAATAAGCAAAAATTTAGACAAATGAGTGTAAACATTGTATACTTAGATTTTGCAGAGCATTTGACACAGTTCTCTATATGTGGCTAATATGCAAACTAAAGTCTACAGGCTCAGAAAATTCAGTTTGTAAATGGTTAGAAAATTTGTTAGACCATATTGAGAGATTGGTAATGGTTTTTACTCTGAATGTTCTAAGGTTATAAGTGGCGTACCCCAAGGTTCATTGTAGGGACCCCTACTTTTTAACATATTTATAAATGATATAAGGTTTGTAATTATAAGTACAATTTAAGTGTTTACAGATGACACCAATCTATGCAGTGGAATTATATCCATACAGGGTGTCTCCAAATTACAAGCCAACCTCAATGCACTTTTTATTGGGCAAGTATGTGGCAAATCTAGTTTAATGTTGACAGATGTAAAGGTTTTCACTTGAGGGCAAAAAACACGAATGCATAATACATACTGAGAGGGGAACAACTGGAGGAATCAATGGTGGAGAAGGATCTGGGTGTTCTGGTAGAGCGTAGACTTAATAATAGCATGCAATGCCAAGCTGTGGCTTCCAAAGCTAGGAAAATAATTTCTTGTGTTAAAAAAAATGTATGGACTGCAGAGAGAGAGACATAATTTTGCCCATGTACGAATTATTAGTAAGATCTTATCTGGAATATGCAGTTCAGTTTTGGGCACCAGTTCACAAAAAGGATATGAGGGAACTGGAGAAAGTGTAGAGAAGGGCAACCAAACTGATAAGACGCATGGAGAAGCTCAGCTATGAGGAAAGATTGGAGGAACTGAATTTATTCTCTCTTGAGAAGAGGAGATTACAGTAAGAGCTGTGAAAATGTGGAATAGACTTGCTCAGGAACTGGTTCTGGCCAGCCCAATAGACTGCTAAAAAAAAAAGAGCTGGATGCATTCCTATATGCACAAAATATAACTGGATACACATTTTTAGAGGTAATAACATAATGGGTAGTTGATCGACAGAATATCCAGTTTCTTCTGGGGGATCAGGAAGGATTTATTTTCCCCAATGGAGCAAATTGGACCATGCTTTATTGTTCTTTGTCTTCCTTTGCATCAACTCGGTATGGGATAGTGCATATGGAGCTTTTCGTTTCATTTTTCTAGTAAATGTTTTAATTGGTTGAACTAGATGGGCTAGTGTCTTTTTTTAACCTAGCTTTGTAACTATATACTATATGTAACTATGTAACATTTGCTATATTTTTTATGAAAATCACCTTAAGGTCTATAGTAAAAAACCAAAGGCAACAAAATGGACATTTCTGCAAAAAAAGAATGAAAAGAATAGAAAGCTTTTTTACTTAACACATGAGACAAGAGGTGCGAGCCAAATGGAAATCAATGGATATGTGAGGCAAAATTGAAAACGTAGAGAGACGGTTCTCTGTTAGGCAGAACCCCTTCTCTTCTTCTAGTCAGGTCTCTGGTTCCATCATGATAAAAGTTTAATCTCTGCACCAGAGGCATTAGTATAAAGGAAAGTTGCTCTCTTATTGATACTAATATACGTGTTGTAATTGCCCTGGATCATGAGCATTTCCTTAAGGGAGAAATGGATCTTATCGATCCTTTGGGGGGGGGGGGGGCAATACATATACATTTGACATATTTTAAGCATCAGCCTGTGGAAGATAAAAATAAACAATCTAACTTAAAGATTTTGCTCATGTTCACAGCTTTTCAAGTCAGCATTTGAAATTTAAATGCAAAAGAATAATGAGAGCTTGTAATTTGCCGAAAGGTCCTGCTGTTTTCTTGGAGATAATTTCTGCAGAAGAAAATACAGAAAGGATTTTTAGGACAAGCAGCGAGCTTGTAGAATGCTATTTGTACAGCGCTGGCGGTTTTGGCTGCAGGGCAGGTGGACCTGGATCCCTTCCATCCTGTCTAGAGACGTGAGGACAACCTGTCCCTGCATCCACGTCTGTGCAACTAAACATTCTCATATCTCATATATTCTTTTTCCGCTGTGCAAGGTCACAAAGGTGATCGATCACCTCCAGGAATGTTAGTGAAGTTTTAATTTATTTTATTTTTTACTGGGAACTGGGGTTACAATGTCTGTAGTTACAACACTTATAATACCTATAATTAAATTAAATGTAAACCCATTTAGTATTCTGGAGCACCATGTAGCATACGTAATTGTCATTTTTTTCATTTTTGGGAAATACTGTTTTCAACTTTTTTTCATCCTTTATTGAATCCCAGTGCTGCTGATCACCTTCTACCTCTTTTAGCCATTTGATGTCTACATTCACTAACTCCAGCATTTGCTGCACATCATCACTCTGGATAAGCTTTCTGATAGTGACAAGGGTGAATAATGCCAAAGTATTGGCACAGCTATTTGTAGACTCAACCAAGGATGGATGCAGGAGAAGAATTAGGAGAGAGGGATAAACATTGTCACATTATATGGGAGGAAAACATTAACATTTTAAAGTATTTCATACATGAGAGTGATTGAATTTACATCTACTTTAAAGTAGGGATCGACCGATATTTTGGCCATCGCATATCAGTATCAGCCGATAAGGGGCCGATATTTTGTACATTTAAAGTTTTGAAAAATAAAGAAAAATTTTTACACAAATCTGGTACTGAACATGTTTATTTTTGTTTAATGTTTAATGGCTGGCTTGCTGGCACCCTGTGGTGGGTGGGTGGCTGGCTGGCACCCTGTGGTGGATGACTGGCTGGCTGGCACCCTGTGGTGAGTGGCTGGCTTGCTGGCACCCTGTGGTGGGTGGCTGGCTGTCTGGCACCCTGTGATGGATGGCTGGCTGTCTGGCACCCTGTGGTGGATGGCTGGCTTGCTGGCACCCTGTGGTGGGTGGCTGGCTGGCATGCTGTGGTGGGTGGCTGGCAATCTGGCACCATGTGGTGGGTGGCTGGTTGGCTGGCTGACACCCTATGGTGGGTGGGTGGATGGCTGGCTGGCACCCTGTGGTGGGTGGCTGACTTCCTGGCACCCTGTGGTGGGTGGCTGGCTGTCTGGCACCCAGTGGCGGTGGGTGGCTGGCTGTCTGGCACCCTGTGGTGGGTGGCTGGTTGGCACCCTGTGGGGGGTGGGTGTCTGGCACAGGGGCTGTGGGTGGCTGGCTGGTACAGGGCCTGTGGGCAGGTGGCTGGTACAGTGCCTGTGGCTGGCTGGTAAAGAGCCTGTGGGTGGCTGTCTGACTGGTACAGGGCCTGGGGGTTGCTGGCTGTTCGGCACCCTGTGGTGGGTGGCTGGCTGTCTGGCACCCTGTGGTGGGTGGCTGGCTGGCACCCTGTGGTGGGTGGGTGGCTGGCACAGGGGCTGTGGGTGGCTGGCTGGCTGGTACAGTGCCTGTGGCTGGCTGGTACAGGCCTGTGGGTGGCTGGCTGGCTGGTACAGGTCCTGTGGGTGGCTGGCTGGCTCGCTGGTACAGTGCCTGTGGCTGGCTGGTACAGAGCCTGTGGGTATGGGTGGCTTGCTGGCATCGGGCTGCTGTGGGTGGCTGTATGGCTGTGATACACTCCTGCGAGACTAGTCCCGACTCCAGATGAGGCTGTCCAAGGTGAGGGAGGTGGCCTAAGAAGGCAGAATGACGTCACGAAAATATCAGCAATATCTGTAACTTCCGGGGCCGATTCTGATATATCGGGAAAGTGAATATCGGCCCTCGCTATATCAATGGCTCCCACTGCTGTTTCTGAGCCAATGGGGGTGGAGAGAGATAGAGCAGCGATGCTACTCTCATGCACAGCGCTGGATCGATGTCAGGCTCAGGTAAGTATAAGGGGGGACTGAGGTGGGAAGATGCACACAGGTTTTTTTTTTCCATAATGCAGAGATCCACTTTATTGAAAATGGTAATAATGATACAAACAACAATAATTATAGTAGTATTAATAATATTAATAATGATTATAGTCAAAATGTTTATATTGCCAGAAATGTAAATGGTGTCATGCAATTTCAAAATGGCTTGGAAAACAAGACACTGTAAAGAAAAATAGAACCAAACTGCTGCTCAATTCAAGAAGCCTATAGTTTTTTCAAAGAGTTCATCTACGGCCAAATGCATGCTCTGCCTGGGGTCTCTGGACTTAGTTATAGAGGAATTGAGACTGTGAGGGCTGGACGACATTTATACCAACACACATCAGGCGGATAGATAATTATTCTCCCATCTTAAAGAGACAAATGCATAGGTATTTAAATGCTCAAATACAAATCAATATTCGATTCATTGGGAACAAAATATCCAGTTAAACCAATCTCATCATGACATTGTAAATTTATAGACATGTCTAGATATAATAAAATTCACCCTATCAATATATACTGTATAACCTCAATAACAGCAATAACCTTTAATAGACAATGATGATGATGAAAAACATCAAAATATAAAACCAAAAATTATCTCTTGATTATTTTTGAAGGGATGATCATACTAAAAGGCTCAATATCATTTCTTCAAATGGATTATATACCTCAATCAAAAAAACACACAGAAAACTTCTCTGTGTGTTTCCTTGATTGCAATACATAATGGTTTTCAAGAAAAGAGCCTTTTATTAGTATTATCATCTTTTCAGATATAATCAAGAGATAATTTTTGGTTTTATATTGTGTTGTTTTTAATCATTGTCTTTTAAAGGTAATTTTAATTTATTAGTGTAACATATATTAATGTTGGGAATTTTATTATACCTATACATGTTTATAAATGTTTATAAATGTACAATGTCATAGAAGCATATATGTAATTGGATATTTTGTACCGAAGCATTTAACCGGTTCTGGACCGGAAGGATTTCCCCCCCTAATGACCAGGCTATTTTTTGGGGTTCTTTTAACGGACAATTTCGTGGTCGTGTAACTCTGTACCTAAATAAAATTGATGCCCTTTTTTCCCACTAATAGAGCTTCCTTTTGGTGGTATTTGATCATCTGTGCAATTTTTTTTATTTTTGCGCTATAAACAAAAAAAAGCGACAATTCTTAAAAAAAACCCCCCAAAAAACAATAGTTTTCACTTTCTGCTAAATAACATTCCCCAAGAAAAAAATGTTAAAATCTATTTTTTTCATATTTTTAGGCCAATCTGTATTCTGCTACTTATTTTTCGCAATAAGCGTATTTTGATTGGTTTGCGCAAAAGTTATCGCGTCTATAAACTAGGGGAAAGATTTATCTCATTTTTATTTATTTATTTATTTTTTTTATACTAGTAATGGCGGCGATCTGCAATTTTTAGCGGGACTGCAACATTGTGGTGGGCAGATCGGACCCCTAACTGACATTTTTGACACTTTTGGGGGGACCAGTGACATTACTACAGTAATCAGTGCTAAAAATATGCAGGGAAGGGGTTAACCTAGGGGCTAAATGTGAGCCTAGGGGAGTGTTTTCTAACTGTGGGGGGATTTGTGAAATGATCATAGAGTTCTGTGATCCTATATAGAACTTTGTTTACAACAGCTGATCATCCTTTTCTCTCAGCAGGGTGCCCCTGGCGGCAATTGGTGCTGCCGGTCCCATGGAATGTCACCCCCGCTGCCTAGTGGAGGGGGGAGTGCTCCAGCAGATCACCGTACAGGTGGCAGGCAGTGGGCAACTGGTTAATGTTGTTTTTATTTGAGCATTTGAATACCCATGCATTTCTCCAATTTGTCTCTTTGAGAAGGGAGATACAGTAAATTATTTATTTGTATAATGTATGCTGGTATAAATGTTTCTCAGTCCTCAGGGCTTCTATTTTTATATGACCAAATCTAACCATGGGCAAAATGTGTCCATGGCGGAGCCTGCATCCAGCGGGAGATGTAATAATTTCTTAAAGCGTATGAAAGCCCAATATTTCATATTCCTAATATGTGCCTACTGTAGGATGTACTTGTATTAAAAAGTACCCTGTTCTCTTTGTATTGCTTCCTTTGTGTAAAATACCTGGTGTCCCTGCCAGTCCATCTGCTTTTCTATTAAAAACTGACCACACTAGGAATGAGAACAAACTGTGGTCAGTTCTTTAGTTATGCCACCCCACACCCCACAGTCATTTACCGAGGAGCTCAGTGTGCTGTTGTTTCCTCTCCCCCAGCTCTTATGCAGCTGAGAACAGAGGGAATGAGATCACATAAAAAAGGGAAAAAATATGTTTATTAAGTTTGTTTTAAATACAGAATATACACACATGTTTTGCCTTTCTTTTCTATTTTAAACTTAAAAGGTTGTTTTACAAGGTGATCATTTACAATCACTTTCAATAAATGACAAACGTTTTTCACTTAGCAGCCTTAATATATTCAGCTACAGTGTGGTTCTATTTTTCTTGGTTCTTGATCTGTCAATATAGACGTGTCCTGTAAGGCTGGGTTCACACTAGGCACAGCCGCAGCTCACACCAGGGGTCCGGTGCATGTTTGTTCACTGTTTCAGGTGCATATCAAGTCCAAATTATTGTCTGAATTCGCACCTGAAACGGACCAGTACCCTTCTGCAATTCGGACCGTGGCTGCCCCAGAGGTGTGTTAACCGGCTCTATTGAGAGCCTGTCACACTCTCCTGTCATGTGAATTGGATGCGTGGAAACAGTTTGTGGACAGTTACCCCAGGCATTTTTTAGTGCGTTTTACACATTTAACATGGTTTCCTATGGTACAAATTCATGTCTATGCGTTTTGCAGCCGGTGCATTTTTGGAAAGGGTCGGGAACTATTTCCCCCCGCGTTTAGACTTCAACGGAATCACACCAGAAAAGCAAGTATAGTGTTTGTGATGCAATTTTTGATGAGTAGTGCGGTTTTATTTTTACACTTTAAACACTGTATATGGCTGCTTGCTAAGGAGTGTGCTGGGAAGCCGGCCGCCGCATCCTTAACAACCGATGAGTCATCAACTGTCAGTGGGGTTTCCCATTGACAGCTGAATATAAAAAACAGTTAATAAGAGAAGGAGGTATAGGTGGCGCTGTCTATATATGTGTAATCCTCATAAAACCCAAAACAGGTGAAACAATCAAATAGGGAGTGATAAACTATATATAAGTATATAATCTTACTGCAAAACCCCATATACGTAATACCAATAATAAAGTTCAAACATACAAAATACTGATATACTATAGTAGTGTTCAAAACTTATAAATTGTTATACACATACTACAGTGCCTTGCCAAAGTATTCGGCCCCCTTGAACTTTTTCAAGGGGGCCGAATACTTTCGCAAGGCACTGTATCACAGTAAGTGCTTATCTGTGCAAAAATGTGCAACAAGTGCAATAATCAAATAAGTCCATAAATGAACTGATGCTTTAAAAATTCATAAGTCCTTATAAAGGTAAAGTGGCAAAGTGCAACAAAAAAAAATTGCCAAAGTGCAACCAGCTATATACAATGTGTTTACAGTGTTTTTAAAGAGAAAAAAAGAAACTGCATGCAAAAACGCAAAAAAAAAAAACCCAAGGGTTTAAAAACGCAAAACGCACTGCAAAACGTGGTTGAAAAAAACATCAAGTGCAACTGCAAAGATGTGAACCTAGACTTATCGTAGGTTATTTGGGTCTAGAGCAGCATCTGCAATGTGTGTGTCGTTTGCGGTGCCTCAAGTCAGGTGGGGGGATTTTATGGGCAGGAGTAAAGATATAGAAAAATAGTAATATATAATATAATGATATTTATTGAACTAAAAAAGGGGGAAAAAACAAGATATATACAACATTGGAGTGTGAATGGGTAGAGGCCCATTGAGTGCCAGTGAAGAGAAGGTAGAGTGTGTTTACACGTGAAAATTATGTGACTTCATTGTTTTTGAAAACAGGACAATCCTGCACTGTTGATCCCTGTATGAAGATAGGGATTGATTCAGAGCGGGTGTCCGATCGGTAATCCGACGCGTTTCGGCCAAGGTTAGGCCTTTATCAAGGTTGTATCACCGATTCTATAATTGTTGAGATATAATGTGTGAGTAGCTCAGTAACACTATATATATATACAGAGGAATTTTTCTTAATTAGCATTTTACATACACTTTTGTATCCGATTTCTTGTGAATGTGTCTTCCCGAAATTTTCTTCAGGTGCTGCAGGAACTATATGCTGTGTGGGATAGACGGATAATTTGAGTATTGGGGCTGGAAAAAACAACCAAATTTGAAAATAATGATTGTAGTAAGTAGTTTTATTTACTTGGGATCTGAGAATTCAATTCAAAGGGGTCCAAAGGGGTCCTTTCAGTCCAAAGGGGTCCAGGATATATATAGTAGTAGGACCAATCTGAAAAGATATTAATTTTTTGTTTGGTGTTGGTTTTAATAAAGAATAGAATATGTTGAGTAGAATAACATCTACTCGGAGAAAATCCTCATCTGGCAAAGGTATATTGACGACATATTGATTGTATGGAACGGACCAGAAAATATGATACCCGATTTACTCCTTAAAATGAATGCCAATGAACATAACATGTTCTTTACGATGACATAAGTCCAAAGGGGTCCAGGATATATATAGCAGTAGGACCAATCTGAAAAGATATTAATTTTTTGTTTGGTGTTGGTTTTAATAAAGAATAGAATATGTTGAGTAGAATAACATCTACTCGGAGAAAATCCTCATCTGGCAAAGGTATATTGACGACATATTGATTGTATGGAACGGACCAGAAAATATGATACCCGATTTACTCCTTAAAATGAATGCCAATGAACATAACATGTTCTTTACGATGACATACAACAAATACCAGATTTCCTTCTTGGATACTCTTATATATAAAGAACCAACTGGCAAAATATCCACTACTTTATTCAGAAAGGATACAGCAGGAAACTCCATTTTACACGCTTCCAGCTTCCACCCACAACCACTCATCAAATCGATACCTTACAGCCAGTACCTACGATCAAAAAGAAACTGTTCAGATCAAACCAAGTTTCAACTAGAAGTCAATGCTTTAACAACTAGACTGCTTCAGAGAGGCTACACCAAGACCTCACTCAGAAAGGCCTTTAACCGTGCTAACCTGACCAACAGAGAAACACTCCTTTTCAAAAATAAAGAACCTACGACTCAAGAACCCACCACTCGGATCATCATCCGATTCACCAACGAACACAAACAAATAAAAAACATTCTCACAAAACATTGGTCCATTCTCACCGAGGAACCAAATATCTCCAAACTGATACCAAAGCACCCTCCTATCACTTTTAGGAAGGCAGGATCGCTACAACAAAAACTGGTTCACAGTGAACACAAAGAAGGGTCTAGAAAAGACCCGTGCAAAACAAAGGGGACCTTCCCATGCGGGAGTTGCGCCCAATGTTATGTAATCTGCCAAACGATAAATACTACCCTACCGAATGGAGATCCTTTCAGACCAAATCATTTTTGCAACTGCAAGACCAGAGGTGTGGTCTACATGATGACCTGCGAGTGCGGGGCTTTCTACATCGGGAAAACCCGACAAGAATTCGGGAAACGTGTGAACCAACATTTACAAACTATGCATGTTGGCAATTTTTACGTTCCACTTGGCAGACACGTTAAAAACTATCACAACTACAAAATGCCAAAGGTCAATTTTATGGCCCTCGATAGGATCCATATTCCATTACGAGGAGGTGATTGGAATAAGATCCTCCTGCAGTTAGAAATGTGCTGGATCACTAGACTTAAAGCGACAGTCCCACCAGGACTCAATGAAGCCCAAAGCTTCCGCCCTTTCCTGGAGGGCTTTTCATCAGGGAAAACTGATTAATTTTCAATATCACCCTACCTTCGATTTTCTCCACACACATAAGACTCTTATTGGATTAAGGAGATTGGGTTACCAATCAAACTGTTTTTTACCAATTTTACTTTTTGGTCCCCCCCTTTTTCTGGAATGCCTGGAATGCTTGACACAATGATCCTCTCCCCTTTACATCTCCCTCTCGGGCCCTATCCCGGCACACTTTGTGCCTCTTGCTTCTATACAATTTACTGCTGCTAATTATCGTTATATTGAGACTTAGGTGATCACTAATGTGTATCACCACCATTTTTTGCTTTTTTGTCTTCATGTACTTTTTTTCTGATTATGCAAAATACTTCTCATATCATTATGTTAAATCCCCTTTTCTTGGTGCCTTTCCCGAAACTTCAGGAGCTCCCGGCACGGAAAGCCCCGAATCCTTGAGATCGGGGCAAACAGAACCGAGGGTCGATGCTTCGGTATCCTCCCAGATCCCCACAGGATCATTCGGTTTCTTCCTCCGTGTCGGCGGCCTATGTGTCACGACCAGAGGGTGCCAAGGGATGCGCCGCGTCGTGTACGCAGGCGCGCCACTGACCGTGTACGGATCCTGTCACAGGGCTTCACACAGCGCTTATGCGCATGCGTGACAGCCTATTTAAGGCCGGGGAACGCTCCAGGAACTCCAGTCTCTCTCCTACCGAGGGAGAGGAAGCATCTTGGAGTTTCTTATGCTGCGGATGGACGTCTTTAACCCCTACAACCCTACAAACTGTAAGTTTTCTTTGGTGGAGAAGATTCTCCTTGAACCTATCTCCTCCTCAGAACCTACGGCCTTTGCAGCCGTTTCTTTTTCCTTTTTTGGAAGTCACCAATTCTTATGTTAAATCACCACCTATGCGGACTGACATATAAAACCAACACCAAACAAAAAATTAATATCTTTTCAGATTGGTCCTACTGCTATATATATCCTGGACCCCTTTGGACTTTGAATTGAATTCTCAGATCCCAAGTAAATAAAACTACTTACTACAATCATTATTTTCAAATTTGGTTGTTTTTTCCAGCCCCAATACTCAAATTATCCGTCTATCCCACACAGCATATAGTTCCTGCAGCACCTGAAGAAAATTTCGGGAAGACACATTCACAAGAAATCGGATACAAAAGTGTATGTAAAATGCTAATTAAGAAAAATTCCTCTGTATATATATATAGTGTTACTGAGCTACTCACACATTATATCTCAACAATTATAGAATCGGTGATACAACCTTGATAAAGGCCTAACCTCGGCCGAAACGCGTCGGATTACCGATCGGACACCCGCTCTGAATCAATCCCTATCTTCATACAGGGATCAACAGTGCAGGATTGTCCTGTTTTCAAAAACAATGAAGTCACATAATTTTCACGTGTAAACACACTCTACCTTCTCTTCACTGGCACTCAATGGGCCTCTACCCATTCACACTCCAATGTTGTATATATCTTGTTTTTTTCCCCTTTTTTAGTTCAATAAATATCATTATATTATATGTTACTATTTTTCTATATCTTTACTCCTGCCCATAAAATCCCCCCACCTGACTTGAGGCACCACAAACGACACACAAATTGTTGGGATGGTGGCAGAAAACTACTAACTAACTTCCAATACAAGATCCACAACCCTTATCTTTCGCAGCATCTGCAATGTGCAGGCCTATAATAAAGGGAGCCAATTATCTAAAGTGGATACAAACATATATTTATACCATCTTATAATAATAAAATAACTTACTTATAGTTTCCTTTTAAATATTTTATAAATGGAGCTGCGACTTATGTCACTGCTTGAATCTTTTCACTTGGAAACCATAACATCTATTATCGGACACAGCCTATAATAAGCATAATTTAATCAGGTGTTTTGCGTCTTCTGCCAAGCGCACTGCAATATCTGTAGACAATCAGTGTGCAGTATTTTATTTTTTTGTTTGTCTTATTGTTGCTTTTCCGTGACTGCAGGCTATTATTTTTGACAAGTGATGTTGCCGCTGTGTTATGTATTTTTTCTTTACAAGTATAGATTGTTCGGATGCTCTGGATAGTTAGGGATTAGTGGCATGATCCGGTGATAAGCTTAATTTGTTCAGGTGTTGTGTATATCGTGCCAAGCCAACTCAATTGTTCCTGACATTCAGCTTGCTATTATTATCTTTCTGCAGTATTCTTATGGCTACACATACAGTACCTTTTTGTTCTAAACAGTACTGTAAATCAATGTCCTCTGCTAACTGTAAGAAGCTCAGTGGTCCAATAAAGAGGTCCATCTAATTTAAAATGAATATTGCTGTAAAGGACTAATTGGCACACAACTATATATATATATATATATATATATATATATATATATACAGAGGTCAAAATTTCAAGTCATGAGCTGCTAGCCAGGCCTTGAAAGTTACTCGCCACTTGTTGCCCCACCCAAACCCTACCCTGCTCCGCCCCTAAACACGCTCTCTATAGAGGACTGCAAATCCCAACAGTACATAATACAGCAGTGAAAAATACCATCAGCTATAGAGGCGTACAAATCCCAGTAACCTATAAAGAATATTGGCTTACAGTGCGCAGTTCATCTGATTCACGTGCTCCCTTCCTCTCCTGGTGGTTGTAGTGGTGGTGCAACAATGTTCTTCTTACATCAGTGTCCTCTGTCCCCTCTGCATATCACATTGTCCCCTTCAATGCAGAGTGCCCACGGCATGCCCCCTTTCAATGCAGAGTTCCCACAGCGTGCCCCCTTTCAAAGCAGAGTGCCCACAGCATGCCCCCTTTCAATGCAGAGTGCCCACAGTGTGCCCCCTTAAATGCAGAGTGCCCACAGCGTGCCCCCTTTCAATGCCAGGGGGCCCAAAGCGTGCCCCCTTTCAATGCCAGAGTGACCACAGCGTGCCCCCTTTCAATGCCAGAGTGCCCACAGCGTGCCCCCTTTCAATGCCAGAGTGACCCCAGCGTGCCCCCTTTCAATGCAGAGTGACCACAGCGTGCCCCCTTTCAATGCCAGACTGACCACAGCGTGCCCCCTTAAATGCAGAGTGCCCACAGCATGCCCCCTTAAATGCAGAGTGCCCACAGCATGCCCCCCTTCAATGCAGAGTGCCCACAGTGTGCCCCCTTTCAATGCAGAGTGCCCACAGAGTGCCCCCCCTAAATGCAGAGTGCCCACAGTGGGTCCCCTTTCAATGCCAGAGTGCCCACAGCGTGCCCCCTTTCAATGCCAGAGTGACCACAGCGTGCCCCCTTTCAATGCAGAGTGACCACAGCATGCCCCTTTTAATGCCAGAGTGACCACAGTGTGCCCCCTTTCAATGCCACCAGAGTGCCCACAGCGTGCCCCCTTTCAATGCCAGAGTGACCACAGCGTGCTCCCTTACAATGCAGAGTTAGCACAGCGTGCCCCCTTAAATGCAGAGTGACCACAGCGTTCAGAGAGACCAGCAAGCACTTACCTGATGCAGTGGCGGCTTCTCCTCAATCCTCCGCATCTCCCGAGTCCTCCTCCTCCTCCTTGGCCAATGGCAATTGTTCGCCTTTCGGCCAATCAGGAAACTGGTCTCAGACCTGCTTCCTGATTGGCCAGGAGGAGGATCAGGAGGAGGATCCGTGTGACAATAGCGAATATTCATTCGCTATTGTCACACAATGGGTGGGCTCAGGGCGCACTGCTCTGCGCCCCGGGTCCACCGTTTTCTGAAGAACAATGTCAAAGCAGGCTGTGCTGTGAATGGCGGCGGCAGGGGCAGGCACAGGCACTAATACACTCCCTATCCCCATACAGCACAGCCCTTACTCGCCATCCTCATAATTCCACTTGCAAAATGCGAGCAGGCGAATGGAATTTTTGAGGGCTGTAATATATACACAAGGTTTAGGAGTGTGTCTATGGGAATGTTTGACCATTTTTCCAGAAGCACATTCGTGAGGTCAGGCATTGATGTGGAAAAGAAGGCCTGGCTCGCAGTCTTCGCTTTAATTATCCCCAAAGGTGTTCTATTGGGTTGAGGTCAGTGCAGGCCAGTTAAGTTCCTCCACCTCAAACTTGCTCACCCATGTCTTTTGAACCTTGCTTTGTGCACTGGTATAAATTATTTGGTGGAGGGTCTGACAATGGCATTCGACTGTATGTAGTACTTGCATTGATTACACGGGTCTTTGTGTTTCCTCCCTAGTTCATTCACAATCTCAACCAATAAGCCAAGTGGCTTCATTCTAAAGCTGGCCATAGATGGATAGAATTTTGAGTGAAAATTAATGCGAAAATTCTTGAAACATTCAAATGTAATTTGAAAGATTTTCGTTGCATTTCACATTTGATTTTGGAATAAAAGGAGTTTACCAAACAAAAACCACGTTAGGGGGTTATTTACTAAAACTGGAGCTTGCAAAATCTGGTTAAACTCTGCATAGAAACGAATCAGCTTCCAGGATTTATTGTCAAAGCTTCATTGAATAAGCTGAAGTTAGAAGCTGATTGGCTACCATGCACAGCTTCACCACATTCTGAGTGCTCCAGTTTTAGGAAATTTCCCCACACTGTTAAAAATTTGTTCATTCTGGAAAAAAATTCCCTCCTGTTCCTTCACATTTTTTTATCAGTGCGATCAAAAATGAATGTCAATTTGTCCTACTAATAACTTAAAAAAATGAACAAACTTTTCTAGCACATTCTTTTCCTAAGAGTTGTTGATCAAAATTCTATCCATCATTGGCCAGCTTAAATTGACAGTGTGATTGGAATTGAATGGAAAAATAAGAGTTATTTTATTTTACTCTATAACTGCTTTCTATTTAATGACCAATAATTGGCATGTTTTTAAAGAGTCTTCTGCTTTCATGAGGATACTAGTTATTTCATTTGTTCCAAGATATATACCAGTACACTGAGACCAGTTAAGGAAAACATCACACAGTTCTGAGATCATTAGCAGCCCTGGAGTTGCTGAAAAGTCCCCCTAAATTATCTCAACACAGGGGTTTGGATGCACAGAGTTCTTGAACAAAGCTGTTTTTAATCCAGCTGATTTATGTTACTACTGTACAGAATCCCTTTCTAAAGTTGGTGATATCCTTTATCCTTCAATAAAGATAATGGCCTATTGTCCTTTGGGCAATTCTTGCAAGAAAAAAAAAAATGTTGCCAAATATTTACATTAACCACTTAAGCCCCGGAAGATTTTACCCCCTTCCTGACCAGGGCCTATTTTGCGATTCGGCACTGCGTGACTTTAACTGACAATTGCGCGGTCGTGCGACACTGTACCCAAATGAAATTGACGTCCTTTTTTTCCCACAAACAGAGCTTTCTTTTGGTGGTATTTGATCACCTGTGCGATTTTTTGATCATGCGCTATAAACAAAAAAATAGCGACAATTTTGCAAAAATAATATTTTTCAAATTTTTTTATATAAAATTTACCCAAAAAAATGTAAAAATCAATATTTTTTAACATTTTACTCCAATTTGTTTTGTGCTACATATGTTTGGTAAAAAAAAAATCGCAATAAGCATATTTTGATTGGTTTGCGCAAAAGTTATTGCGTTTACTAACTAAGGGAAAGATTTTTGTCATTTTTATTGTTTTTTTTTTAACAAGTAATGGCCGAGATGCGATTTTTTTTGTGGGACTGCGACATTGCGGCGGACAGATCGGACCCCTGACTGACATTTTTGACACTTTTGGGGGTACCAGTGACATTACTACAGTAATCAGTGCAATACATATACACTGTTACTGTAAAAATGGCACTGGCAGGGAAGGGGTTAACTTTATTAGAGATGCAGTGGCTATGTGTGTCCCTAGGGGCGTGATTCTTACTGTGATTGGATGTGGCTTGAGCTGTAAGGACACTGATCAACGGATCTACATAGTAGATCCGTGTGATCAGTGTTTTTACACCGAGGAGAATGACAGGTGGCTTGTTTACACAAGCCGCCTGACTTTCTCCCTCTCCCCCGCCGATCGCAGAGTGGCCGGCGGACATCGGGTCCGCCGGTCACACGCGCGGGGGGGTCCGTGACTACGCGGGAGCGCGCCTCCGGGGGTGCGCGCTCGCTCCCTAGACCCTCACAAGCAAGCGACGTAGCCCTACGTCACTTTGCCTGTGAGGGGCTGACCGCCGACGTAGATAGTCGTGTGGCGTTCGGCAAGTGGTTAACCTCCCTGGTTACATTCACAGAATTTGATCATCTCTAAGTGCCAGTTACCACATATGTGATGCGGCAATTCTGCAAATCCACTGCGGGTCCCCACATCGCATTTGACTCACAGGCAGGTCACGTAGCCATATGCGAATCGCTGGGGGTGTCAATACAAAGTTAACAACATCCCCAGGTCAGTTTGCATATCGCAGTGCGAAAATGTCAGTTCGTACATGAATCGGATTGAATAGGTGTGAATACTCATGCGATCCGATTTTGCTGCGGATCAAAAAAAGGGTCCTGTGCGACTTTGGTTTGAATGCGATGCAAATTCAGCCATACAATCTGTATGGCTGAATTTACAATGCACAGACTTCGCATGTGATTTGCAAAGCAGTGCACTCTGAATCACATGCAATGTCTGAGATTGCTGAAGTGTGAACCGGCACTAATTCATTCTACATCTTTTATGTTTACGTTTTAACTATATAAGACCTCCGATCCCTTTTTTTTTATTTAACCACCTAAGCCCCGGAGGATTTGGCTGCTAAAAGACCAGGGCCTATTTTGTGATTCGGCACTGCCTGATTTTAACGGACAATTGCGCGGTCGTGCAACGCTGTACCCAAATGAAATTGACGTCCCTTTTTTCCCACAAACAGAGCTTTCTTTTGGTGGTATTTGGTCACCTGTGCGATTTTTACTTGTTGTGCCATAAACAAAAAAATAGCGACAATTTTGAAAAAACAACAATATTTTTCACATTTTTTTTATATGAAATTCCCCCCCCCAAAAATTTAAAAATCATAATTTTTTAATATTTTAGGCCAATTTATTTTCTGCTACAAATTTTTGGTGAAAAAAATCGCAATAAGCGTATTTTGATTGCTTTGCGCCAAAGTTATTGCGTTTACTAACCTAGGAAAAATTTATGTCATTTTTATTGTTTTTTTTTTTAACTAGTAATGGCGGCGATCTGTGATTTTGTTTTGCGGGACTGCGACTTTGCGGCAGACAGATCGGACCCTTGACTGACATTTTTGACACTTTTGGGGGTACCAGTGACATTACTACAGTAATCAGTGCTATACATATGCACTGTTACTGTAAAAATGACACTGGCAGGGAAGGGGTTAACTTTATTAGAGATCCAGGGGTTAAGTGTGTCCCTAGGGGCGTGCTTCAAACTGTAAAGGGGTGTGGCTAGTGATGTAACCACAGAGACATACGATCCTACATAGCACAATCATATGATCTCTGCCGTTACACCAGGGAGAATGACAAGCGGCTTTGTTTACGTTAGCCGCCTGCCTTTCTCCCTCTCCAGCGGGAGATCGCGAGTGACCGGCGGACATTGGAGCTGCCGTTCACTCGTGCGGTGATGGCAGTGAACGAGCGGGGGCGGGAGCGTGCCTCCGGCGGCACGTGCTCGCCCCCTATTGGCTCGTGGGCGAATGACGTACCGATACGTCACATTGCCCAGGAGGGGCTGACCGCCGCAGTATATGTACTTGCGGCAGTCGGCAAGTGGTTAATTGTCTGCTTCTGAACTCCCTCTAGACCTCTATATTTTTCACATGGTGGTGAAGAACTGAAAACAGTTCTATGAATGGAACACTATCCCATTGATTAGATACCATTGTGTTAAAAAATGGTAGCTGTAATTTATTGTGTTGATTTGAATTGAGTTGTTAAAATAAATAAATATATATATATATATATATATATATATATATATATACAGTATCTCACAAAAGTGAATACACCCTTAACATTTTTCATGTGACAACACTGAAGAAATGACACTTTTCTATAATGTAAAGTAGTGAGTGTACAACTTGTATAACAGTGTAAATTTGCTGTCCCCTCAAAATAGCTCAACACACAGCCATTAATGTCTAAACCGCTGGCAACAAAAGTGAGTACACCCAAATTGGGCCCAATTAACCATTTTCCCTCCCCAGTGTCATGTGCCTCATTAGTGTTACAAGGTCTCAGGTGTGAATGGGGAGCAGGTGTGTTAAATTTGGTGTTATCGCTCTCACTCTCTCATACTTGTCACTGGAAGTTCAATATGGCACCTCATGGCAAAGAACTCTCTGAGGATCTTAGAAAAAAAGAGTTGTTGCTCTACATAAAGATTGCCTAGGCTATAAGAAGATTGCCAAGACCCTGAAACTGAGCTTCAGCACGGTGGCCAAGACCATACAGAGGTTTAACAGGACAGGTTCCACTCAGAACAGGCCTCGATATGGTCAACCAAAGACGTTGAATGCACGTGCACGTGCTCAGCGTCATATCCAGAGGTTGTCTTTGGGAAATAGACATATGAGTGCTGTCAGCATTGCTGCAGAGGTTAAAGGGGTGGGGGGTCAGCCTGTCAGTACCATACACCGCACACTGCATCATATTGGTCTGCATGGCTGTTGTCCCAGAAGGAAGCCTCTTCTAAAGATGATGCACAAGAAAGCCCGCAAACAGTTTGCTGAAGACAAGCAGACTAAGGACATGGGTTACTGGAACCATGTCCTGTGGTCTGATGAGACCAAGATAAATGTATTCGGTTTAGATGGTGTCAAGCTTGTGTGGTGGCAATCAGGTGAGGAGTACAAAGACAAGTGTGTCTTGCCTACAGTCAAGCATGGTGGTGGGAGTGTCATGGTTTGGGGCTGCATGAGTGCTGCTGGCACTGGGGAGCTACAGTTCATTGAGGGAACCATGAATGCCAACATGTACTGTGACATACTAAAGCAGAGCGTGATCCCCTCCCTTCAGGGACTGGGCCACAGGGCAATATTCCAACATGATAACGACCCCAAACACACCTCCAAGACGAACACTGCCTTGCTAAAGAAGCTGAGGGTAAAGGTGATGGACTGGCTAAGCATGTCTCCAGACCTAAACCCTATTGAGCATCTGTGGGGCATCCTCAAATGGAAGGTGGAGGAGCTCAAGGTCTCTAACATCCACCAGCTCCATGATGTCGTCATACAGGAGTGGAAGAGGGCTCCAGTGGCAACCTGTGAAGCTCTGACGAACTCCATGCCCAAGAGTGTTAAGGCAGAGCTGGAAAATAAGGGTGGCCACACAAAATATTGACACTTTGGGCCCAATTTGAACATTTTAACTTACTGAGATACTGTGTTCATATATATATACGTATATATATATATATATATATATATACGTATATATATATATGTGTATATATATATATATGTATATATATATATATATATATATATATATATATATATATATATAAACATATTATTGGTTTACAAATAAACATCTAGTACATGACAAAGGATACCCAAAGCACTTTGGGTTGTCTAAAAATAAATGACAACAAGTCAATCATTTGTCTGATTGAAACATCAGACTTAGATGTCTGGTAAGGAATACATCGCTGCTCTTATGACCCATTGAGTTCTGTAAACAACTGGCTTCTTTCATATTTAGTGCTGATACAATACTCTGTGAAAAGGTAGCTAGAACTCTAATCTGTTGGCTGGATAAACTATATAACACTAATAAATAGTATTTTATTTACCAGTATACAGTAAATTCCTTTTAATATATGTTAATTAATAAATGTTAATAATAAATGGAAAAAATACAGAGAAGGACAGCCAAACTGATAAGAGGCATGGAGAAGCTCAGCTATGAGGAAAGATTAGAGGAACTGAATTGATTCTCTCTTGAGAAGCGGAGATTAGGGGGAATATGATCAACTTGTATAAATACATAAGGGGTCCATATAGTGAATTTGGTGTTGAGTTATTCACTTTAAAGTCATCACAGAGGACAAGGAGCACTCTTTACGTCTGGAGGAAAAGAGATTTCATCTTCAGATACGGAAAGGCTTCTTCACAGTAAGAGCTTTGAAAATGTGGAATAGACTCCAGAGCTGGTTCTGACCAGCTCAGTACATTGTTTTAAGAAAGGCCTAGATTATTTCCTAGATACACATAATATAACTAAATACTAAGGTAAAGTTGATCCAGGGAACATCCAATTGCCTCTTGGGGGTCAGGAAGCAATATTTTCCCTTGCTGAAGCAAATTGGATCATGCTTTATTGGGTTTTTTTTTTTTTTTTGCCTTCCTCTGGATCAACTGTGGGTATTAAATTGTGTAATATTTTTCTCCTACTATTGGTTGAACTTGTGTCTTTTTCAACCAGACTAACTATATGAGTAGCTGGTTGCAGAGAAGCATCAAATATAGGTTGTTTGTACGCTTTGCACTGTTTCCACCTGTGCATTACCAATTCTGAGTTTTCTTCCTGCTATTTGTTGTCTCCTACTTATCTCTAAATGTCTTTCAGGACCTGGACTTGAACCTGGGATCTCTGCTGTGTCTGGCAACCACTCTTCATGCTCAGCTGCCTGAGATGCTTGACAGTGCACTGTCTGATCTATTGGACAACCCTGCTTTGTTCCTTGACTTTTGCTTAACCTTGAACTCTTTGCTCCTCCCATGAATTTCCTGATTTAAGCCATGTCTCTGCACTTCCTGTTTGCCAGATTATTGTCCTCTCTTCAGCTAGTATCTCGCTCTCATCTTCCCTGCTTCCGTCCATATTGTGCTATCACTTGTTATCATCCCTTGGCTTGTTCCTCGACTTTGCTTCTGCCTGATACCAACCTGCAGCTGCTCGTTTCTAAACTTTGGCTTGTTTTATTGACTACGTTTCTGTTTGATCCTTTCTTGCTTATCCACTTCTTGACCCAGGCTTGCCTACCTCCTGTTGGGGCGATCATGAGGACCGTGACCTGGTACTAACATGCAACAAAATTGATCTCCAGGATCAGGAGCTTTGGTGAACACCAGTTAGTCCCTAAACTCAGCACCTCAGGTGAGTCCGCGTCATCTGCCATGGTTGCCTCTCGCAACTTCCTTATCTAGTTTCTGCTGTCTATTTGGCATTGTATTATTTACTGCTCCTTACCAGGCTCTGTTTGTCATTCATTTTCTCTGTCTCAGTTGTGTTTCAATTGAGGGCCTTAAGCCTGGTTGGATGTACAACTCCACCATCAGGAGCTCTGGCAAAGACCTTGCTTTTGGTGAAGCAAGCTTCAGTTTTTTATTCCCTTGGTCTCTCTTTATCATAGTTGCCTAGTTTCTGTTTTCTTACACAGTTTTGGCCTCCCCCCTTGGCCTAACATTCCATTCTGACATTCTGCTCTAGAAATGTCCCAAACCAAGACCAGCAGGAGATTGCAAAATGTTGTTTTAAAAACTGAGCTGAAAAAATTAGACCATACTCTCTGTGTCAAATGCCGCTATGGCTTAATTATAACATTTAAGCTGTTTAGAAAAATTTCAAGATGTTGTTTGTAAAAAAAAAAGATTTATTTGACAACCTTCATAATGTATGTTGACATAGACGGTCAGTTGCATGTAGGGTGAATGAAGGATCTTCTTAATTTCTGATGCCCACAAATACTCATGGCTCAACCTATATGCAATTCAATGGTTTTGAGCTTGTTTTATTTATTTATTACAGGTATTTATATGGCACCAACAATTTAAGCAGCACTTTTACATATATATATTGTACATTCACATCAGTCCCTGCCCTCAGGAAGCTTACAATCTAAGGTTTTATTCTAGAATACATGATGTTTGTGATCCTGACATAATGGGCACAAAGAAACTAGAGGCAAGAAGGAATCTTGATTCAGCAGGGGTGATTGAAAAATTTTACAGGAATGCACAGAGATATTAAAGGCAGCAGCAAGAGAATGAAGATAGATACGTGTCTCCAGGCTTTTATAGTATCTAGTTAAAGTAATTCTACAAAGAAACCATGCCTGTAAAGAAAATAAAACTTACTTGTTGCATTGCCCACGCCACCATTCTTTGCTCTCTTCAAGTGCTAAACTGAAGAATCTTTAGCATCTGAGATACTTCTGAGGGTGTCAGATGCCTGATCCTCCATAGGGCATTGTGGTTCCATCAGCTGGCACCTACTTCACTAAAGAACACAGTTGCAATGTAAAAGGCACCACAATGTTTAGCAGGGGACCAGAAAACTAAAGATTCTTTAGAAGGCTTAGCTCTGATAAATTATTTTCTTTGTAGGTCCCCCACATTTTTTGTTTTTGGTACATTTTTTTATAATGGCACACTATTTTTGGGGCTATACATTTTGTACACGATTTCTGAGCACAGGAGCTTTTGTGCCAATGAAAAGTACACACAGAAAAGTACAGGTTTACTTTTAATTAAAAAAATATAACAAATTGGCTGAAATGAAAAATCTAATGTATTATCACTGGTTAAGAAAAAAGGGAATAATGAATTCAAAAGTAGATAAAGTGCATGATGTTCCAAAAGCAAATTGTGCATAAAATGTATCATTTTATTGTTAATCAAGAGTTTTTAATCTATTAATTAAAAAAGAAACATGCCTTACAAAGTACAGATAAACAAACAAGACTGGAAATTCATAAAATCATAAAAAACAAAAAACACCAGTTTTTAAAATGACCTGTAAGGGAAAAGTGGAGACACCAGTGAGGTTAAAAATGGATGTACAAGAGACAGAATTTTTTTTTTTTTAACCAAAATAAAAAGATTGTCATACTTGGGATACTACAAAGAAGTCCCGGGACACTGAGGAGAGGGCTTGGAGCATATGTTCAGTTCTGCCCAGCAACCCCCCTGCACAAGGACCCTCACAGCGATCAATAAAGCCTCTTGTACCATTACATAGTTCCCTTCATCCATCATTGACCCTATTATAGCCATCCCCCATAGTGCCACCTGCACACAGGAATTAGAACAGGAAATAAAACAAATTCTAGAGATGGAGGAGAGTAAAGAAGGTATAGTGTATGCACTTAAAGTATGTCACAATTCACTAGGGATAGACCGATTATCGACAGGGCGGATATGCACTTTCCCCGATACATCGCTATTGGCCCTGGAACTAGCCGATATTGCCGATATTTTTGTGACATCATTCTGCCTTCTTATGTCGCCTCCCTCACCTTGGACAGCCTCGTCTGGGGTCGGGACAAGTCTTGCGGGAGTGTATCACAGCCATACACCCACCCACAGCAGCCCGGTGCCAGCCAGCCACCCACACTCACAGGTACTGTACCAGCCAGCCACCCACAGGCCCTGTACCAGCCAGCCCCCCACAGCCCCTATACCAGCCACCCACCCACCACAGGGTGACAGCCACCCACCCACCACAGGGTGCCAGACAGCCAGCCAGCCACAGACAGGGTGCCAGACAGCCATCCACGCACAGGCCCTGTACCAGCCAGCCACAGGCACTGTACCAGCCAGCTGCCCACAGGCCCTAAACCAGCCAACCACCCATAGCCCCTGTGCCAGCCACCCACCTACCACAGGGTGCGAGCCAGCCAGCCAGCCACCCACCCACCACAGGGTGCCAGCCAGCCAGCCTGTCATCCACCACATGGTGCCAGACAGCCACCCACCACAAGGTGCCAGCCAGCCAGCCAGCCACCCACCACCACAGGGTGCCAGCAAGCCAGCCATTAAGCATTAAACAAAAAATAACATATTCAGTACCAGATTTGTGTCAAAAAATTGTCTTTATTTTTCAAAACTTTAAATGTACAAAATATCGGCCCATATCGGCCGATACCGATACGTTGTGACCAAAATATCGGTATCGGCTCTGAAAAAAACATTTCAGTCTATCCCTACAATGCACAGTATAAAATGTTTTAAAGGGGTATAAATAAACAAATTCACAAGAAATAGAACACTTCTGGAAGTCAAAACCCCAATCCAGGGTCTGGTACCACAATGCCACTAAACAGTACAGACAAATTACCTAGGGAAGGGTGGCTGCTTGCCCCCAGGTCCCTCTTCTTGTTTCTGTGCCCCAAAGCACCCTCATTGGCTAACATGCTACAGTTACACACCTAAGAAACAAGCTGTGGCCTGTCCGGGTTGTGTGTTGATTCAAATGACTGTGGGTCTTTTCTTTCTCTGTGAGAGATATGTCAATTTAGGTCCATCATAGGTTCTAAGTAACTGCATTTCAAGTGGATTGGATAGCAATATTATATCTATTTCAACGGGAGACATTTTCTGCCCAGTTGCTCTTGGAGTGAAAAATTGATCTGACAGGTCTGATAAGAATATCCATTCATTATTCCCCAGAGGTAAACATTGCCAGGATTTGTTTGTCTACTCCTTCTTCCTTGTCCCACCTTTCTTCTCCATTCAACTAAATATCTACTGTCAGGTAAGCCTAGAATACATGTTTAAGTGACTGCAAATCGATAAACATGCCTCTGAGTGGTCATTATGGCACTTGTACAATTGCCCACCCTTTCATGTCTGTTGCTGCTTTAACCCTTTTCAAACTTCTGTTAAATTTCTCTGAAAAAGCACACTGGCAATTCAGTGCGCTTGGCTTTTATCTCAGTTTTCTATCAGCAAACATGATTCCATACATGGTTTTCTGTATAAAGTGATGTCATGTGGCCCGAACTAATATTTTTAAATAAATCCTAATTATAGTAATTGGAATGCTACCAGTGAATATGCTCAGAATTTGTGATGATACATTTTTCTGTTATCAGGAAGAAAACAGATGTTCCAAAGTATCTTCCATGCCAACGCGTGTAATGTGAAACCGATTTTATTATGCAATTTTTTACAAGATAATATAAGTGATAAAAGGATTCCCGTACATCTGAAGATATCAGTGTCATTTATAAGACTTGTTTGTTCGTGTATCTGTCTGTATGCATCTTGAGGTTTAGCTTTAAAGAAGGCCAGGCACATTTTTCAGTATGAAAAAAAAAAAGATACAAACTTACTATTTATTTCATCAGTTTTATCCAAAAATTATTTGTTATATTAAATTTCCTTTTTTACCTTTTTAATACTAGATTTGTAGTATCCCTTGCACTGTTGCACTCCTAAAAAGGATGTAAAGTGCACTTTTAGCCAAACACTTACACACAGATACATTTTATACATGTAAAATACTTTATGTGTTAAAAAGTTTGCAGTTGTATTTATAGCCAAGTGGCGTCTAAGCCGTCATGATTCAGACGTTATCCTTTGGGGAAACATCTGATACCTTTCCCCCTAGTGTCAAAATTCCAAAATTTACCTCACTTCCTGCGCACAGGGAGTGTGACTATACTGATGTAAGCAGAGGCTCTTGGGACATGTAGTCCTGGTAGTGCTGAATGAGGAGTTGGAATACCTTTCTCGAACCGCAGTTCCCAGATAGCTTGACTGGAATTGGTGGGCCTGCTCTCTTGCCTTGGAAATTTCACAGAGCCTGTGCCTTTACCGTGTCTCGCCAGTGTGGCCCAACCAGATCGAGACATACCTCTGGAAATGTGGCATTATCAATAGCTGGCTGCAAAAGCAGAATATTCTGGGTCTCCTGCTACCAAGTGCCTGAACTACAAAGACTACACTGTATCACTGCCTTTCAACCAGAGCGGGCCTATAGCATGCACACTGCAGCCCTTCGGGGTGCACCTCTATGGCCTAGAGAGACTGACCTGTTCCATTAGAAGTAATTCCCATCAACCCAGGATTGGTGAGCAGGCAGAAGCCTACATATACTTGGTCTTCTTTACCATCAACTTCTCTTCAAGGTGTCAGCGGTTCCATGCCTACGAACTTCACCTGACCATGAAATCTGACCCTGAATTTAGCTTACCTAAATTTTGACTGCAAGTCAAAATGAAGTTAACTTAAAGTAAAATTCCAGCCAAAACTTTTTTTGTTGTTTTTCTTTTTTTTTTCCAAATATAATTTTTATTGAAGTTTTTGGGTAGGATAACAAATTCATCATAACAAGAAGGCATAGGATCAATACACCCCTCACATTCTTGCTTCCCATATCTCCCAGCTATCCTATATGTTAAATAGCTATTCATCTCCTTCCCTTTCTTTTCTAACTCAAATCAACCCCACCCAAATCAAATTTTTGTTGTTTTTCAATAGACTTTGTAAGGGTTGGAACAGCTCTCTGTGTCCCCACTATTGAGAGTTCCCATTACTTCATATCTCAGGTAATCCTACGATAGATCGTTCCTACCAGTACAGGTGTATTCTACAGTCTAAAGATACATTTTTCTAGCCCAGTTCCAGTAACTTTAATGAATTCAGGTGTGACACCTTTCACCCAACAACCTGCTGGTTGGACAGTGAAAGACCAGCAGCAGGCTGTTGAGGTCCCCACTATTCCCACTTTCAGCCTTACTGTCTGCAGTTTTTTGATCACCCCTGCCCCTCCTCTTTCATTTTGAGTGCTGCTGTACAGGGGAATAAATAAAGCTAAAATCAAGTCCAATTCAAGTACACTAGTTTCAATAATAAAAAATAAATTCAATGATTTATTAATTAATACAGAGCCAACCCATGTCTTTAACACCTGCTTGGGGATCAGCTTTAAATAAAGTGGTTCTAAAGGCTCAAGTTTGTTTTTTTTTGCCTTCATACATTCTACGCATGAAGGTAAAAAAACTTCTCTGTGTAGCAGCCCCCCAGCCCAACAATATTGTCATGGATATAGTCAGGGGAGGGCTGGCAGCCTTAGGCCTGGGGGGCAAGTCCAGTCAATTGGCCCATTGAACCACCGAATCAGCTCACCATCCATCTGCACCACGTTACCCACAGAGAGAGAGAGGGAGACTGCTCCACATTGCCATACAGAGAGTGAGAGAGACCGCTCTACATTGCCTTAGAGAGAGAGAGAGACCGCTCCACACTGCCTGCACAGAGAGAGAGAGAGACCACTTCACACTACATGCACTGAAAGAGAGACTGCTTTACAGAGAGAGAGACCGGTTCACACTGTCTGCACAGAGAGAGAGACCGCTCCACATTGCTCGCACAGAGAGAGAGGGAGACCGCTCCACATTACTTGCACAGAGAGACTGCTCCACAGTGTGGACCAGTCTCTCTCTGCGCAGGCAATCTGGAGCTGTCTCTCTCTCTCTCTGTGCGGGCAATGTTGAGCAGTCTCCCTCTCTCTGTGTGGGCAGTGTGAAGCGGTCTCACTCTGTGCAGGCAGTGTGAAGCGGTCTCACTCTGTGCGGGCAGTGTGAAGCGGTCTCACTCTGTGCAGGCAGTGTGAAGCGGTCTCACTCTGTGCGGGCAGTGTGAAGCGGTCTCACTCTGTGCGGGCAGTGTGAAGCGGTCACTCTCTGTGGGGCAGCCTCTCTCTGTTTGGGCAATTATGTGGAGCAGTCTCACAGACTGATTGCCCCCAGAGAGATTGAGACAGAGAGCCTGCCCCTTCCCCACACTCAGTACACAGACCAAAGAGACTGCAGGAAGATTAAGACTAAAGTCTTGGCTGTCACTGCTGCCCCACTAAGCGCTACTTGTGGAGTCTGGACCTTCTCTGGTGAGTGAGCACCACACCATTGGGCAAGCCAAGCAAGCAGTGTAGCTGAGTCTCACAGTGAGTGCAGCAAGCTAAACATGCAAGTCCTGCTGTCTCCCTGGGCTCAACCACCAGATTCCCCAGGCTGCAGTCTCCTCCTGTGTCAATGGGTAGTGAGAAAAGCACATGCTGGCACATGCTGGTGCACCGGCCCCCAGGGGCCAGAGTAAGGTCATTGTGGGCCTGGTACTGCAGTGGAGCAGGTTTACGAGTGGCAGGGATATGATGTACAGTAAGTAACATCATATCCCAGCTCTCCTCTTACTAGCCATCCTCTTGTGTTTCCAGGAGCCTGTGCTGACTTGTGTCCAGACTTGGTGGCAGCCACACAGGTGTAATGCTAGGGAAGCCTGGCATTTGATTTACCAAACTTCCATAAGAGTCGTGTGTTGGTGTGTGAAAGTTTCCCAGCCATCAGAATACAGTTGACACTGCCGGAAGCTATAGCAGCCAGCAGTGATCGACAAATAAAAGACAGGCTGCTTGTACAGAAGTCAGTTGATAAATTCTGTACAACCAGTCTGCACATAGATAGATCTAAATCCTGCCGGTTCAGCAGAAATTTCAATCTGTCTATGGTGGCTTAATTCCATTAGTCTCTGGGTTTAATAACATCCTCAAATCTTCTAAAAGGGGGCTCCACTTAGGTGAAGAAATTCACTTTGAACACCTTATTTCCATAACTCTCTTTAGGTAATAGATGTGCAAACAATAAGGTGGATGGAATAGAAATAAGGTGGAGTTCAAAGTGAATTTCTACACCTAAGTGGAGCACCCCTTTTAAACATGCCTCTGAGTGCCATTAACCTGGAGGGACTGGCATTTAGGAAGTCAATACAGGCAGGGAGGAAATGTGATATCACCTCCTCGCTGCCTGTCAAATGCCTTTTGAAAAGTGACCTGAGCATGGATCATGGAGCATGAAGTGGCAGTTCCTGCTGTAAGTGCATAAAAGCCTTTGGGCTCACACGGTGTGCTGTGGTTTGGCTGATGTACTCGCAGTTTTTCTTAGCCACAGTCCCTTAGACTTCTTTTAGGTTGTGCATTTTTGCTGCAATTTCAGAAAGTGCACCAAAGATGCAGCATGCGGGATTTTTTGTGCACTTTCAGAACATGCAGTAAAAATGTGCGGTCTAATAGGAGGTCTATGGTACAGGGGTAACATGCATGAAGGCTGCCAGTACACGAGCATTGCAGCCAAACCACAGCATACCAGTGTGAGCCCAGTGCATTGTGCCTATGGCAAGGTACTGCACAGGCTGCTGGAAATAAAAATCTCTCTGCAGAGAGGGGGAGGGAGAGACAGCAGGGAGGGAGGGAGGAGAGGAGAAACTCACTTGGACGGGCACTGGACATTTATAGGATTCATTTCAGGCTCTGTCTGTCAAGCCGACTGCTCAGCTTGAAATTTCCCACCCACACATCCTCTTCACAGACAGCACACAATGTGGGCGGGCAAAGAGAGGGCAGAGCAGCCAATCCGTGTGGAGGAGAGAGGGGCTGGGTAACTTGTTCCATAGCACAGACTGTTAGCCCTGTCTGTGACAGAACACATAGCTTCATGTACAGCCGCACTCGGCCAGCTCTGGAACTGCGCGTGTGCAGTTCTGAGCTGGCGACACAGCAGCCTTTTACAGAGCGACCCAGGGAGAGATTGCCCCCCTTCCCCATGGCCCAGTCCGCCCCTGAATATAGTGGAGGGGAACTGGAGAAGACATGGGAGTTGATTTAGGCAAAAAACCTTCTGTGTGAAGCAGCCCCCCCCCCTCCAATACTTACCTGAGTTCCATCGCGATCCAGCAATGTGCATGAGAGCATCAGCTCTCCCAGGTCTCTCCTTCCTCATTGGCTGAGATAACAGAGAGTGTCATTGGAACCCGTTGCTGTCATTCACAACCAGTGAGCCACAGAGGAGTGAGAGAGGGGCAGAGCTGAGCCACGGTTCTATGTGTGAATGGACAGGCAGAGCCATGGCTCAGGAACAAGCCTGCTTGGGTGCCCCCATGGCAAGCTGCTTCCTCTGGGGGCACTCAGCAGAAGGGAGGGGCCAGGGATCTGGTCTGTGCAAAACCACTGCACAGAGCAGGTTAGTATGACATGTTTATTATTATTATTTTATTTTTTTATTTTTTTTTAATTGCCGTTAATATCACTTAACTTACCTGCTTAAAGAAAGAGCAATTCTGTTCACTTAGTATTGTTTTTGGGGTACCCTTGCTGTCAACCCCATTTTCCTTCCACTACTGCTCCTAATAGCTTTGCATTGAACATTATGATGCCAAGGGACTGCTCAAAGCCTGCCCAGAGCCTGGAGCTTTGGGTAGGAGAGAATAGTGCTGGAACCTTAGAGATAGGGTAAGCTCAGGCATGTTCAGATCCTAGTCCAAATCAAAGTGATCCTGACAGCAAACGGTTATCTGTCCTTGGCCAATCATAAGTGGCCATGTCATTCCTCACCCCGCAACTACACCTATAAACAACCCTTGTATAAATGCAGCTGTGATCATGGAATGCCTCAACCACTTTTTATTGACTAAGGACAGATGACAGTTTCCTTGTGGGATCGCTCAGATGGGTTCAAACTAGGATCGGAACGTGCCTGAGCTCACCCCTAAGGGTATGCAATATACCTTGTTCTGGCACTGCTAAACTAAACACACTGCAAGGGTAAATGTTATTTAACTGTTATCTGACAGCTGTAATGAAACTTGCAAATATACAGATTTTAAAATATAATTTTTTTTAAAATGTTCTTTAGCACAGTAAAGCTTATAAGAGATTTAAGTGATTGGGTTTACATCTACTCTAAAGATTTAATTTGATTTATAACTGGTTTTGATTTTTGTTTTTATCTGGCTGGAGATCAGCTTTAAGTGGTGGCTGTTCATTGCTGCCTAAGGCGGCTGAACATGCCGAAAACTGGGACATGTAGTTAAGAGAGAGACGCAACTTCGAAGGTTACCTCTCTCACTCTGGCCTACATTCTGTATTACTATTTAGTGCATCTATTAAACATGGCCAGTCGCAGATGTCAGGCCTTTTACTTGTGCGCTGAAGTGAAGTGAATTTTTATACCATGTCAGGAAACCTCTCTGTTTTTTTGCTTAAGTATTTATACTACTCCACGACTTCCAGTTTACCTGGAGCAGCTCCGAGGCACTGGGGGGAAACTTTTATTGCCAGTGGCAAAGGTCCTGACTTTTCTCAGAAAAAAAAAAACATTCGTTCCTGTACGGATAACTATATTCAACTGAATCCCTTTTCTCTTTCTACCTCCTGATCCTACTTTGCCCCCTCCAGAGTAATATATGGCTTCTCTGCTGTTTTAAATTACATTTTGTTCAGAGCACTATCTAACTGCAGCTCTAGTCGGGAAGAACACAAGATGAGAACTCATTGAACAAGATAGACAGAGGATGGTATTTGTAAAAGGCAATAAATAGAAATGTAAAGTAACGGTTATTTGTGATAAAGACCTCATTGAGTCCAAGGATGTTTTTAAAGTGAAAATACAGCTTAAACACTAGACAAAGGAAGGAAACATTCAAGGGGGCTTTCCGTGTGACCAAACATCTTGTTTAAGTTCAAATGTAAAATTTACTCTTTTGATTTTAACTCTTTGTACAATTCTGCTCTGTCTTTGTATTTGGAGAACGGTGCCTAGCTTAGTAGAACAGAGTCTTATGAGTTATCCTTAGGGCCAGGACTGGGAAAGGTGTGGGGGGTAAGTCACGTTGGGCGGGGGGCTTGTGGAACCCAGATTACGTTAGAGAGGTCAGGAAACTCCTTGTCATGCTCCCCCGGCCCCTCCTATGTGTAAGTCTCCCTGTGTCTATTAGGGGCATAGGGTGACCGAGAACCCCAGTTGGGTCTGCACTAACCAGGCTCACTGTACAACCACACTGGACTCAGCATTTCATGTTACCCTGGTTATCCTGGGTTCTATATGTGTGGTTTTTGTTAAAAGAATAAAGGGTTTTTTTTTTCACATAATACTTATGAACAATATCCATCAGAAAATATATGAAGATAAATTGGTTTGATCTTTTCAGGCTGCTTGTAGGAGTTTATCTCATAGAGCATTGCTAGAGATTTTGAGGTGGGGTTTGTTATTGTTAGGTGCCTGTATTCCATTGTTCTATTGTTTCTGTCTGCCTTAGGATCAACCTATTATGGGATGTATATGTGTATGTGGATTAGCTGCTAGATGGAAGGGGGGATTTCTCCAGCTCAAGTTGAAGATACCTTTGTGTCATGGTACTGAATGTAGTTTACACCGCCCTGTGTCATTATGCAAAGAAGGGGAGCTTGTCCCCTGAGTGTATATCTCTTTGTCCCTGTGATTGAATAAAAAGTCTTATGCTTCTTACCACCCTACACTGATGTTTCAACAAGTGACTGGGTGGGCTAAGTGATCTTGGATCATGCTGGTATCAGGCAAGGGAGGCTTATACAGCGGATATACTCTTCTTGAGTAAGGCGGTCCGTCACAGGGGGTTTCAGAAGAGGTAGCTTCCCTACATGCAGTATCTTTATGTGTTGGGGGGTGGGGGTACCACAAGGCAGATGACCATAGAGAACATTTAGCAGAGTTGAGAGTCTGCCCTCGCCCCTTCCATCCTTTACTGATCTGCCCTGCTCCCTCGAGGCTGCCCTACCTGACAAGAAGAACCTGAGGAGAGAAGCAGTGATGTCTCCAGTGGGGAGGTCCTTTTTCTTCATCAGTGGTGCACTTAGATGTGTCAGGGGGTGCCAGCAATCTGGGGGTTGCAGCCGTCCGGCCGACATTTTTTCTGTTGTTGCACCTTGCAACTGTCAGACAAACAGAAAGAGCACTGTAGTGCTAGTCTCAAAGATCCCAGTTGCAGAAAAAGATCAGGGGCACCCACATCAGGTGGGTAGGGGGGCCCAGTTTGGCATCTTTGCCCTGGTCACTGGATGACCTTGAACTAAATTCAGAAAGCAATGTCACATGTAATATTTAGATCACGTGACTCATTTAATCCAAATATTGCATACGGTATTGGAAATTTTAATTCATTATTCGTATATGTTGTTTTTAACGCAAAAATAAGAAATGCAACGTAAACTGATCTAAAAGTAAATTCACTAACAATAAATAAATAATTTAAATTAAATAGGTCGTGGCCTAGACACGGACTATTTAGGAAAATGTATAAAATTCATAGTTTGCTGTTGAGGAACCAGCACCTAAAAACCAGTGACTCTTCCCTGCTGTCAGCCGGGGATTCCCAGTTGATAGCAGATTATAAACAAAGCAGCCCAAACATTTAAAAAGAAAAAAAGCTGTGGGAGTAAGAATTTAAGGGGGACCCAACGTCAAAAAAGAAAATAAATAAAATGGCGTGAGGTCCCCCAAAATCCATACTGGACCCTTATTCGAGCATGTAACGTGGCAGGTGAGAAAATAGGGGGGGCTTTCCTCGGCAAAGCACCCATGTTGATGAGGCAAGGACCTCTTCCTCACAACCCTGGCCTGGTGTTTGAAGGGGTCTGAAGACAGAGGGTATATCAGAATATTTTAGCAAAACAAAAGGGTGTCTCCAAGATACTGCCCCCTATGTGAATGAGTAATGGGTATATAGTAACACTACTCATTCACAAAAAAAGCATGAACCCTAGAAACAAAAACACACATGGTGCAAAGGTGCTCAGTAAACGCGTTTTACTCTCGTGCTTACTCATTAATGAGTAAGTCCGATAGTGTGAAACGTGCTTACAGACCACCTTTGGACCGTGTTTGTCATGTCTTTTTTCTTGATAGATTTACAATGCAGCATTTTTCAACATATTTTGTAGATGTACCGCCACCTTTCTCTCTCTCTACGGATTACCTCTGGTTGCGGACCAGGCAGGCACCCAGATTTTCACAGCAGTCCATGAGACCACGCAGACTGCTTGGAATGGTGTGAACCCAGTTATCTGTTACTTCCAAGCTGTCAGTGGTTGAGTGTTTCTCGATCATGTGTTTACTATGTTTGCTATGACATAATGATCACATCAACAAGCTGGAGGCTTTAATGAAAAAAATGTACATTTTCAGCCATCAAATTAACACTGCCATCTATTTAATACTGTTACTGTTTGCATTATTATGAACAATATTGATAATACTAATAATAAATTATTTTAATATAAGAAATATTTTTTTTTTAATTTTTTTCAGCCATATAATTAAAACAGAGAAGGTTTTTTATTTAATCAAGCAGCTTACCAAATAAAAGCCTTGACCTGAAAAAAAAAAATATATATATTTAGGCTTGCAAAATAGTCATACATTGTGAGATTAATGTACGCATGCCCACACTGCAAAATTGGCCTTGGTATCCAGGCATCAGTGACCTCTGGTCATGAAAATGACCAGTCAATAGAAAGTGGATTCAAACCTACTTGTGGCAATCATAGATCTATATTTAGCCAAACAGTACAACAAAATAATACAAAAAACATGTATAAATTTAAAAAAAGGCCAAAATTGATGGACAACTTGGTCTTTTTTTCTGCTGTCACTTTTCTATGTTTCTATGATGATACGTGATGGATTATTAAACTAAGGATGCAAGCAATGACAGGCAGAGGGCTGTCAAACAGCTGCTGTTGGTTTAGTCATGCAACCTAATTTGCTGCCATTAAATCTTTCAAGAATCCATGAGTGAGCGGGCTCTCAGCAATGCTTTTCTGGGAAGGAATACTGTAAGTGGTATGAGGGCTGTCATAGGTGAAATTTCCCTGTCTTCAGATAATTCCTTAAAAAAACTGCTTGGGTATCAAAATCATAACAAGATATCAATGCTAATCCGGCTAGAATGGGAGCATCTAGTGTGTAATGAAAATGACACAGATCGCATTAAACACGGAATCACAATGATATATCACAGGATAATATTTGCCTAATACTGTTCTTTGCGTTTAAGTGATAGAGCTGTCACTCATGTTCTCTTGTGTTTCAAACAACAAGACAGTGGAGTAGGGGGTCAGAGGGAGTGAGGGGAATACTGATATCTAAACATTTTTTACCTTAATGCATGGAATGCATTAGGGTAAAAAATGATTAGGCTTTACAACCAATTTAAAGCAATTGTAAAGGAAAAAATTACAAAATAAAATAACAATAATAATAAAATAATAATAATAAAAAAAAAATAACATCTCTATACTTACCTGCTCTATGCAATGACCCGAACCTCCTCTTCTTGGGTCCCCCGTCAGCGCTCCTGGCTCCTCCTCTCTGTCCAGTGCCCCCACAGGAAGCTGCTTCCCATGGGGACACTTGTGTGTGCTCGCTCCCAAGCCCTGCTGCTGCGTCCATTGACACGGACAATGGGACTCGGGCCTACCCCCCACTCCCTTGTCACTGGAGTTGATGTACAGGGGCAGGAGTCAATGGCTCCAGCTACTATTAATCTACCCAATGAGAAGGGAGACAGTGGAGAGAGCCGCTGCTCTGGTGCATGTCGCTGGATCAGATCGGGGTCAGGTAAGAAAAAGGGGGGGCTGGGAGGATCCTGCAGCAGAGAAGGTTTTTCATTTTAACCACTTCACCAAAATGTACCCCCCTTTATGACCAGGATATTTTTTGCAATGTGGCACTGTGTTTCTCTAACGAATAATTGCACAGTCGTGCGACACTGTGTCAAAATAAAATGTATGTCCTTTTTTTCCCCACAAGTAGAGCTTTCTTTTGGTAGTATTTGATCATCCCTGGGTTTTTTATTTTTTGCGCTATAAACAAAGAATGACCAACAATTTTGAAAAGAAAAAAAACTATATTTTTTATTTTCTGCTCTAAAACTCATCCAATAAAAAAAAATGTAAAAAATAAAAGTTCTGCAACATATTTTTGGTAAAAGAAATCCCAATAAGTGTATATTGATTTGTTTGCGCAAAAGTTATAACATCTACAAACTATGTGATATTTTTATTTTTTTAAATTGTTTTACTAGTAATGGCAGTGATCAGCTACCTATAGCGGGACTGCGATATTGCGGTGGACAAATCAAACACCTAACTGACACATTTTTGGGGACCAGTGACACTAATACAGTGATCAGTGCTAGAAATATGCACTGTCACTGTACTAATGACACTGGCAGGGAAGGGGTTAACATCAGGGGCAATCAAAGGGTTGACTGTGTGCCTAATCTGTGATTCAGTGTAGTGGGGGAGGTGCTTTTACTAGTGGAAGATATGGATTGGTGTTTCTGCTTAACACAGAAACACAGGATCTAGGTCTTCTGTACTGAATTTGTTTACATAGGCAGACTGATGATCAGCGGGTGCCAGCGCTCTCGTGCCCAAAGCCCTGGAAGTGCAGAATCCCGTATATATACTGTACATGATTCTGCATATCGCGACCACCCTGTAGTACTAAATCTGCTATGGGGTAGTCGGCAAGTGGTTAATGCATAGAATGCATTAGGTTAAAAAAACCTTGAGACTTTAGAACCACTTTAATGTGAACCTGTGCCCTTTCTATGTAGGGCAATGTTGGTCCCACCAGCTGCATTTACTTACCATCCTTCCACCCTCTGCGACTTTGAACCAACACTGGGACCACTTGAAGCCTACATAGGGCTGTGGACTCAGTGCACGTGACGGCACTGGGTGCTTGAGCAGCCAATCACCAGCCATCAGTGCTGCTGAGAAGTGGGTAACATGCTCCCTATACTTGGGAATTCCAGCAATTTTGCTGTCAGAGGAGCACAGAGTAAAATCATCTGGTGTTGCTTCTATAACACTGAGCCTGTCATTTTGAAAGGCTTGAGCAAAGCATAGGTTTGCTTTAAGGGTGGGAAAGACGCGTTTCATGTGCGTTCCCTGCACTATATTAAAAACGCACAATCTATGGGTGACAATCCTTTGTTAAAGCACCCCAAATGTAGATTGCAATTGCAGTGCATTTGTGGGCACCAGATCACATGGCAGTGCATTCACATGCGATTTGGTGCGGTGTGTTTTTCAAAAGCAGTGCATGTCCTACTTTTTGTGTGATCCAGTGTAATTTGCAGCCTATTCAAATTAATGGGCTGCCAAAAAAAGCACAGGAATTGCACAGGACCATGGACCCCTTGAGACTGCTTGGCTCGCAGTTGTGATGCAGTTCTGCAATGGTAAATTACCACTTACCATTTAAAAAAAAGTGTTAGGTGGCCTCAGTAGCACCTCCTGAATGCTTGTCTACTGCATTCATTCCAGTGGTTGCTGCATGGCATTTGCTCATTTTCTGTTGGTGACAACAGCGCGGTTGACCATGCCTGTGCAATTTGTGCTGAAAGCACCATTTGTAGGCGCCACCATATAAGTGTATGACAGGGAAACAATGCAGGGGCACAATTGGAAAACAGGGAAAGGCATGTTCTGGGTGTGTTTCAGTTACCATAAGTGAACACACTGCCCTTGCGATCTGCATGTGATTGCCAATGTAATGTTAAAAGCACCCTAAATAAAGATCACAAACGCAGTTTTTTTTTTTTTTTGCGGGCGCCAAACTGCATGCTACAGCGGTACCATGCAGTTTGGTGAAGTGAGTGAAGTAGTGCATTCACTACTATTTCCACAGCCCAGTGCATTTTTCAACCCATTCATGGACTGTCAAAATGCACCCAATGGAAATGTACTGGCCCTGAAAGGACCTTCCTGTCAAGATCAGCCGATATTACTCTAAAAAAAGTTGCAGATTTCAAACACTGAAAAGTAGTTTTAAAATAATATTAACATATTAAAGCTCATATAAGATTTTAGTGATTGAGTCTACTTTAATATTAAATACCTTTCCATTTCAATCTGCAGTCAGTTAGGAGTTTCAAAATTGCCAGAAAATTTCAATTTCTTTCTCTGCAGCCATGTCAATGCTATTTAATTTGTAGCTTGGAAATTAAAGACTCCTCGCTCATGCAACTGACTTGTTGACTCTTCAGCCATGGCAACAGTACTCTGTGGTGCTTTGGATGCAATGTATTCCTATTACAACACTGGTGTCAGGTAACTTTTTTTTTTTCCTTTCTATTTTTATTTTATTTTATTTTTATTCTATTCTTTTTATTAGAATATTACATTTTGAAATAGTTACAAAACAGAGCTTTGGGGCATTCCCCGGCTCAATATACTATACAGAGTACATGGTACAACTTAACTCAATTACGTAAATTACCATCAACAAACGCTCAACTTCACAAGAAGAGGAAACTAACAGGAGAGACAAAATTGACAACAGCTCCGTATAGTATGAGCTGCAGTAATCAGGAACACCTCATTCTACCGTGAGGGCTTGTTCATACTTGACTAAACTTCTAGCACCTAACTAATGCTCCTATAGTGTTAATGCTCTTTAGTATGGATGTTAGACTCGTGGTAATGCACTTTAGTATAGGCGTTAGACTGGCATTAATGCACTTTAGTATGGGCATTAGACTTGCCTTTTACAAGTGTCAATGATGCTTTAAAAATGCATGAGTTGTGGCTTGTCATGGTTAATGTTTCCTGTGCATACTCCATTCCTACTATGCTTTATCTCATCTTTTGTCTCCTGCAGATGATGCCAATGTATGAGCAATTGGCTGAGCAGAGGAAGAGGAAAAGGGCATCCAGGCACTTTTGGGTACATCCAATTGTCTCTCAGAGATATGGGACAGCAGACAGGATCTAAAAAGATCAAACTTTTCCTACTAGTTAAAAAACATTCAGACAAAAAGTTGGAATAAATATGGCCACAGCCATTTATTATTGGTTTCAAATACAATAAATTAAATCTTTATAAAAAATATGAATTAATCATCCAACTGAAAAAAAAAAACAACCTAGCCACCATGACTCAGGCTGTATAAAATATATTTTCAAGAATTGAATAACTCATATAACATGAAAACAATAGATTCCATTTATTTTATTCTCCATACATGTATACAAATATATATACATTTTTTTTTTATTACAACCTTCCCCCTTTGTATTTGACAAAGGTGACACCACCCCATAACAACAGCTGCAACATAAAAAAGGGGAGGGATGGAGGGGAGCACCACAGCTCTGTCTTCTGAGGCGACTGAACCTGCTACGACGGAACCCCTTTTATATGGCCCCTTTATGGGTTCTGGTTCTACTAAAGTCACGTGGTGTCCCCTGTCACCTGCCAGGGCACCTGACATTCCAGAAACCTCCCTTCAGAGCACGAGCCCTCAGTGGAGACTTGAAACTGCCCTTTCTGTTGCTTTCCTATGAAGAAAAGGGGGGATAGAAAAAGTCTCCCCCTTCTCCTATCATGGGACAGCAGGCAAGAACTCTTAAAAATACCAAACTTACCAACTAGATATAAAACATGCGGACCAAGTATGGGAATAAATATGGCCACGGCCATTTATTATTGGTTTCAAATACTATTAATGTAATCGTCATAACAAATATGAATTAGTCAACCAACTGAAAAAAAAAACCTAGCGACCACGACTCAGGCTCTATAAAATATTTTTTCAAAAATTTAATAAAAAGACTAAGGTGGGACTAAACCCACCTGTCCCCAAAACCCTGCACCGCGGCCATTTAAACACATGAATTTAAGTCTGCATTAAGGATGTCTGAACCAATTTTGGATAAATAAATTCCCTTTTGTCAATACAACCCCTCTATGTCCCCTTCCAACTCTACATGCCTAAAGGATAAAATCCCTAAAACCTGCAATGACTTTGAAACCGCCCTTTTCACCCTTTTCCTAATTATTTCCAAGGAGAGCAATGAAAGGGAATCAAGCCACCTCAGCCTTTGTACCACCTCGGAAAAAACGATCACTGTTTTAAGAAAAGATAGCTAAAAACAGTGTAAATCGTTCCTGATTCTAAAAGTAAGATCCAAAGTTTTAATTTGCACAATATCATTCCCCCCAGATGAACAATCAGTACAAACGCTGGTGAAGCCTACCTATCTCACACCATACCTCTCCTACCGCTCAAAAAGTTTTTCAACGTTTGTGGATCCAAGCCTAGATTCTCAAAATACACCCTCTTCTTTGCTCTTTGCTGGGCGCAAAAGATGTAAGAATGGCTAATAATCCATACAAACCAGGTATTACCTGCAGTGAATCAAACAAAAGAGTTAAGATGAAGATATAAACTATAGCTATCAGATCAGACTTCCACCTTCCTAATTTTTTTATTATGTTCGAATCCAGCCCCAACCTTGATTCTTCTCTTTCTGCCACAATACGAAAAGAATGTGAGGTGAGAGTTGTGTAAATTCAATCTTTCATTCTAAACATTTTTTAAAAGCCCCAACAAATTGATATTTGGTAAGAGACTCATGGACAAAAAACCAAGAACCAGCTATTGGTCTGATCTGTAAATAATTGAATAATAATTGTATCGGGCAAATGGGTGAGCCACTAGAAGCATGAAGATGAATCTATTTTCCTTTTGCTAATTCATCCGTCTTAGATCGACCAATAAAAATTCTTAATATTGAATTATAAGCCATAAGATCAGAAGCTTGTTGGTCATTCAGCTCTCAAACTCTAAGAGCAGCAGTAATAGAGAAGTAATAGAGAAAACAGCCTTAAATAAGACTGCCTCAAAAGACTTTTGGTTGTCAAATCTTTTTTTCTTGTATCCTTTCAAAGCTTGTTTAACTGGGAAAATTTATAAACAAGATGGTAAATTATGTAATTTGAGAAAAAAAATGATGTCCAGGTTCACACTTGTGCGATGCGGGAAGACTGTGAATTTGCAGCCTGTTCCCGCATCGCAAACGCACATCTGGCAGTTCACACTGCCATATGCGATACGCAGGGGGTGTCAATTAAATGTTAACGACACCCCCAGTTTGATCGCATATCGCAGTGCGATCTGACAGTTCGCACAGGATGGGATCGCACAAGTGTGAACCACTGTGCGTTCCGATCCTGATGCAGCTGGAAAAAAGGGTCATGTGCGTGTTTGGTGCGGATACAGTGCAAATTCAGCCATACAAAGTGTATGGCTGAATTCGCATCCGCACATCCGATCGCATGTAATGAAGGAGCAGTGCTCTCCGAATTACATACGATCTCCGCACTCGCAGTAATGTGAACCGGCCCTTAACACCTGACAATATCTTGTGTACATGTGCCCAGGAATATTGTTTACTAAATAGAAATTTTAGAAATAATAAAACAAACCCTTCTGAAAAAGGAACACTGGGCTCCTGAATGGAATTTAAAAATGAAAGCCACAGTAACCAGGTCAATGGATATCCAGCCCAGGTGGAAGGAGCTACCGAAGTATTAACACAGTTAGTTGTTACCCTAAAAATGGTCCCATAAACTGGGTATTCCCACCTGGTTCACATCATCTGGAAATAGCTGGTAGAAATGATCCATCTGCAGGTGAGATAATGAATCTACCATGTCATTGTCCTTACCTGCTATGTGAGTAGCTTTTAACCAAATGTTCAGACTTAGACATCATATAGTGCAATAAGTCGATGACTGGCAGACACTTGTTGGATGTTAAGCAATTGATAGCATAAAGCACACCCTTATTATCTGTTCTAACCAGTGGTGACCACAAATTTCTAAGGCCACAATAATTTGAAACAGCTCAAGTAGAACTATGTTTTTTAAATAACATTTCGCCTGCCAGCTGGAACTCCAATGGTCTGCGCATTGATAGCTCAGTTTCCACCGATGTGACTTGTCATGCAACTTTGGACACACAAAGTCGCATGACAAGTCACATCCTATTGATTTCAATAACACCCATTCCCATCTATGTGACTTTGAAAATCAGCGACTTTGAAAAGGTAGAAAAAGGTAAAAAACCGGGGAAAGAGGAGGATCCCAGAGTGTATAGGGAAAAGATTTTTCCTTACATAAAGTATCTCAATTTAAATGGTAATTTTAACCAGGAACCACAGGCAACCGAAAAGACACTACAAAAAGGTAAGGAGGTAGAGGGGATATAGGTCCTCTCAAGATGGTTGCAATGACAAGGCTCACTAAATTGAACGGTGCATAAATAATTTTATTAGGTGATATCAAAACAAGTAGACAAAAATAAACAAAGAAATCTTTAAGCTGACAATTCAGCAAAAAGTGGTTTAAAAATGCAGGACCCTATGGACCAGGAAAGGTGTATTGCTGTAAACAGCAATATCCTTACCATGCCACGTCCACCTGGTGGAAATAATCTATATGTAGATTATGCAGACGCTAGGGGTGATTGATCCCTTAGGATTGTATTCACCTCTACTGTAACCTTTTCTTTGAGTATACAGAAATGCCAGATGAAATGCACTTTTCAAATAGTAATGGTTCATGCATGAATATACAGATATATACAATTCCAAATTTTCAGCATGCGCAAATAGTCATAGGCATAAAGCTTCTTCCGACCCTGGAAGGATTTGAGATATGGTGGGTAAATGTCCCAGTATGACAGGATGGAGTGGGGAGTAAAAAGCCCCTTATAAAGAGAATTTGGCACGTGGGTTTAACCGTTGGAGCTCATGTAGTGGGGATAAGCAGGTATAATGATGCAATCCGGATTATGTAAATCCAGAGGTATGACACTATGCAGCAGCTTGGGATACCATGGAGTACTAATTTGTGGAAAAGTGGTGTGTATCAGATATCGGTGGAGACTGAGGAGATATCCTTCCCCCTTGCTTAGCAAGACATGGATGGCTTCTTCTAGGGTTTCAGCTTAATCGGCTGTTTTGAGGGGCTCGTGGCACCCGGGACCGGGACAACTTTGTTAAGGGGAGTATATCCTAGTAAGTATGCATACAGATATCTCTGATTAGAACCCGATAGTTTGATTGTGTCAGAAGATGGTGAGTGTTTAAATCTGCTCACCGTTACTCACCCATAGATGTCCGGTCAACCTGCCTCGGTGTCACTGAGCTACGTTATCTCGTTTCCTTCGGGGCACCTCTAGATCTGTATCATCATGTGAAGTATGTAACGCATCCAGCCTTGATCGTCTGTGATCTCCCGCTGCTTTTTGCCGGGTGCAGTTCTTGCGATCGTGGTTTTCTGTGCTCCTATCTCACTTCGATAGAGGCAATCTTCCGAAGTCCGGGGGGTTGAGATGGGGGGAGACTAGAGAGGGGGGTTGGAGCTGTGGCCTCTTGCGTCTCTAGTACTTTCATGGTAACCGCATGCATGTGCCGTACCTGTATCTTTCAATCCATGTAAGGTCGGAGGTTCCTTGGTGAGGTGGGCGTGGAGCTGGCGTAGTGTATGACGTTTACGTGTTTCGCGTGATGACGCACGCTTCTTCAGAACGTCGATGCATCGTTCGGCCGTTGTTTATATATCCATAGTCTTTCTCTGATTGGACAGATTTGTGTTTAGTCTTGATTGGCTAGCAGAACAAGTGCCATCTAGTGGATTAAAACAGTAATACCCTGTTTGTTTTATTGATTCCAGTCCGTATTGATGTTAATGCAGGTCATCAATAAAACAATAAAGCTGACAATGAACATATGTGAACAATAATAGTAAAAGGTAGTGAACCATAATGGCAAATAGACATATAATGGAGTCACCTGAAAATGATGTTTGAATAAATGGCATTTGAATAAGGAAACAAGGGGGGGAAATTTTTTTAGCATTATCAGACATAGAGATAATGGAAGGCTTATTTGTGGATTATAAACATGGAGATTTAATTTATATCTCATTATGGTCTATTGTTTATGTTAATATAATAGAGAGATGGAGGGAGTATAGCTTATATGATGTTTATTATCTTTTATCTTTTAAATTTTTTGTTATTTTTATCATGGCACTGTTGAGGGATTGAATATAGGAGTATATTTCAGGGATCCAGGAAGACGTTTAAACTTAGTTCGTTGTTAAGGCCCTCAGGCGCTAGAGTCTCCAGTCTAAAAATCCAGGCTTTTTCGTGGCGCAGCAGGACCTGGTAAAAGTCACCACGTCGTGCTGGAATGTTTAATGCCCAAAATCCTTTAACTTTTAGTCCTTTAGGGTTACCTTCATGTTTTTCAACAAAGTGTTGTGCAATAGGTGTTTCTTCCTTTAGTCTTATGCTTTTCAAATGCTCTCCTATTCTGATCCGTAGTGTTCTTTTGGTTTTACCCACATATATTTTGTTGCATGGGCAGGTGATTTGATAAAGAAGGCGTGAAGTGCTACAGTTAATGAATGACTGTATATTGTAGTTTTTTGTGCCTGATGAGTTTGTGAAGGTGGTGGTTTTCTCCACAAATTCACAGATGTGACAGTGTCCACAGGGGTACATTCCTTTTAATTTTGGTAAATCCGTGAGCCAGTTTCTCTGTGAATTTGACCTAGTATATTCGGAATGTACTAGGTGATCTCCGAGGTTTTTGGATCTTTTTGCCACCATAAGTGGTTTTGTGCCTACTATGTTTTTTAGCCTGTCTGTCATCTGCAGTATATGCCAATGTCTATCTAGTACTTATTTTATTTCCTTCCATTGGTTTCCAAATTTGGTAATTAATCTTGGTGGGGCTGTGGTGTTTTTGTCGTCCTTAGGTTTTAGATTCGGACTAAGAAGTTGGTTTCTAGTTCTGAGGCCTGCTTTCCGTTTTGCCTTTCGTAGGGTTCTGTGGGAGTAGCCTCTTTCTCTGAATCTTCTGTACAGTTTTTGTGCCTCTATCAAATAGTCACTGTAGTTGGAACAGTTTCTCTTCAGTCTGATGAACTGTCCAACGGGAATGCTTTTCTTTATAGGGTCTGGGTGTGCACTGTCTGCCCTTAGTAGAGTGTTTGCAGCTGTACTTTTTCTGAAAGTAGTTGTTCTTAGTTTTCCATCTTCAAGGCGGATATTGAGATCCAGGAACGCAATCTGAGTTTTGCTAGCTGTGTATGTTAGGTGGATATTACGGGTATTAGTATTAAGTTCTAACATGAAATTCTCTAGTTCCTGTAGTGTCCCATTCCAGACCATGAGCACGTCATCTATGTACCTCAGCCATGTTAACGCATGGCTGTGGTACATAGACGAGGTGACCACGTCTTCCTCCTCCCAGAATCCAAGGTGCAGACAGGCATAGGAGGGTGCCCATGGGGCTCCCATTGCTGTTCCCCTGATCTGCTGGAAGTAATGGCCTGTGAATTGAAAGAAGTTATTGCATAATGTAAAGTCCAGGATCTCCACTAGGAATTCCTTTTGTGCTCCAAGTAGTGGAAACTTTTTCTCAAGGAAATGGTGTACTGCCAGTATACCCCATTGGTTGGGTATAGATGTATATAGAGATTCTACATCTATACCCACCAGAAGTACTTCTCCCTCAAAATGCAGGTTAGAGATTTTGTTTAATACGTCTCCTGTGTCTCGGACATATGAAGGTAGGTCTAGCACTAATTCCTTAATGAGGGAATCAAGGTATTTCCCTATTTTTTCCAGGGGGCCTCCCACTGCTGAGACTATCGGTCTTCCTGGTGGTAAAAGTGGGTTTTTATGTATTTGTAACGCTCTGGGTTCTTAGTTCAATGGGGCTGGATCTACAGCTGCAGAATTCCACTCAGTAGTCTTGTAGAGATATGTTAAATCACCCGATCCAACACTCTTGACTCATCACAGTGGTTCAGCCTGATTCAGTATGCACATACACAAACACTCAGTTAATGATGTTGCAGGAGTGATAGGTAATTATGCAAGTAGCAGTGAAATGATACACTGAAGGTATAGGCTTTGAAGAGTGACAGTAGATGATGATAAGCACTCAGATAGTGATGTTGCAGGAGTGATAGTAGATGATGATAGGTAGAAGTAATAGTTACAATGGATAACACAGGTATGTTAGTCTCTTTGTAGGTGTGTGGAGGTAGGTTGGTAACTGATGCGAGAATCGGATATAGCTGGTAACCGATGTGAGAATCGGATAGGGCTGGTAACTGATGTGAGAATCAGCTAGGCTGGTAACCGATGTGAGAATCGGATAGGCTGGTAACCGATGTGAGAATCGGATAGGCTGGTAACCGATGTGGTGTTCAGAGGTATGCACAAACAGAGTTGCAGGGTAACAGATAGCAGTAGACACAAGAGCTAGCAATCTAGTTCAGGAATGCAGGGTTTAGTAAGCAGTAGGCACAAGAGCTAGCAATCTAGTTTAGTAATGCAGGTGATAGATACTAGAGAGCATGTATCCTAGAGCTAGCAACAGTTCTGTAATGCAGGTATTAGTTAGCAAGTGTTGTTGATAAGAGGGGGTCCCCTGTGGGGTACTTATCAATAGCCAGTAGTGAGGGAGTGCAGGACAAGGTAGCAAGGCTCCGGTCAATCCAGGTATAGGGTATGTAGCTGGAAGATTCGGCAGCGTCAGGTTAGGCAGGTATCAGGAGCGGTTGCACGAACAATGTGTGAGTGCAGACCGTCAGTTGAAATAGCCACTCAGTGCGGCGCCTGATGATGATGTCAGCCCTGTTAAAGGGATACACACCTATATGCGTTCCACCTACCTGAATGGTGGAACGCAACCCGGAAGTGAGGTGATAGAAAGGCACTGAGAGTGCCAGGATCTTACAGTACCCCCCCCCCCCCCCCCGTAAGGCCGGCTCCAGAAGGCCTCTAAAGCTGGTTTTTAGGGTGTCTGCTATAGGACCCCCGAGTAAATCCGGACGCATGAACATCAGTATTAGTCATAGCTTTCAATGCTTCTTCGAACAATTTCAGATCCTCCTTACGTACCACTGTGCCATTAGAAGCGTGTGTGCAGTCAGGTGTAAGAACTTCATTATTTTGATTGGAAGCAATAAGGGTGCTTACCAAAACAGGAATTTCTTTAGAAAGAGGTACAGGAGGGTTTTTAGAACGAGGTACAGAGTTCACTGGAGCTGAAGGAGGGGCTTCCCCAAGGTCATTGGGTTCAACAATTGCCAAAGTCTGGGTGCCCTTTTTAGACACAGAACGAGGACAGGGCTGACAACAACCTTGGCAGGTTCCATGCTGTTTTACAGGGAAAACAGGATGGATCTGCATGGTCCCCACTGGGAGAGCCTTAGGCCTAGATGGACGAGTTGGGCAAAATGTAATAAAATGTCCCCCCTCTCCACAATAGAAACAAAGGCCGCAGTTTCTCCTATGGTCTTTTTTTTTTAAGGACAGCCTGGTAAGCACAGCACCGATCTCCATGGGCTCTTCTTCCTCCTCTGAAGGATCAGGACTTATTGGAGGTGTGTCAGGGTGACAAGGCTGACTGTTAAAGGCAGGCTTGTACCGTGACCAGGCAGAGCCATTATATTCATATGGTTTTCTTTTTTCTCTAGGTACCCGGGGTCTGCGGGAACCTGGAGCAGGCTTGGCAGTAACTTTCTGGGAGGAAAAACATTGAGAGTCCATAGCAGCTAAAAATGACTCCCAATTGTCCAAGATAGGACTTTTCTCCTGCAGGTTTTTGTTTGCCCATGTTTTCATCTTTCCGGAAAGCAAATTAATAGCAGAACGAACCTTGATGAAATCATTGTAGTAGGTCCTGGGCTTAAGAACAAACAGGAGCTCACAATCCATCCGGAAAGTTGAAAATGCGGAACGGGAACCATCAAATCTATCAGGTAACAGGACATAGGGTTCTGGGGGTTGGGCAGCAGTAAGCTGTGATACACAAGCTAATTGCTGTGTTAGGGTGTGGTTCTCTTTTTGTACTTTAGAGACTGTGTGTACAATAGAGATGTATAGAACTGTTCGCCGGCGAACAGTTCCCGGCGAACTTAGCATGTTCGCGTTCGCCGCTGCCGGCGAACATATGCGATGTTCGGTCCGCCCCCCATAAGACATCATTGAGGCAAACTTTGACCCTGAACTTTACAGTCAGCAGACACATTTCCAGCCAATCAGCGTACCTCCCTCCCACACCCTCCCACCTCCTATAAATAAGCAAGGGCAGCATCCATCTTAGATCATTCTGAAGCAGTGTGTGTAGTGAGAATAGGGAGAGAGCTGCTGCTGCTGCTGCTGCTGTTAAGCTAGGGACAGTTAGTCAGTGTTCCTGGTCTTGCAGTGTTCTTGGTCCACTACTGCTGTAATATCAGCACCCCAAAAAGCCCTTCTAAGGGCTGGTATTTGTGTTTTTTTTTTTTTTTTTTTATATATATATATATATATATACCTAGCGTCCCCAAAAGCCCTTTTAAGGGCTGGTAATTGAGTTGTTTCTTCATATATATATATATCTATATCTATCTAGTGTCCCCAAAAGCCCTTTTAAGGGCTGGTAATTGAGGATTTTTTTATTTATATATATATACATATATATATATATATAGTGTCCCCAAAAGCCCTTTCAAGGGCTGGTAAGGTAATAGATTTTTTTCTTTATATATATATATATATATATATATATATATATATCTATTGTACACTGCAGTTGCCTGCCCGCTGTGTGTGAGAGGCCACAGACCTACCACAGACTGTACTGTGTGCACACCACACTCATTTCGGGTGGCACAGGCACAGTACCTGGCATTTTAAAAAATATTTTTTTTTTCTCTGTCATAATTGCAGTGAGTGCTGTGTCAGGTCCACAGAGTGCACTGTACCCACTGCAGTGCACTGCCCACCACTGATATATATACGTTGGCACAGCATCTTGTTGCAATAAATTGAAAAAAAAAATATTTTTTATTATTGCAGTTGCCTGGGCTGCCAGTGACTGTCAGGTCCACAGAGTGTACTGTGCCCACTGCAGTGCCACTGTGTGCCCACCCACCACTGATATATAAGGTGGCACAGCAGCTTGCAAAGTAAAAAAAAAATATATTTTTTTTTAAATTGCAGTTGCCTGGGTGCCAGTGACTGCTGTCAGGTCCACAGAGAGTGTACTGTGCCACTGCCCACCCACCACTGATATATAAGGTGGCACAGCAGCTTGCAAAGTAAAAAAAATATATATATTTTTTTAAATTGCAGTTGCCTGGGTGCCAGTGACTGCTGTCAGGTCCACAGAGAGTGTACTGTGCCACTGCCCACCCACCCACCACTGATATATAAGGTGGCACAGCAGCTTGCAAAGTAAAAAATATATATATATTTTTTTAAATTGCAGTTGCCTGGGTGCCAGTGACTGCTGTCAGGTCCACAGAGAGTGTACTGTGCCACTGCCCACCCACCACTGATATATAAGGTGGCACAGCAGCTTGCAAAGTAAAAACATATATATATATTTTTTAAATTGCAGTTGTCTGGGTGCCAGTGACTGCTGTCAGGTCCACAGAGAGTGTACTGTGCCACTGCCCACCCACCACTGATATATAAGGTGGCACAGCAGCTTGCAAAGTAAAAAAAAAAATATATATTTTTTAAATTGCAGTTGCCTGGGTGCCAGTGACTGCTGTCAGGTCCACAGAGAGTGTACTGTGCCACTGCCCACCCACCACTGATATATAAGGTGGCACAGCAGCTTGCACTCATAGTACAACAGTAACAACACATTAAAAAAAAAATGACAGGCAGAGGCAGGCCACCCCGCAAGGGCCGTCGTGGTCGTGGTGCTGTGATTTCCTTAGGCTCTAGAATAATGCCCAGTGTTCAGAGGCCACCACAGCCCCTGAACTCAAAAAATTCTGAGGCCATAGTTGACTGGCTTACACAGGACACCCAATCGTCTACAGCTTCCGCTCGGAACCTTAATGCACCATCCTCCTCCAGCTCAGCTTCGGGCACCTCTCAATTTACCACTCGCCAGCCCGCCGGCACCACCACCAACACTAGCACCACAGCCGCTTCACTTGATCCGTCAGAGGAGTTATTTTCACATCAGTTTGAAGAAATAAGTGATGCGCAACTATTAGTGCCAGAGGATGTAGATAACGGGGATATGTCTCAGTCAGGCAGCATTATACACATGGACGTACATTGTGATGATGATGATGTTGTACCTGCTGCTGCTGCCTTTGCTGAGTTGTCAAGTGAAGCGGCTGATGATGACGATGTGTCTGTGGATGTCACCTGGGTGCCTGCTCGAAGAGCAGAAGAAGAGGGGGAAAGTTCAGATGGGGAGACAGAGAGGAGGAGGAGACGAGTTGGAAGCAGGGGGAGGAGGTCATCGCAAGGAGCTAGTGGCGCAGTCAGACAGCATGTAGATTCGGCACCCGGGGTCAGCCAGACAGCACGCCAATCAACGCAAGCTGTTGCCACCACCAGAATGCCGTCCTTGCAAAGCTCAGCAGTGTGGCATTTTTTTTGTGTGTCTGCCTCTGATATCAGCGATGCCATTTGTAACCTGTGCCAAAAGAAACTGAGTCGTGGGAAGTCCAACACCCACCTAGGTACAACTGCTTTGCGAAGGCACATGATCTCACATCACAAACGCCTATGGGATCAACACATGAGTAAAAGCAGCACACAAACTGAAAGCCACCATCCTCCTCCTGGTCCAGCATCTTCAGCCACGTCAACCACTGCTGTCCTCCATGCCCCCTATCAACAACCCGCCCCTCCGCCTCTCACCTTCAGCAGTTCCTGTTTGTCACCTGCCCACAGTCAGGTGTCTGTGAAGGAAATGTTTGAGCGCAAAAAGCCAATCTCGCAGAGTCACCCCCTTGCCCGGCGTCTGACAGCTGGCTTGTCGGAACTCTTAGCCCGCCAGCTTTTACCATACAAGCTGGTGGAGTCTGAGGCCTTCAAAAAATTTGTCGCTATTGGGACACCGCAGTGGAAGGTACCCGGCCGAAATTATTTTTCACAAAAGGCAATCCCCAACCTGTACTCTATTGTGGAAAAAGAAATCATGTCACGTCTGGCACACAGTGTTGGGGCAAGGGTCCATCTGACCACTGATAGCTGGTCTGCAAAGCACGGTCAGGGCAGGTATATAACGTACACTGCGCATTGGGTAAACCTGCTGGCGGCTGCCAAGCATGGAATGCGTGGCTCTGCTGCAGAGGAGTTGGTGACACCGCCACGACTTGCAGGCAGGCCTGCTGCCACCTCCTCTACTCCTCCTACTCCATCCTCTTTGCTAACCTCCTCGGCTGAGTCCTCTTCTGCTGTTGCGTCTTGCTCCACACCAACTGCACCCCCCCAGCTCCCCAGGGGCTATTCCACATGCCGGATACGACAGTGTCACGCTGTCTTGGGGTTGACTTGCCTGAAAGCAGAGAGTCACACCGGACCAGCACTACTGTCCGCCCTGAATGCACAGGTGGATCAGTGGCTGACCCCGCACCAACTGGAGATCGGCAAAGTGGTGTGTGACAACGGGAGCAATTTGTTGGCGGCATTGAATTTGGGCAAGTTGACACATGTGCCGTGCATGGCACATGTGTTGAATCTGATTGTGCAACGTTTTGTGCAGAAGTACCCAGGCTTACAGGACGTCCTCAAGCAGGCCAGGAAGGTGTGTGGCCATTTCAGGCGTTCCTACACGGCCATGGCGCACTTTGCAGATATTCAGCGGCGAAACAACATGCCAGTGAGGCGCTTGATTTGCGACAGCCCGACACGTTGGAATTCAACACTGCTAATGTTCGACCGCCTGCTCCAACAAGAAAAAGCGGTCAACGAGTATTTGTATGACCGGGGTGCTAGGACAGCCTCTGCGGAGCTGGGTATTTTTTTGCCGAGCTACTGGACGCTCATGCGCAATGCCTGTAGGCTCATGCGTCCTTTTGAGGAGGTGACAAACCTAGTGAGTCGCACTGAAGGCACCATCAGCGACATCATCCCATATGTTTTTTTCCTGGAGCGTGCCCTGCGAAGAGTGCTGGATCAGGCCGTAGATGAGCGTGAAGAGGAAGAGGAAGAGTTGTGGTCACCATCACCACCACCAGAAACAGCCTTACCATCGATTGCTGGACCTGCGGCAACACTGGAAGAGGAGTGTGAGGAAGAGGAGTCAGAGGAGGAATGTGGCTTTGAGGAGGAGGAACACCAACCACAGCAGGCATCCCAGGGTGCTCGTTGTCACCTATCTGGTACCCGTGGTGTTGTACGTGGCTGGGGGGAAGAACACACCTTCAATGACATCAGTGAGGACGAGGAATTGGACATGAGTAGCTCGGCATCCAACCTTGTGCAAATGGGGTCTTTCATGCTGTCATGCCTGTTGAGAGACCCTCGTATAAAAAGGCTGAAGGAGAACGACCTGTACTGGGTGGCCACGCTACTAGACCCCCGGTATAAGCAGAAAGTCTGTGACATGTTACCCAATTACCGGCAGTCGCAAAGGATGCAGCAGCTACAAAATAAGTTAAAAACTATGCTCTACACAGCGTATAAGGGTGATGTCACAGCACAACGGGAATCCAACAGGGGAAGAGGTGAAAGTAATCCTCCTCCTACCACCACAACCACGCCGGCAAGGACAGGACGCTTTACAGACGTCTTGTTGATGGAGGACATGCGAAGCTTTTTTAGTCCTATGCATCGCCACAGCCCTTCGGGGTCCACCCTCAGAGAACGACTCGACCGACAGGTAGCAGACTACCTTGCCTTAACTGCAGATATCGACACTCTGAGGAGCGATGAACCCCTTGACTACTGGGTGTGCAGGCTTGACCTGTGGCCTGAGCTATCCCAGTTTGCCATTGAACTTCTGGCCTGCCCCGCTTCAAGTGTGCTGTCAGAAAGGACCTTCAGCGCAGCAGGAGGTATTGTCACTGAGAAGAGAAGTCGCCTAGGTCAAAAAAGTCTTGATTACCTCACGTTTATTAAGATGAATGAGGCATGGATCCCGAAGGGACTGACAGTGGGGGATGCATTTGACTAAAAAAGGCCTGGTGATGACTGAGATGCCTTGGCCTAAAAATGGTCCACACGCTGCTGTATATAATCATTCTCTGCATGCCGGATGACTTACGTGACGTCTCCGCCACCAACTACGGTTCAAGCAGCAATGTTTTAGTGCACTTTCTGCCTTAAAACCTCAATTTTTCAGGCCGCTGCTACAGCAGCGGCTGCAACAATACCTACTTTTTCATGCATGTGTACATGCCTAATTTTTCTGGCCTCTGGTGCTACACTGTGGCTGCAAAAAAACAAAAAACAAAAAAAAAGGCACATACATGTGTCAATTCCCCTTCGTGATCGTTACCTTGTCGTGGTGAAGGGGCTTGCGTATCACAATGAAGCGATCACCTCTAGGATTGTGTTGGCACACCCCAGATGATAAGGTCGTTGCTTCATTGTGTACAGACCAAAAGCGATCCGCAGGATAATTTTTCATAAAAAAAAAACATTCATTTTCTTTCTTTCTGCGGAGCTGGGTATTTTTTGGCCGCGTTACTGAATGCTCATGAACAATGGCTGTAGGCTCATGCGTCCTTTTGCGGAGATGACAACCCTGGTGGTCAGTCGAACCCAAGGCAACATCATCGACCTCATCCCATATGCGTTTTTTCTGGAGCGTGCCCTGCGAAGAGTACTGGATCAGGCTGTAGATGAGCATGAAGAGGAAGAGTTGTGGTCCTCATCACCACCAGAAGCAGCCTTGTCGTTGTCAATTGCTGGACCTGTGGCAACACAGAGAGAGGAGTCTGAAGAAGAGAAGTCAGAGGAGGAAGGTGGCTTTGAGGAGGTGGAATACCAGCCACAGCAGGCGTCCCAGGGGGCTTGTTCTCACCTTTCGGGGACCCTTGGTGTTGTATGTGGCTGGGTGGAGGAAGAGACCTTCAATGATGTCAGTGAGGACAAGGAACGGGACATGGCTAGCTTGGTATCCAACCTTGTGCAAATTGGGAGTTTGCGGTTGTGCAAATGGACTGACTGACTGTTAAACGGGGAGTTTGGTCTGTCAGAGTTTGGTCTGTCACTGTGAAGCGGGCAACGGGCGTAACCCTTACACTACTTGACCGATAAAACATCATACCTGATCGTATTCACACACTGGATGTTTTAGTGCTGGTTTACACTGCCGCTACCACTAAAGTAGCGTCGCTTCCAGTGCGACTTTGGCGCGACTTAGCGCGACTTTGGCGCGACCTCATCGCGAGGTGACTTTTTATTTGGCCAATCACAATATCATGTTTTGTTACCGTCACCTAATTTCCTTTTCCTGTTTTTTGTTTTACATATTTCCCCATGTGTGCAGTGTTGTCTGTGTCATAGCTCAACTGATAGGCATGTTTGCCTTGGCATATCATATTTCAGCTTGCCAGAAAGAAAAAAAGACAGCTGGAAAGACACTGCATTAGTTTTCTACTAAAAATCATAAGAAAAATGCTGTTTTTTTTGGGTTGTGGACATACTACAGAGCTGAAACTTGACAGGTACACTTTGTAGACCCCCCAGACACTAAATACAAAAAATGACATGCCTGCCTAAAAAAATGCCCGATAAATGCCTGCAAGAGAAAAAGACAGCCGCAGAGAAGCCGTATTCCTGAAAATATAAGAAAAATGCTGTTTTTTAGGGGTTCTGGACATGCTACAGAGCTGAAACTTGACAGGTACACTTTGTGACCCCCCAGACACTAAATACAAAAAATGACATGCCTGCCTAAAAAAATGCCCGATAAATGCCTGCAAGAGAAAAAGACAGCCGCAGAGAAGCCGTATTCCTGAAAATATAAGAAAAATGCTGTTTTTTAGGGGTTCTTGACATGCTACAGATCTGAAACTTGACAGGTACACTTTTGTGACCCCCCAGACACTAAATACAAAAAATGACATGCCTGCCTAAAAAAATGCCCGATAAATGCCTGCAAGAGAAAAAGACAGCCGCAGAGAAGCCGTATTCCTGAAAATATAAGAAAAATGCTGTTTTTTAGGGGTTCTGGACATGCTACAGAGCTGAAACTTGACAGGTACACTTTTGTGACCCCCCAGACACTAAATACAAAAAATGACATGCCTGCCTAAAAAAATGCCCGATAAATGCCTGCAAGAGAAAAAGACAGCCGCAGAGAAGCCGTATTCCTGAAAATATAAGAAAAATGCTGTTTTTTAGGGGTTCTGGACATGCTACAGAGCTGAAACTTGACAGGTACACTTTTGTGACCCCCCAGACACTAAATACAAAAAATGACATGCCTGCCTAAAAAAATGCCCGATAAATGCCTGCAAGAGAAAAAGACAGCCGCAGAGAAGCCGTATTCCTGAAAATATAAGAAAAATGCTGTTTTTTAGGGGTTCTGGACATGCTACAGAGCTGAAACTTGACAGGTACACTTTTGTGACCCCCCAGACACTAAATACAAAAAATGACATGCCTGCCTAAAAAAATGCCCGATAAATGCCTGCAAGAGAAAAAGACAGCCGCAGAGAAGCCGTATTCCTGAAAATATAAGAAAAATGCTGTTTTTTAGGGGTTCTGGACATGCTACAGATCTGAAACTTGACAGGTACACTTTTGTGACCCCCCAGACACTAAATACAAAAAATGACATGCCTGCCTAAAAAAATGCCCGATAAATGCCTGCAAGAGAAAAAGACAGCCGCAGAGAAGCCGTATTCCTGAAAATATAAGAAAAATGCTGTTTTTTAGGGGTTCTGGACATGCTACAGAGCTGAAACTTGACAGGTACACTTTTGTGACCCCCCAGACACTAAATACAAAAAATGACATGCCTGCCTAAAAAAATGCCCGATAAATGCCTGCAAGAGAAAAAGACAGCCGCAGAGAAGCCGTATTCCTGAAAATATAAGAAAAATGCTGTTTTTTAGGGGTTCTGGACATGCTACAGATCTGAAACTTGACAGGTACACTTTTGTGACCCCCCAGACACTAAATACAAAAAATGACATGCCTGCCTAAAAAAATGCCCGATAAATGCCTGCAAGAGAAAAAGACAGCCGCAGAGAAGCCGTATTCCTGAAAATATAAGAAAAATGCTGTTTTTTAGGGGTTCTGGACATGCTACAGAGCTGAAACTTGACAGGTACACTTTTTAGACCCCCCAGACACTAAATACAAAAAATGACATGCCTGCCTAAAAAAATGCCCGATAAATGCCTGCAAGAGAAAAAGCCAGCCGCAGAGAAGCCGTATTCCTGAAAATATAAGAAAAATGCTGTTTTTTAGGGGTTCTGGACATGCTACAGAGCTGAAACTTGACAGGTACACTTTTTAGACCCCCCCAGACACTAAATACAAAAAATGACATGCCTGCCTAAAAAAATGCCCGCTAAATGCCTGCAAGAGAAAAAGCCAGCCGCAGAGAAGCCATATTCCTGAAAATATAAGAAAAATGCTGTTTTTTAGGGGTTCTGGACATGCTACAGAGCTGAAACTTCACAGGTACACTTTTTAGACCCCTCAGATGCTAAATCCAAAGAAATTTTTTATTTTTATTTTTTTTTAATTTTTCCAATAATTGGCTCTCTATCAAAAAATTATAATTTTTAAGAACTTTTTTTTGCGTGATCCCTCTCCGGCATGCCACAGTCCAGGTGTTAGTCCCCTTGAAACAACTTTTCCATCACTATTGTGGCCAGAAAGAGTCCCTGTGTGTTTTAAAATTCGCCTGCCTATTGAAGTCTATGGCGGTTCGCCCGGTTCGCCGGTTCGCGAACATTTGCCGATGTTCGCGTTCGCCGTTCGCGAACCGCGAATTTTAGGTTCGCGACATCACTAGTGTACAAGTGCCTCCACTTTTTGGGTTAAATGCTTGACTTGAGTGGCCATATCTGCTGGATCCATTTTTTTCGGGTTCGTGCAATCTGTAACGCTCTGGGTTCTTAGTTCAATGGGGCTGGATCTACAGCTGCAGAATTCCACTCAGTAGTCTTGTAGAGATATGTTAAATCACCCGATCCAACACTCTTGACTCATCACAGTGGTTCAGCCTGATTCAGTATGCACATACACAAACACTCAGTTAATGATGTTGCAGGAGTGATAGGTAATTATGCAAGTAGCAGTGAAATGATACACTGAAGGTATAGGCTTTGAAGAGTGACAGTAGATGATGATAAGCACTCAGATAGTGATGTTGCAGGAGTGATAGTAGATGATGATAGGTAGAAGTAATAGTTACAATGGATAACACAGGTATGTTAGTCTCTTTGTAGGTGTGTGGAGGTAGGTTGGTAACTGATGCGAGAATCGGATATAGCTGGTAACCGATGTGAGAATCGGATAGGGCTGGTAACTGATGTGAGAATCAGCTAGGCTGGTAACCGATGTGAGAATCGGTTAGGGCTGGTAACCGATGTGAGAATCGGATAGGGCTGGTAACCGATGTGAGAATCGGATAGGCTGGTAACCGATGTGAGAATCGGATAGGCTGGTAACTGATGTGAGAATCGGATAGGCTGGTAACCGATGTGGTGTTCAGAGGTATGCACAAACAGAGTTGCAGGGTAACAGATAGCAGTAGACACAAGAGCTAGCAATCTAGTTCAGGAATGCAGGGTTTAGTAAGCAGTAGGCACAAGAGCTAGCAATCTAGTTTAGTAATGCAGGTGATAGATACTAGAGAGCATGTATCCTAGAGTTAGCAACAGTTCTGTAATGCTGGTATTAGTTAGCAAGTGTTGTTGATAAGAGGGGGTCCCCTGTGGGGTACTTATCAATAGCCAGTAGTGAGGGAGTGCAGGAAAAGGTAGCGAGGCTCCGGTCAATCCAGGTATAGGGTATGTAGCTGGAAGATTCGGCAGCGTCAGGTTAGGCAGGTATCAGGAGCGGTTGCACGAACAATGTGTGAGTGCAGACCGTCAGTTGAAATAGCCACTGCGGCGCCTGATGATGATGCGGCGCCTGATGATGATGTCAGCCCTGTTAAAGGAATACACCCCTTTATGCGTTCCACCTACCTGAATGGTGGAACGCAACCCGGAAGTGAGGTGATAGAAAGGCACTGAGAGTGCCAGGATCTTACAGTATTTTGGGTAGGATATAGAATGTAGGGGTGTTGTAGTCAAGTATTTTAAGATATAGTTTTCTTTTTCTGTGATGAGGTTGGCCTCTCTTGCAAAGTTTAATTTTTCATTCAGTTTTTTAACTAGAGTCGGGAAGGGGTTTTGTTGGATTCTCTTGTATGTTTCAGTATCTGAGAGAAGTCTCATTGCTTCTTCCTCATATATTGTTTCTGACATCAGTACAACATTGCCACCCTTATCGCTTCTCTTGATGACTAAGTTAGATGCTTTTTTAAGGTCTATAAGTGCCTTTCTTTCAGGGCCAGACAGGTTATCTGGAGGTGACCAGTCCCATTTGACTTTTTTCAGATCCTCTTCAACTAGAGTTAGAAACATATTCAACAATTTATTGCTGTTGAATTTGGGCATAGTGGTTGATCTGATAGTGATGTTGGCTTTTCTACGTTCCAAGTTTGTTTCTTGAGTTTGATCATGTTCATATTCAGATTCTTCTAGGAGTGAGTTTAATATATCCAGGGCCTCTTGGTCTGCTGGGTTGATAGTTTCAGACTCTGTCATCATAGTGTTGTCTGTGGAGTATAGTAGTTTAAGGTAAAGTTTTCTGAGGTAAAGGCAAATATCTTTATATACCTCAAAATGATCCATTCCTTCGGTTGGAGAGAAGGATAATCCTCTCTGTAGTAGTTTAATATGTCTTGGTTCTAGTTGGAAGTCTGATAGGTTAAAGAGGAAGTAAACCCTCCTCGGCAAGTTGTACCTATAGGTAAGCCTATATTAAGGCTTACCTATAGGTACTGTAAATATCTCCTAAACATGTACCGTTTAGGAGATATTTACCTTTCATACAGCCAGTGACGTCACTGGCGCATGCGCTCTGAAGGACCGGCCGCTCGTGCCGTTCCTTCAGAGTCCCGTGCCGTGACCGTCGGCTCCCGCGCGAGTGACGTCACCGCGGCTCCGGCCAATTAGATGGCTGGATGCCGCGATCCCGGAAGACGGGCGACTGAACATGTCGCCCGTCATACAGGTGAGTGAGCGGCACGGCGGGGGCTCGTTCTAAGGTAAGTATTTCATAATGAGCTAGTATGCGATGCATACTAGCTCATTATGCGTTTCTCTTGCAGGTTGTAAAAAAAAAAAAAAACTTTCAAACGAGTTTACAACCTCTTTAATTACTTTCTGATCATTTTCTTCGGTTTCCCTTCTTGACATATTTATATCATGTGGAGAGGTATGTGGATTGATAGAGTTGTGGGGCAATAGATTTAGGGGGGTTGTAGAGTCCAGGTTATCCATTGGATTTATCTCTGGTTTCTTGCTCTTGTTTTTTGCTGTCTCGTTTCTATTCTTTCTCCTTCTCTTGCCCCTCCTCTTCCTCGTCTGTTTCCTCTTCCTCTGGGAGCCGTTTTCAGTATACTCTTGGGTGTTGCTGGAGGTACATTGTCCTCCAGCTGATCTTCCCCCGAAAAAGATACAGATCGTGTCTCTTCCTCACTATCTGATTGGTCAGAGTGGTTCTGTGATCTACTTCTTGAGGATCTTCCACGTCCTCTAGATCTATTTCTTCTATTTTGAGGGTTAAGATCAAATATCTCTCCTGTCGCCCAAGACTTTGAAAAGGTACCTGCACTACTTTGATGCAACTTTGATACAGAGAGTGTAAAGTTTGATCAAATTCACATCAAAGCCGCACTCTAAATCACAATAGTGGAAACGCAGACTAAAGCTCAGTTTACACTAGTGTGACTTGTCATGCGACTTTGGACACACAAAGTTGCATTGAAAAGTCAAAGCACATTGATTTCAATGGCACCCGTTCCAATTTATGGGACTTTGAAAATTAGTGACCTTCAAAAGGTACCTGCACTACTTTGATGCAACTTTTGATGCGATTTTGATTTTAAAGTTGGATCAAAGCTGCACTCAAAGTCGCACTCCAAAGTCACACTCTAGCCTAGTGGCTACAGTTCAACTAGTGCAAAACTGAAATTGTGCGATTTAGAGTGCGACCTTGAGTGCAGTATTGATCCAACTTTACACTCTCTGGATGAAAGTCGCATCAAAGTAATGCAGGTACCAAAGAAGTACACAGCTTTATGTGTCCAAAGTCGCATGACAAGTCACACTAGTGGAAACTAAGCCTAAACTTCATTACTCACATGTAATGCGCAATAGAAATTGATCTGTATGCTTCTAAAGTTTAAAAAATGTTCCTTTGTACCTTATTTCTTTCATGTATTGCGCCGGTCAGGTGACCCCCCTCTCCCTTTCTTTCTCTCTCCTTCTCTCAAGAAAAAAAATAGCCTAAATGAGGCTATGAAGACAGGAGGAGATTATGGTAAAGGATAAGAGGGATGGGGGTGGGGCTGAGCAGGTCTAGGTATGCCTGTCTAAGAAAGACTGACAACCTTTTCAGGTAGTGAAAGACAGCTTAGCAAATTCAGATAAAGGGAGATAGCGTTGTCGGTGAAGAACAGGAAGAAGCTGATTGTCCCATTTACATAAGACTTTTTAAGCTACACAATCAGCTAGCCAGAAAATGAATAATTTCAAAGATAAACATATTTAAAATACGATTAATAGGAAAAATATAGACAATTTATACATAAACCGTGGGCTAATACAAGGTGATCCATGTTTAAAGTGAAGAGTCCATAAATCTTATGCAGTATCTCATTAGTTAGTCCAAATTCTCCAGCTCTCCTTGCTGGTCCTTTTGGTGGTATCAATAAAAGGAGCAATATTTAATGATATTACAGCCAGGGGGTTGTGCAACCGCATGTAGAGTGCCCGACGTCTCCACTCGTGCCCCCTCCTGCTACTTCACTCACCAGACGTCTCTCCTCTTGCAACAGGGGTATCCAGCCTTTACAGCTACACCTGGCTGTATGCCTCTGGCGAGCTCTCCTTCCAATCCCCTGCAGTATCAGTAGTACATAGAAATGGCAAAAATAGACCCCATAGTGTAAATCCGTACAAAGTGCACTTACATTAGATCAAAATCAATCTGCTTGTGTCAAACCAGGAAGTCTGGGACGCAATGTGCTCCCTGGACCCAAACCAGAGGTGGTGCAATGATGCTAGACTCCGCCCTATGTGTTTCATCATACTGACGTCATTGGGAGCAGCGCCCCCCCCCCCCCCCCGCGTGTCCAGTTTTACCAACCGCCAAAATTCTTAAAAGCTTCAAGAATCATGTCAAGATGCTGGAAAAGTCCAGAACTTTTTTCCAGAAATTTCTCGCATAATACGCCAGAGAAAATGCAAAATGCTTGCAACCAATTCATAAAAGACCTAGATACAGGTCTTCTTCTATCATCAGAAGTTGGAGGGTTTATATGACAGTCAAGCAAATAGCATTTTCTGAAGGAAAAGTCAGCAATGGCTGGGGTTTTGTAAGGGCTGTATTATAATCCACGAATTGCAGCACTTTTCTGCTGATGGCTGTAAATGGAGAATTTAAGTTCCTTAAACCTTCAGATACCTTATCGAAATCAACCTTCAGACTGAGAGAGTTATCCTTATACATTAACTCCCTCCTTTGAACATTACTGATTTTACATCTCGTTCCTTGCAATAGTGTGCCAAGGAAGGCTCAACTCTTTGTTCTTGTTACTCCTATTCTCTTCATAATTGATCACACATTAGTATTTAGCAATTATAACTCAATTAAAGGACATGTAGGTTAATAGATCCCCATATGACCATTAGGAAGGCCATAGAGAATATTAGGATTCTCTACATTCCTACCTCCTTCTGATCATCTGCTGATCACCAAACACCACCTCCTTTTGATTTTCATCTACTGATGGAAGAGCTTTGCAGCATGGTTTCTAGCAGCTAACCCCTTTGTTACACCTGTACCTTTGCCTCACAGGCAGGGTTTCCAACTCTCAGCATCCATTTTCCGCTCAGCTCTCCATCAGCAGATGTTACAAAAAACATCCTTACTAACTTGCCTATAGGTGGACAATGTCCCATCCCTGCCCTTACCAGCACATATAGGTAGGCTAGACCCATCTACATGTCAGAGGAATGGCTCCAACTGGGGCAGGAACCTGACGAAGGTACACTGACCCTATGCAGCCACACCAGCAAGCATCCATCTTTATTATTGCATTTTTCCTGTTTCCTGCTCTAAGACACATAGCAACTGTCTGTTGCAACTCTTCTTGGAAGATATCAATTACCCTGTCATTCAGGTGTACTAAATCCCCCCTGAATAGACGTGGGTCCTGTGCATTTCCCTCAAAATGATGAACTGCAAATCCACTAATTTTCCTTACAGCCTTGTAACACTCCCAGTTAAACTTTTGTGCATGTGAAATTCTATCATGTCTCCATAAGGGTCGGGATATAACTAGTGAGACAACTATGTGTGTAGTTAGAAACTTTCCTCTCATCCATTGCATATCTTCCCACACCCTTTTTACCAGAGCTTCCTTCTGCCCCTTCCTCCTTATGTTATTACCTCCCAAATGTATTATTATGGCAAACGGTGGATCATTAAATCTCTTCCTGTAAAAACTGTCTCAGCTGTCACCAAGCCATTCCCAACTCAACCACCCACCTGATCTTAATCCCTTATTGAGTGAACCCCAAATTTTCCATATTCCGCCACCTGGCCCTAGAATGTGCCCAATATATATATATATATATATATGAATGTCCAACAATCAAAATTTCCTCTTAACTCCCTAAGGGAGCAGAGCTTCTGCTGAGGCCTCTTCAGCATGAGTTAAGTCAGGGTCCTGTCTCAGTCCGCCACTAATGGATGGTAAATCAATTATTGCAGGCACAGTCCATGTTACTTCAGGAGGTGGTGGGAGGGATTGTATCCTTTGAGGGTCTTGGGCAATTTCAGGCATAAGTTCTTCAGTCTTAATTTCAATTTTCATTGTCTCATCATGGCCTGGCTCACCTTCCCCCTCACAGATTGCAGGTGACATTGGTAACAGTGCAGGTGTCTCAGGGCACATGGCATCAAAGAATGCATACAATGATACAATGAGTGTATCAAGGGATAGCTCAGAAATTAGTGACAGTTCAGTTATCTCACTTTCTTCTCTGCTGTTTTCCATTGTTCCTTCGAAATTAAGTGATAAACACATCTGAGGCTTTCTTAGACTTTAACTCGTTATAAATCTTCTTGCAAGCACATACGCTTAGTTTATAGCATAAAAGCAAACATATTATCACAGCTAACACAATTCCTCCTATTTTCAGTAATCCTATCAAGAATGTCTTAAAAACTTCACCAATTCCCTTAAACCAATTACATGGGTTCAACCAAGATGTTCATGACAGTACACCTCCCTCCCACTCAGATAAATCTAAATTGTGACTAAGGATGTCATGCACATTCCTTGCAATTCCTCTGCTGCTGTCATAGCTATTATCAACCATATAGGTACAACATTCCTGCTTTATCACTGTACATAGTCCTCCCTGGCTAAACCCATATGGTTAGCAATCACCTGTCTTCTTACTTCTATTAATTCTTCTGCTTCATCTTTCAATGCTGCTAGGGCATAACCCAACATTATATTGGTCCCATTTGCACAACTAATAATCCTGTTTGCCATCTCATGTCCCCATCCAGAAAACCATGGAGCATAAGTTCATGCTTTAAATGCCTCCCCAAATACTGATATGTTATACTTCTGTGCAATGTAATTTATGGCATCTGTATCAGCCTTTATTGAGTAAACCTTGATCTCTGTAGATCTCTTTTGTCTACCGCCCCTATGTTCTTTTAACAATTCTGACATATTTACAGGCCTAGTGGTATAAATAGGTTCTGCTATTATACAGGTACTATTGGCTTTATGAGGCAGGCTTTTTCTTGCTTTTCGTCCACACACAAAATAGTATGGATAAGGCAAGACTCTTGCTACAATACTTTTTAGTTCTGAGTCTACCAACTCCTTCACTGACCGATTGTATTTATTTATATCAGTGTCTATATATTGCACTCATCTGGTATATCCAAAGCCCTTAATGACTGCCTCAAGGTTTCATTAAAACAGTTGGAGCAATCATTTTCACATTGACAAATTTTTTGATTCAAGATATTATAACACCCATTCAGAACAACCTGGGTCTTACCTGGTTCTTGATAATAACCTGTGATGCCCACTCTAACTGTCCCATTCAGGATAATACCTACCCCTTTACCTGATATCCCTTGGATCAATAAATCCTCTTCTTTGACTATTGTGCCTTGCTGCACCGTTAACTCACTATTCTTAGAAAATGTACCAATAAAGCATAGTATGGGTCTGAACTTGTTACTGCCATAGCAATTATGGGTTTGTGACATACACTAGGGGGAATCATAGTACAAATCCAACAATCTAAAAGATTGAACTGAGTACTGATCACCTCACGCATTTGAATCATCCTGTTCAAGAAGGTTTGGCTTCCCACATATAGCGGACCCAGGGTTATTACCATCAGGACACCCTGCCATGCTTCCATCTTCCTCCTCCACAGATGACTTATTCAAGAAACTAATGGGACACAATTAATATGCTTTTCTAAGCACCGCCTGCCAAGATTCAGGCCCCCCCTGAGACCTCCACCCTTTAAGCTAGCCTGAATCCTCAGGTACCACGGCTTTATGCACGTGTTTACATTGTAATGCATGCACCCAAACCTCTCTCCCCTCAAGCTTTACAGCCATTAAGGTCATCATCACTACACAATGAGGTACTGACCATCTAGGCTCAAGACATTTCTTCTGGTGCTTCTAAGGCATCACCCAGTTACCTGGTTGTAATTTGTGTGTCCCTTCAAGACCATCTGGATCTGGAAGTGAAGCATAGATTTTTATAGTGCAACTGATTGAGATGTCTCTTTAGTCCTATCATATACTCTGTGAGCGTGCCATAGGACTTATTTAAGTCCTGTGGATAATACAAACCTGTCTTTGGCACTAATCCTAAAAGTATCTCATAGGGAGATATCTTTTCTTTCTGTTTCTTAAAGCAAACAATGCAATAGGTAATCCCTGTAGCCATTCAATCCTACCTCAGCCTTACGTTTCCCCAACTTTGCTTTTAACAACCCATTATATTTTTCCACTTTACCACTTGCAGCTGGGTTATATGGTGTATGTAGCGCTGTTCAATATTGAAAGCTGTCAGTATCTCTTTCATTATCTGTCCTGTGAAGTGCTTTCCCCTATCACTCTCTATTGTTTCTGGAATTCCATACCTACATACTACTTCCTATATCAATTTCTTAGCTGTTGCTGTATCTGTAGCCGTCTGTCCTGGGAAATCTTTTAACCAACTACTAAAACAATCTACGCAAGTTAAAACATCCTCATACATTCCCACCTTTGGCAACTGTATGTAGTCTATCTGCAGTCTCTGAAATGGGTATAAAGGTCTTGGGATATGACCAGATGGTGTTTTGTACCTTTTTCCCTGGGTTGAACTGTGCACAAATCAAACATGCTTGACATGCTTGCAGTTTAATAAACTGATCTTCAAATTTATTCTGCAAATTCTGGTCAAGTAATCACTTTCATTATATAATTTCTTTGGCACATAAAATTGTGGTGCACTTTTTTGCTAGAGCGAAAATGTTGCACAGTTTCTAAACATGATTGATTGGCTTTGGCAAACATTCTGTAAGTAAAAACAGATTATAAGTAATTATTTCATCCTCTAACTGTAGTTGGAAAACATGGAGTTATTTACAGAAACAACCCTTAATTAAGAACATGACAAGCAATTCAGGAAAATTAACCATTGCTCATACTAAGCAGAAGAAAATGTTTCCTGATCTGACATTGTAAACAGAGTCCGTCTGACATTCGGCGCTGGCAAGCACGTCTATAAAAGTAAATGTTCACGCAAAGGTTTCATTGTGTGCAGTCTGCCAATGGGATCAATGAACAATTAAGCTGCTGATTGATTCATCTGCATTGAAGTTAATAGAATTCCTAATGATTTCATCCATGAATGGTCAGATCTATGTACTGGGACGACTTTATAATACAAAACACTATTTGATTTTCTGCTATTAAAAGAAAAACTTGTGATAATAATATTGTTTAATGTCCACACTTTTACCGTAAATTGACTGGTTGATTCTGATTGGTGAACTTATCAGATCAGTCTAGACTGGGTAAGTGGGGAAATATCTACATTGAACACACAATTAGACAAAGGCTAGGAGATATTAAAGGCTAAAATTAGCTTTTGCACCTTGGTACATGCTACACCTATATTTAGGGTGTAACCTATACCATGGTGCAAATGGAACCACCCTACCCCAAATGCCCACTGTCCATCAACGCTTCCTCCAGTTCTCTAACTGAAAGTACATAACTCAATAAAGGCAGAAAGCTGGAGGAGGAGTCTGCAGGAGCCTAGCGTTGCACCTGCCATCAACTGATCGTGGTTGCAAAGCTTTTCAGACTGATTTGCACATTTTTCCTTGCAAATATATGTGTATTTGTTATTTCCTGTAAGAGGCGGAGTTAGCCTTTAAAGGGATCCTCTTAGGCTATAAAAACCCTATTGGAAGTTTTGTGACATAGAAAACCTAATATACCTCTATGGTGGCCCATATCCTCTACCATTGCTCTGCTCCAGCGCTGCCGAATCCTCAGTTGCCTTGTACATATATATTCGCCAGCACACCAAGGATCTTGCACAGCAGTCCGAAGAAACATTTTATTGCAAAAAGGATCACATTAGGATAGGTGCAATGTTTCAAAGTCACGCATGTGATGACGAAGGGGGGCACATGCCTGAAGAAAGGGTCCTGCATGACTCTGAAACATTGCACCTATCCTAATGTGATCCTTTTTGCAATAAAAAGTTTATTTAGACTGCTGTGCAAGATCCTTGGTGTGCAGTCGAGTATGTATGTATATATAAAGAAACTGGACAGCTAGGGGAGAGGAGTTGCCCAAAAAAAGTGCCATTAACTAGAGTACCAGGGGTATAAGGGTATTAGGGTCAATATAAAATATAATATAAAATTGGACAAGCATTTTCGAGATTGGAAAAATACAAAGATATACACCCTTCCCCCTCACCACTATAATTCTACCACGTGGTAATTAAAAACAAAAAACACATACAAATAGGTAAGCTGCAGCTACCTTAGAACAATATTGCATTATGTCACAAGAAATAAATATTAACATAAATAGCTGTCCATGGAATGCACATTAGAACCGAAAAGGGGGGCAATGACTTAGCTGAAGGTAATCACCAGAAATCAAGCCAAAAGAGGATTGACCGACATACAGGTGACTACAAACCAACCAAGCGAGGAGCCGAGTATAACATGTAAGGATGGACGGCACTAACTGGAAGAATCTGGAGTAGTTTAGAAACCAGGCAGTGACCAGAAATTCAAGCCAAAACCGCCTTAAAACAGGAGTGTAGAATTCCAAAATTACCGTCGATCATACATGTGTGAAGTAGCATAACATGAGGGGAAGGGGAGGAAACAGACATAGTCATAATCCACAAGAGAAACCCTCAATATTAAACAGGATGTAAATTAATCTGAAATATATTGAATAAAGATGAACAGATCAGGTAAATTAATATAAATAAACCATAAACAAAATTATATGAACATCAATAATATACTCGACATTAAGGAGGATAGGATGATCCATAGAGCAATCACCGGGCTCATACAAGATACATGTCAAAGGGATGGCCCAGGCTCATATCAAATACCCTCACTCCTGCTGACTCTATGAAAACATTAGAAGACCAGTCCAGGCAACCCAAGATGTCAGTGTCCATTGGCTCTATGAAGCCTAATGGCGAATGGCATTACCCTAAAAAAAAAACAAAAATGAAAAAAATGATGAATACAATCCACTGGACGATCCAGATCGTCAGATGTATGGAGGGTGAGAACTGTGATCTACTTCAACAATAGGGAGTCCGAAGAAAGCAGGCCACAATAAATTGTGAGGAGTTCTCTACGAATGGAAAGACTGCTAGGTAGCGATTCCAAGCTGTAGGGAGTATAGGCTAAACAGCACACCAGAGAGTTCCGGTTCACATTTGTGCGACGCGGGAACGCTGCGAATATGCAGTGTGATCCTGCATCGCATCTGCACCTCTGGCAGTTCACACTGACATATGCGATACGCAGGGGGTATCGCTACAGGGAGTTGTTCCTATGTCGGCCGATGGTCTTTTAACCTCAAGAAATCTTGCAGTCTTTCCATTCGTAGAGAACTTCTCACAATTTATTGTGGCCTGCTTTCTTCCAACTCCCTATTGTTGAAGTAGATCACAGTTCTCACCCTCCATACATCTGACAATCTGGATCGTCCAGTGGATTGTATTAATCATTTTTTTTTTTTTTTTTTTAGGGTAATGCTATTCGCCATTAGGCTTCATAGAGCCAATGGACACTGACATCTTGGGTTGCCTTGACTGGTCTTCTAATGTATTCATAGAGTCAGCAGGAGTGAGGGTATTTGATATGAGCCTGGGCCATCCCTTTGACATGTATCTTGTATGAGCCCGGTGATTGCTCTACGGATCATCCTATCCTCCTTAATGTTAAGTATATTATTTGTGTTCATATCATTTTTTTTATGGTTTATTTATATTAATTTACCTGATCTGTTCATCTTTATTCAATATATTTCAGATTCATTTACATCCTGTTTAATATTGAGGGTTTCTCTTGTGGATTATGACTGTGTCTGTTTCCTCCCCTTTCCCTCACGTTATGCTACTTCACACATGTATGATCAACGGTAATTTTGGAATTCTACACTCCTATTTTGAGGCTGTTTTGGCTTAAGTTTGTGGTCACCGCCTGGTTTCTAAACTACTCCAGATTCTTCCAGTTAGTGCCATCCGTCCTTACATGTTATACTCGGCTCCTCGCTTGATTGGTTTGTAGTCATCTGTATGTCGATCAATCCTCTTTTGGCTTGATTTCTGGTGATTACCTTCAGCTAAGTCATTGCCCCCCCTTTTCGGTTCTAATGTGCATTCCATGGACCGCTATTTATGTTAATATTTATTTTTTGTGATATAATGCAATATTGCTCTAAGGTAGCTGCAGCTTACCTATTTGTATGTGTTTTTTGTTTTTAATTACCACGTGGTAGAATTATAGTGGTGAGGGGGAAGGGTGTATATCTTTGTATTTTTCCAATCTCGAAAAACTGCTTGTCCTATTTTCTGATTGAATAAATTTAATAATTTTATTAGAGAACTGGTTTCGGTGCATTTATATTGACCCTAATACCTTTATACCCCAGGTTAATGGTGCTTTTTTGGGCAACTCCTCTCCCCTAGCTGTCCATTTTCTTTATATATGCGATATTTTGCCATTTTTAATTTCCGCTTCCCTTTTTTGAGCGAGTGGGTATATTATATATAATTGATTTATTGGTCTATTTATACCTTTCCTCACCTCTTTTTTTGTAGTGGAATATGTATGTATCTGTGATTGATCCAGTGTCCAGCTGGTGATCATTGCAGCACCCACAACTTATGTGCCCATATCCAGGAGGGTGTGCAATGGGAATATGAACTATTCCTCTGTCGACTCTTCAGCATTGGATATTTCCAGAACCTTATTTTACTGCTGTGTCTAGACCACAGAAAGTAAGTTAAGTTTGAAACTGGTTGAATTAGGCCACATTCACACTTACAAATTGACCAGACACCAGTTACATGTGAGAACTCCAGGAGGGTGCTGGGCCGATGACTTGAAGAAGATCGCTTCATGAGCAATTACATGCAAGCGACTGTGATTAGCTGCAGATGCTGGCAGCCCCCTTTAGCTTTCATTGGGTCTGCCTGCCACATCTAATCTTTGGGAACCCCACTGGGATTCATGCATGTAATTGGTGTAAAGCCCATTTGCGTGTGTGAATGTAGCCTTAATGGAAAACTCTTGAATATAAAACAATATACTGATTTCCAGCTAGATTGAAGTTCTTCTTTGAAAGGGAATTAAGTACTGCATTATATTAAGCATTCACAAGTACAGTTATAGCAATATTTGCCAAATTTATCATGTTGTCAGGACAGAATTAGAAGAGATGCCATCTAGGTCGCAGCCTAGAGTTACAAAGGGTTATAATTAGTGTTGAGCGAACACGGACTGTATTATTCGTGTTCGTACCGAATAATTGGATTTTTTGTACCCGAACACGGACACGGACACTTTACTGTATGTTCGGGTAAAAATCCGTGTTCGGTCGTTTTATTTCCGGGTTTTGCATGCTTTGGCGCTCTTTTCATGGCGGGCTTTCAACAGCCAATCAACAATCGTTTAACTGGTGTGCCTTAAGCCATCCCAGCCATGCCTGCAAATGTCTCAGTAGCTGTGATTGGCCGTCTGAAGCATGTGACCAAGTCTTTATAAGTTCGAGGCAGCCGCAGCGGCGTCATTATGCTGCTTAGATTCAGGGACAGAGCACACATCAACGTGCTGGCTGCTGATTAGGGAAAGATAGGCAGGAAAAAACCATTTGTGTCCGGATAGAATTGAGGGACAGGTCGGAGTGTTTAGGCAGGGCGAGTTGTAGGCATTTTAGGGATAGAGTCTGCTGAATTATATAGGGTCAGTGTCTTCTACAAACTACAATCGATATTGCTGTGTGGGGGGTGGGGTCTGCACTCAATCCTGATCTACGATCTCTTCTCAATCCTGTTAGGGACAGAGTCTGCTGAATTTTAGGGAAACTGTGTTCTACAAACTACAATCGATATTGCTGTGTGGTGTGGGATTGGAGATAGGCAGGTGTCAGTGATCCACATCCATTTTTCTGTGTGTGAGCTGCAGTGAACACAATCTTTTTGGGCTGCAGTGAACACAATCTTTTTGGGCTGCAGTGAACACAATCTTTTTGGGCTGCAGTGAACACAATCTTTTTGGGCTGCAGTGAACACAATCTTTTTGGGCTGCAGTGAACACAATCTTTTTGGGGTGCAGTGAACAAAATCTTTTTGGGGTGCAGTGAACACAATCCTTTTTGGTGTGCAGTGAACAAAATCTTTGTGGGGTGCAGTGAACAAAATCCTTTGTGGGGTGCAGTGAACACAATCTTTTTGGGGTGCAGTGAACAAAATCCTTTTTGGGGTGCAGTGAACAACATCCTTTTTGGGGTGCAGTGAACACAATCTTTTTGGGGTGCAGTGAACAAAATCCTTTGTGGGGTGCAGTGAACACAATCTTTTTGGGGTGCAGTGAACACAATCTTTTTGGGGTGGAGTGAACAACATCCTTTTTGGGGTGCAGTGAACAAAATCCTTTTTGGGGTGCAGTGAACAAAATCATTTTTGGGGTGCAGTGAACACAATCTTTTTGGGGTGCAGTGAACACAATCTTTGTGGGGTGCAGTGAACACAATCTTTTTGGGGTGGAGTGAACAACATCCTTTTTGGGGTGCAGTGAACAACATCCTTTTTGGGGTGCAGTGAACACAATCTTTTTGGGGTGCAGTGAACACAATCTTTGTGGGGTACAGTGAACAGAATCTTTGTGGGGTGCAGTGAACACAATCTTTGGGGGGTACAGTGAACACAATCTTTGTGAGGTGCAGTGAACACAATCTTTGTGGGGTGCAGTGAACACAATCATTGTGGGGTGCAGTGAACTCAATCTTTGTGGGGTACAGTGAACACAATCTCATACTGAAGGTTTGAGGGTGCTGCCTGTTCCATACTCCCCCTACTCCTCATCTAGCCTTTTAGGGGTACAAACAATAGTAATTGGGGCCTAGTGTGGTTGTGTACGTGTGATATACATACACTTTTTTGGGATCATATTTTCTATTCCGCTATTTAATCAAAAACCTTTGGGGATCAGTTAAATTGGGGGATAGTCTGTGTTGGTACGTGTGAGAGAGATCCACCTTTCCAAGTTGTTGGGGTTCATCTCATACTTCTGAAGGTTTGAGGGTGCTGCCTGTTCCATACTCCCCCTACTCCTAGCCTTTTAGGGGTACAAACAATAGTAATTGGGGCCTAGTGTGGTTGTGTACGTGTGATATACATACACTTTTTTGGGATCATATTTTCTATTCCGCTATTTAATCAAAAACCTTTGGGGATCAGTTAAATTGGGGGATAGTCTGTGTTGGTACGTGTGAGAGAGATCCACCTTTCCAAGTTGTTGGGGTTCATCTCATACTTCTGAAGGTTTGAGGGTGCTGCCTGTTCCATACTCCCCCTACTCCTAGCCTTTTAGGGGTACAAACAATAGTAATTGGGGCCTAGTGTGGTTGTGTACGTGTGATATACATACACTTTTTTGGGATCATATTTTCTATTCCGCTATTTAATCAAAAACCTCTGGGGATCAGTTAAATTGGGGGATAGTCTGTGTTGGTACGTGTGAGAGAGATCCACCTTTCCAAGTTGTTGGGGTTCATCTCATACTTCTGAAGGTTTGAGGGTGCTGCCTGTTCCATACTCCCCCTACTCCTAGCCTTTTAGGGGTACAAACAATAGTAATTGGGGCCTAGTGTGGTTGTGTACGTGTGATATACATACACTTTTTTGGGATCATATTTTCTATTCTGCTATTTAATCAAAAACCTTTGGGGATCAGTTAAATTGGGGGATAGTCTGTGTTGGTACGTGTGAGAGAGATCCACCTTTCCAAGTTGTTGGGGTTCATCTCATACTTCTGAAGGTTTGAGGGTGCTGCCTGTTCCATACTCCCCCTACTCCTAGCCTTTTAGGGGTACAAACAATAGTAATTGGGGCCTAGTGTGGTTGTGTACGTGTGATATACATACACTTTTTTGGGATCATATTTTCTATTCCGCTATTTAATCAAAAACCTCTGGGGATCAGTTAAATTGGGGGATAGTCTGTGTTGGTACGTGTGAGAGAGATCCACCTTTCCAAGTTGTTGGGGTTCATCTCATACTTCTGAAGGTTTGAGGGTGCTGCCTGTTCCATACTCCCCCTACTCCTAGCCTTTTAGGGGTACAAACAATAGTAATTGGGGCCTAGTGTGGTTGTGTACGTGTGATATACATACACTTTTTTGGGATCATATTTTCTATTCCGCTATTTAATCAAAAACCTTTGGGGATCAGTTAAATTGGGGGATAGTCTGTGTTGGTACGTGTGAGAGAGATCCACCTTTCCAAGTTGTTGGGGTTCATCTCATACTTCTGAAGGTTTGAGGGTGCTGCCTGTTCCATACTCCCCCTACTCCTAGCCTTTTAGGGGTACAAACAATAGTAATTGGGGCCTAGTGTGGTTGTGTACGTGTGATATACATACACTTTTTTGGGATCATATTTTCTATTCCGCTATTTAATCAAAAACCTCTGGGGATCAGTTAAATTGGGGGATAGTCTGTGTTGGTACGTGTGAGAGAGATCCACCTTTCCAAGTTGTTGGGGTTCATCTCATACTTCTGAAGGTTTGAGGGTGCTGCCTGTTCCATACTCCCCCTACTCCTAGCCTTTTAGGGGTACAAACAATAGTAATTGGGGCCTAGTGTGGTTGTGTACGTGTGATATACATACACTTTTTTGGGATCATATTTTCTATTCCGCTATTTAATCAAAAACCTTTGGGGATCAGTTAAATTGGGGGATAGTCTGTGTTGGTACGTGTGAGAGAGATCCACCTTTCCAAGTTGTTGGGGTTCATCTCATACTTCTGAAGGTTTGAGGGTGCTGCCTGTTCCATACTCCCCCTACTCCTAGCCTTTTAGGGGTACAAACAATAGTAATTGGGGCCTAGTGTGGTTGTGTACGTGTGATATACATACACTTTTTTGGGATCATATTTTCTATTCCGCTATTTAATCAAAAACCTTTGGGGATCAGTTAAATTGGGGGATAGTCTGTGTTGGTACGTGTGAGAGAGATCCACCTTTCCAAGTTGTTGGGGTTCATCTCATACTTCTGAAGGTTTGAGGGTGCTGCCTGTTCCATACTCCCCCTACTCCTAGCCTTTTAGGGGTACAAACAATAGTAATTGGGGCCTAGTGTGGTTGTGTACGTGTGATATACATACACTTTTTTGGGATCATATTTTCTATTCCGCTATTTAATCAAAAACCTTTGGGGATCAGTTAAATTGGGGGATAGTCTGTGTTGGTACGTGTGAGAGAGATCCACCTTTCCAAGTTGTTGGGGTTCATCTCATACTTCTGAAGGTTTGAGGGTGCTGCCTGTTACATACTCCCCCTACTCCTAGCCTTTTAGGGGTACAAACAATAGTAATTGGGGCCTAGTGTGGTTGTGTACGTGTGATATACATACACTTTTTTGGGATCATATTTTCTATTCCGCTATTTAATCAAAAACCTTTGGGGATCAGTTAAATTGGGGGATAGTCTGTGTTGGTACGTGTGAGAGAGATCCACCTTTCCAAGTTGTTGGGGTTCATCTCATACTTCTGAAGGTTTGAGGGTGCTGCCTGTTACATACTCCCCCTACTCCTAGCCTTTTAGGGGTACAAACAATAGTAATTGGGGCCTAGTGTGGTTGTGTACGTGTGATATACATACACTTTTTTGGGATCATATTTTCTATTCCGCTATTTAATCAAAAACCTTTGGGGATCAGTTAAATTGGGGGATAGTCTGTGTTGGTACGTGTGAGAGAGATCCACCTTTCCAAGTTGTTGAGGTTCATCTCATACTTCTGAAGGTTTGAGGGTGCTGCCTGTTCCATACTCCCCCTACTCCTAGCCTTTTAGGGGTACAAACAATAGTAATTGGGGCCTAGTGTGGTTGTGTACGTGTGATATACATACACTTTTTTGGGATCATATTTTCTATTCCGCTATTTAATCAAAAACCTTTGGGGATCAGTTAAATTGGGGGATAGTCTGTGTTGGTACGTGTGAGAGAGATCCACCTTTCCAAGTTGTTGGGGTTCATCTCATACTTCTGAAGGTTTGAGGGTGCTGCCTGTTCCATACTCCCCCTACTCCTAGCCTTTTAGGGGTACAAACAATAGTAATTGGGGCCTAGTGTGGTTGTGTACGTGCGAGATACATACACTTTTTTTGATCATATTTCCTATTCCGCTATTCAATAAAAACCTTTGAGGATCAATTGAATTGCGGGATAGTCTGTGTCGGTACGTGTGAGAGAGATCCACCTTTCCAAGTTGTTGGGGTTCATCTCATACTTCTGAAGGTTTGAGGGTGCTGCCTGTTCCATACCCCCCCTACTCCTCATCTAGCCTTTTAGGGGTACAAACAATAGTAATTGGGGCCTAGTGTGGTTGTGTACGTGCGAGATACATACACTTTTTTTGATCATATTTCCTATTCCGCTATTCAATAAAAACCTTTGAGGATCAATTGAATTGCGGGATAGTCTGTGTCGGTACGTGTGAGAGAGATCCACCTTTCCAAGTTGTTGGGGTTCATCTCATACTTCTGAAGGTTTGAGGGTGCTGCCTGTTCCATACCCCCCCTACTCCTCATCTAGCCTTTTAGGGGTACAAACAATAGTAATTGGGGCCTAGTGTGGTTGTGTACGTGCGAGATACATACACTTTTTTTGATCATATTTCCTATTCCGCTATTCAATAAAAACCTTTGAGGATCAATTGAATTGCGGGATAGTCTGTGTCGGTACGTGTGAGAGAGATCCACCTTTCCAAGTTGTTGGGGTTCATCTCATACTTCTGAAGGTTTGAGGGTGCTGCCTGTTCCATACTCCCCCTACTCCTCATCTAGCCTTTTAGGGGTACAAACAATAGTAATTGGGGCCTAGTGTGGTTGTGTACGTGTGATATACATACACTTTTTTTGGATCATATTTTCTATTCCGCTATTTAATCAAAAACCTTTGGGGATCAGTTAAATTGGGGGATAGTCTGTGTTGGTACGTGTGAGAGAGATCCACCTTTCCAAGTTGTTGGGGTTCATCTCATACTTCTGAAGGTTTGAGGGTGCTGCCTGTTCCATACTCCCCCTACTCCTCATCTAGCCTTTTAGGGGTACAAACAATAGTAATTGGGGCCTAGTGTGGTTGTGTACGTGTGATATACATACACTTTTTTTGGATCATATTTTCTATTCCGCTATTTAATTTAACTGGGCCTCCATGCGAGACCTGTGTGCCTTGTTGCGCTGTTTTGAGTACTCCACCAACATGGCCAGTGGCAATGACGCCGTTCTCAGCTTAACTATCCCACTTCTATGCCTCCTTGAAAAAACAATTCGGGCGATGATGGAAGAGGATGTGGCACAGGATGAGGAGGAGGAGGAGGATGAAGAGGTAACATTTCCAAGGCTTTCAGGGCAGTCATTCGCAAGGGGCTCCGAGGGTGGGTTCCTGCACACGCAAACGCCAGGGACGCAATTGTCCAGCAGGGGCACAGTTCTGGAGGATGAGGAGGATGAGGAGGAGGAGGAGCTGGAGGAGGAGATGGAACCATGTTCACAGCAGGGTGGCACCCAGGCCAGCTCATGGCCATCACTGGTGCGTGGCTGGGGGGATACAGAGGACACGGACCATACACCTCCCACAGAGGACAGCCTTTCGTTGCCTCTGGGCAGCCTGGCACACATGAGCGATTACATGCTGCAGTGTCTCCACAACGACCGCCGAGTTGCCCACATTCTAACTTGTGCTGATTACTGGGTGGCCACGCTGCTGGATCCCCGTTACAAGGACAACGTACCGTCCTTAATTCACTCACTGGAGCGCGATCGCAAGATGCGCGAGTACAAGCGCACGCTGGTAGACGCCATGCTGCTGGCATTCCCATCTGACAGCGGGGCCACAGTGGAAGCACAAGGCAGAGGAGGAGGAGGAGGAGGTCGCCAACGCAACCAGGGCACCGCCAGCACCTCAGAAGGCAGGGTTAGCATGGCCGAAATGTGGAAAAGCTTTGTCAGCACGCCACAACAAACAGCAGCACCAGCAGCTCAGATGGAACGTCTTAGCAGGAGGCAGCATTTTACCAACATGGTGGAGCAGTATGTGTGCACACGCCTACATGTAGTGAATGACGGGTCTGCCCCCTTCAACTTCTGGGTCTCCAAATTGGGCACATGGCCTGAGCTTGCCCTTTACGCCTTGGAGGTGCTGGCGTGCCCTGCAGCCAGTGTATTATCTGAACGGGTATTTAGCACGGCTGGGGGCGTTATAACAGACAAGCGCAGCCGCCTGTCCAGAGACAATGTGGACAAGCTCACGTTCATTAAAATGAACCAGGCATGGATCCCACGGGACTTTTCCGTACCTTATGCAGAATAGCAATGGATACCGACCTTACCCACCCATTGTTCCATTTTTGCTCTTTCTCACTCTTTTGGGGTGTACCCTCATTTAAAATTTGTGAAAAGAAGCAGTGTTGGCTACCTCGTCCTCCTCCTCAGGGCCAGATTAATGTAGGGGCTATTGGAGCTGCAGCTCCAGGCCCCTACCTTTTATATAGGCCCCGGGTTGGCCATATTCACTGTTACCGCTCTTCTGTCACTTGTAAACACAGAAGTCTGGCTTCTATGCTCGCTTCCCCAGGCAGCACCCTCAGAACCTCCCCACACAGCGTGAAGGCCGGACAAGGAGGGACAGTTGGCGATGCATGGATGTGTTTATGGGCTTCAGAGACAGCATCCCATGTTGAATTAGGCATGCATGGCTGCACCCTTCCTCCTCTGGGTGCATGGCAAGGCACGGCCCTAAGGCCCTTCAAAATCCTCAGCACCAAGCCCATGATGCTGTTAATCCGGCCCTGGTCCTCCTCCACCGCCGCTTCCACCTACACCGCCCATAGGTGTGCGCAGCCTATTGCATTAAGGTGTGCACCCCAAAGTTGAAATACACATGCATGTGTTTGCCAGCAGGGAGAGTAATGTATCGGGGCCATGTACCTGTAGGCAAGGAGAAATAGAGCAGAGCAGGTCCCAGGGAGATCTTTCCCATCTCCTCACTGGCAATGCTATGTGCCCTAGGTGATTAGGGTGTGCCCAGGCACACCCAGCACACCCTGTGCGCACGCCTATGTCACCGCCACATCCACCACCACCTTAACCTCCCTCCTACTCCATATGGGCCTCGTCCTTCAGAGATGAAGAAGAACATTGTTTTATTTTTCTGTTTTTTTTTGTTGTTTTAAGTTATTTCCCTATCCACATTTGTTTGCAGAGCACTTGCCATGCTCTTAATTACGTTTTGCTGCCATTTGCAGCACTCTAGCCCTTTCCTTTGGTGTTTTAGAGCCATTTTAGTGCCTTAAAGTTCGGGTCCCCATTGACTTCAATGGGGTTCGGTGTCCGGGAAAAGTTCGGTAAAAGTCCGGGACACGGACCCGGACTTTTTTTTAAAGTTCGGCCGAACCCGTCGAACACGGACATCTAGGTGTTCGCTCAACCCTAGTTATAATCTCAAAACATTTCAATCCTATGTATTATTATATTTTTTATTATTATACAGGATTTATATAGTGTCAACAGTTTGTGTAGCTCTTTGAAATATAAAGGGAGACACATTCACAATACAAGACAAGACAAGAGAGCCCTGCTCATGAGAACTTAATATTTAAAGTGAAGGGAAATTCGCACAAAAGGTATTAAAACATCTAAAGTGATGGGAAATTCGTACAAAAGGTATTAACTTTGTGAGAAGATAAGATTCACCTTTTAGCTAGAAGTGAGATAGGCTTTCCTTAAGTCTTGGTTTTCAGGTATCGCTATAAGCAGGGGTGCTCAACCTGTGTCCCCCAACCTGATGGTCTGGGTTAGTGGGTCGGCAAACCCAGATCTCGATTCCAGATCATCAGACTGCATGGAGCCAGCATTGGGAGCAGAGGAGACATATGGCCACAGAGGGAGAAAACGCTGCAAAAGTCAATGCTTCCTCTGTAGAACTGACTCCTGTTCCAGGAAGAGTGATACCAAGTGCACTTTGCCTGGGGCCTTTCTAGCAGCCTGGAGAATGATGCCAGAAGAAACTGGAAGATGAACAGGTCAGTGTATTAAACGTCACATACATTGCACTTTTGAAATGGACATACTAGCACCTTTAAAAAAAAAACATTTTTTAAGCTGCTTTCACACTGATCCCAAAGTGCTGCACAGTGCACCTGCAGCTTTCCTGTAGGTTAGCTGCACTGAGTCATAAGCTTCTATCATATCCTGCTGGGAAAACTCGTAAATGCGGTAATTTAGATTCACTTTCAGAAAATGCACCACACCCGCAAGATGTAATAGAAGTCTATGGCAAAGCACAGTTAACCTGCAGGAAAGCTACAGGTGCACTATGCTGCACCCATGGTGCGGGTAAACTGTAGTGCATCAGTGGGAAAACAGCCATATAAGGGGCTCAGGACAGTAAAGGCTTGTTTACATTTGTGGTTTTGGGGGGCAGGAAAAGCCCATAGTTCATTGTGACCCACAACCAGTTACCAAACCACTTAAGTGGCCCTCGCTCTTACAAGAGGTTAACCACCTCTGGCTTAGAGGCAGACAGAGTAGAAGATAGCTCTAAAGATTGGGGTAGGGAATTTCAGAGGATGAGAGAGGTTCTTGAGAAGTCCTGGATACCAGCACTTGACAAGGTGACAAGGGGGCTGGGGTTAGATAGTTGACTTTGCCATTAGCAATCCTGCGGCTGGCAATCAGTCAAAATCACCAGCTACACTATAGCTGATGCAGCAAGATGTTGCTCCCATAATTAGAGGTTGAGAGTCAGCATGTAGTCAAGTGTAGTCTATTTTCTCCTCTGTAGGTGGTGCTCAGCTGCAGCAGCATTGCAGTTAGAGAGGAAGTCAAAAGGAACATGGTTCCTCTTTGGTTTCCTGGGTCACTGGGGAAGCTGTCTGATGGGATGCTACTACTCCATGTGACTCTGGCAGCCATATTGGGTCAGGCAAAGCCTATTTAACCACTTGCCTACAGTGCACTTTCACCCTCTTTCTGCCTAGGCCAATTTTCAGCTTTCAGTGCTGTCATGTTTTGAATGACAATTGCGCGGTCATACAACACTGTACCCATATGAAGTTTTTATCATTTTTTTCACACAAATAGAGCTTTCTTTTGGTGGTATTTAATCACCTCTGGGTTTTTTATTTCTTACAAAAAAAAAAAAAAAGACAGAATTTTTTTTTTAAAAAAAAGTTTTTCTTATTTTATGTGAGTAAATTTTGAAAATAAAAAAATGTTCTCCTTCACTGATGTCCGCTGATGAGGTGGCACTGATGGGCACTGATAGGCTGCACTGATGAGCACTGATGAGGTGGAACTTATGGGCACTGATGAGGTGGCACTTATGGGCACTGATGAAGTAGCACTGATGAGGAGGTACTAATATGCCGCACTGATGGGCACTGATAGGTGGCACTGATATACGGCACTGATGAGCACTGATAGGTGGCACTGATGAGCACTGATAGGCGGCACTGATGGGCACTGAGAGGTGGCACTGATGGGCATCGAGAGGCCACATTGATGGGCGGCACTGATGGGCACTGACAGGCGGCACTGATGGACAATGACGGGTGGCACTGATGGGCACTGACGGACGGCACTGATAAGCACTGATGGGCGGCACTGATGGTCACTGATGGGCAGCACCATCAGTGCCCACAATCAGTGCCCATAGTGCTGCCAGTCAGTGCCAATCTGTGCCTAGATGAGCAGGCACTGATGGGCACTGGCTGGCAGAACTATGGGCACTGATTGTGGGCACTGATTGTGGGCACTGATGCTGGGCACTGTGGGCACTGCTGGTGGGCAGTAATTGGCACTTTATTTACATTTTGTGTAATCAGTGCACTGATGATCAGTGTCCTGATTACTTGTACATGTCTCCCCTATGAGGAGGAGCCACTGATCGGCTCTCTTCGCCTCACACTCTGACAGTGTGAGGCGAGGAGAGCCGAATAATGGCACTTCCTCATTTACATAGGAAGGATTGGACATAGCCGATCACATGGGTAAAGAGTCATGTCATTGACTCTTTGCCGAGATCGGGGTCGCGCTGTGTCCTAGCAACATGGCGCAGCCACGATCGCCGCTCCGCGCGCCCACGGGAGAGCATCTGTTCAGGTGCGCCATCATATGACGGCGTCCCAGAACAATAGCTGCACTGCTCCGCCGTCATTTGATGGTGGGCGGGTAGCAAGTGGTAAAGGTCCTTGCTCCCAGCCCAGGCTAGGGTGCATTTGTCTGTGTGGGTAGTGTAGGACAAAGACTAATGGTCAGGAGAGGTTCCAGATGAGGAAGGAAAGGGAAATGCCATCCTTCCTGGACACCTCCCTATTTGGGTACAGACTGGCCAGGCTGCAATCTGCCCCTCCAGGCAGTTGCTGTTGGCACATCTGAGGCTTGCTCTGCTACACACCATGGTTACACTCTGTGAGTGTTCCCAGTTGAGGGTCTTCCTGCCAGGCTTGTTGTGAATTATTGAACTTTACCATTAATAAAAGTTATCCTCTCCGCATCTGGACTTTGAGTGTTTACTGCTGCAGCACCATGCTGCACCTCCCCACAAACAGTGTTTGGGTTAGTGTCAGAAAGACATCTTGCTGCATTGGACAACAGAGGGAAGGATTCAGTAATGCTAGACAAGCAACCATTTTAGCTCTCCTGCCAATGGTAACTAGCCAGCGGCACAATCGCCCACCTGATATTAGCTTAAGTGAATTATATTTGGTTTGCTAAGGCATAATATTTTTTTCCCATTCTTTGTTGCATCTCAGTGCTGATGATCTCTCGTAGGGCCTTGCACCCACTTCCTGTCTGTATTCACCATAACATCTGATGCACATCATTTATTAGGGCAGGTTTCCTAAAGGTGACAACAGTGGACCATGTTTGTGTAATGTTTGTCAGTACGGCTTCTTGTATTCTCTACTGGAAGAGCAATGGACAGGATGACAATGCAGGAGCACAGTTGAGTGCAGGGACTGGACGTTGTTATTTTATAATAAGAAGTGCATGAACAAGGCCTTCATAGCAGGATCACCAGGTATTGCTTTAATAAAAACTAAGGGTTAAAAAGACAGAAGTAACTTTTGAAATTACATTGACATGGTAAAGCTTATAGAAGACTTTAGTTATTGGATTTACATATATTTTAATGGAAGCAGAGTTGCTATGGGATAGGGCTGTCCAGAGGTTATTTGGTAGCATACTGTTTGCTTTCGGGAGATTGTTCCTCTTCTTATTACCGTTTTTTGTTGACTATAAACAGATTTCCTATTTTCTGACTTAAGGATACAAACAGACTGCAGCTATGGGCAATCATTGCTTGCAGCCTGTACAATACAAAAAGACTCTCTTTTATCATTCAGATTACTTGTTGGTGAAATTGACATCAAAATTTAAATTTACATTGATGTTTGTTGAGGATTAAGCCAGTCTTTCTCAACCTCACGGTGTCTTTGTCTCCATGAGGTTTTGATGGCAGGGGGGCAATTTTCTTTTTAAAGTACGAGAATGGCGGAGACAGATGAGAAAGTAAATAATTGATCAAGCCGGCTGTATGAAATTCATTTCATATACAGATGTCTGTCACACAAAGATTTTGCTTCTTTTCCTGCCAGTTATATGCCAGAGCTGTAAACTAAGGCACAGGCTGTTTATTTCGGGTTCACCACAGACTATGCAAATTTACAGTTGCTGTAAATGATCTGAGAGTTGCATACGGCGATTGGGTAGTGAATGTGAGATCATTTTAAAGTGGTTCTAAAGCCTTAAGATTTTTCACCTCAATGCATTCTGTGCATTAAGGTGAAAAACCTTCTGTACTGCAGAATCCCCCCCAGCTCCCTCTTTATACTTACCTGAACCTGTTCCGATCCAGTGATATGCAGGAAAGCAACAGATCTCACCACTGTCTCCCGCCTTCCTGGGCAGATTGATAGCAGCAGGAGCCATTGTCAATCAAATGCTGCGCCAAGCGAGTGGGGGGGGGATGGGTCAAATTGCCCACTCTGTGTCAATAGATGCAGATCGGGTGGCTTGGGAGCGAGCCCACATGGGTGCCCCCATGGAAAGGGGCTTTCATGGGGGCACTTGCTGAGCATGCACCTGGAGAGCATGCAGGGGAGCTCAGAAGAAGAGGATCGGGGCTGCTCTGTGAAAAACTATTTCGCAGGTCATTTAAGTATAACATGTTTGTTATTGTAGCAAGGTTTCCCGGCCTGTGGCCTGATGTGGGTCTGCCATCAGTACCAGTACTCTCTCCAGCCCATGTGAGCTGTGACCCTGGGTGTGACAACTGAAGCAGCGACAACTCCGGCATCTTTGTTTGTGGTTTTTATTTGGTTTAAAGGGGATGGGAGAAGGGAATGAGTGGGATACTCCTTGAGGCTTGAACTAATTACATGTGGGACTTTACTCCTGAAAAATGCCCGTTGGCGCTTCCTTGACACCAGCCAGCGCCAGCCAACGCTCTCTAACACTGTAAATATCCTGTATGTAAAGCAACCTGCGCCCTTTAGAAAAACATACCAGCAGCTGAACTCAAAACACTGGAAGGTTCAAATAAAATAAGGTACATAGAGCAGCGCTAGTTTACACAAAAAAACAATATTGATGATAATGTAGAGTTATATAAAGTCCATATTTAAAATTCACAAGGAGTGCAGGTGAAGGGTCAGCATATTATCACCACCATGTGAGTCAACATGAAATGAAGTGAAATCCCAGCCACCACACACTGACTCTTAGCAGAGGATGGCGGGGTTACGGCAGCAATCGGTTAAGGGACCGCTAAAACCCTCTCAGGCCAGAACCTCCATAAGCACCTGCTTACACTGCTCAAGCAAAGAAACAATGTACTTTGAAGGCCCCACATGATTTGGACTCATTGAGCTGCAAGAGATTATTGGAGTTCTTGATGTTCTTTAACAGGCACAACAAAGTGTAAAGCTATTCAAGGAGGATTTGATTATCTGTTATGCACCATCTCAGTGATATGTTTGGAGACTGAAGACTGATAAGGCTGTGTTTTTCTTATGGAGGTTCTGGCCTGAGAGGGTTTTAGTGTTCCCTTAACCGTTTGCTGCCATAACCCCGCCATCCTCTGGTAAGAGTCAGTGTGTGGTGGCTGGGATTTCACTTCATTTCGTGTTGACTCACATGGTGGTGATAATATGCTGACCCTTCACCTGCACTCTCTGTAAATATCCTGTAGAACACAGAAGTACTGAATCCTCGATTATTAGTCCAGAAGATGCAGGACTGAGAACTGTAGAACTCCTAACACTGTTGTGCTGTGGAAGTCACTGAATACTGTCCCCCGCTTTGACTAGCCTGAGGTAGTATGAAGTAGAACTCTGTATAGCTGTACTTGCAACTGACACACTCTGTACAATTCAGGGCCCAACCGCAGGTGCCCCCTTTAACTTGAACTCTTCAGGGTGCACTGACTATGTACCCCCTCTGTAGCTTCAGGGTCCTCAACCTAGGTACCCCCTTTCCAACTAGCTGGCACTGGATCCTAGAACCTCTTCCCTGAGTGGTCCCCTCTAACTTCAGACAGACCTCCAGGGGCAATCCTCAGTACTTACGACCTGTGTAGGCTTTCCTGGGACTGGACCCCTCTCTCTCTCTCTCTGCAGGCTCTCGGATCTCCTCAGCTCACTCAGCACGCACTGGACACTCAGGCGACACCCTGAGACATCCACCTTCCTCAGACAGGAGGAGAGACAGCTGCACTCTCCTTCCTGTGACTCTGCTTTCGCCAAAGACATTGTGTCATGTGCCACCCCCAAACTTATACCCACTCCCAGAATCCTTTACAGCACAATCTGCCTCCTGGGGTAGTTACAAGCCTGGATGTGTCCCCTGATTGGGTTTCCTCCACCGCCCTATAAGAAGCCTCTCACAGGAGCCAGTGGGGAGACTCCCCCTTCAGCAGGCACACCTGGAAACCATGACACCCTAACTATTAAATCACAGCCCTGCTGTGGCAACCTTGGATAAATTGGTCTAAGCACAGAACAGTCGATTTACCCTCTAGTTAGCTCACTTTATTCTCTTGATATGATTACCATGAAGTAACCTATGAAGGAACGGAGCGGCTCCTCCTCGTGGTCTCTGTCCTCGGGCACAGTTTTGATCCCCTTGGGGGTGCCCAGGAGCAGAGGTTATGGGGTGAGCCTGACTATTTAATTTACCTATATGGGACAACAGGAGACGGGAGATACTAGCCTTCGTATGTCAACTGGTGGTAAAGTAATACGGTTTAATGTTGTATATCGCATCACTCTGTTTATGTTTTATTTTGGGTTCAATATGAAAATATGTTGCTTGCATCGCTACTTAATTCTATTTGCTTCTGGGTAACAGATGAAGCGTATGTTACTTCTGAGATGTTTATATTGTCAATGCGGCCACATTGTGGTCTTTTGGACTGTTGAATTACTATTGTATAGCATTTTCTTTTCTTATGTATGTTCTTGAAATTATTCAATAAAAACCTTTAAATTAAAAAAATCACAGCCCTGCTGTTAGGCAGAAAAGGCCCACTATATCTTTACCTAGCACCTACTTGTAGGGTACTACACTCACCCCACACCAAATGAGTCAGGTCCCTCTGACTCTGAGGCAGCCGCCTCCTATCAAAACTTTGCCAAAAATCAGGAGTATCCCACTAACCTGGAAAAGGGAAAATTGGAAAAACAAATTTGCAAATAAATTAGCGTGGAAAAATATAGTATTTTTAATCTACTGTACATGTATGATACACAGTTTAAGGTGCATGAAAACTGATGCACCCCCCACCAAATAAACTCACTTGGTGGGGAACAAAAAAGAAATTTACAGTGCAACTTCCTGACTGTCTAACTCTAAGGTGATCCCACCTGTATAGAGAAAAGGAAGCAAAGTTAGTCAATCTCATCATATCACATAAGAATAATATCACATATTTAACTAGCTGAACAGTTGAATGGAAAGACTCTCCTTCAAAAATACAAGGGTGACCTTTCCACTCCCTCCCTGACTGCCTCTGCCATCCAGTGTCTTGACATGCCGGAGTCCTCTTTTAACTTGAAGGAGCTTGTCCTCTAACACTGACTGTCTAGACAGAGTCCTTTTGTTTCAAGTGAAACACAGCTCCCTCTGCTGTCTCTTTGAACACTTCAGTAAGGAAACAGGGCAGGTAACAGTCTATCATGACCCACAGTCCTGCTGAGTCAGGGAAACATCACAGGGGTCCAGCAGAGCACCCCACACCACAGTTCTTGACCACTCACAAACTTTGCAGAAATTTCTTCTTCTGTACAGACTGGGGGAATGCAGTCCCACGCAGCCATTTGTAATCCACAACAGATCCCGGCCCGATGGCCCAAAGGATCTAGCACACAAGAATTAGCTCTCCAAAAGGTCTAGCGTTACAACATTTGACTTTGTTTTCCAAAGACCCTGGCCCGATGGCCCAAAGGCGTCTGTTTCAATTCCACAGATGCAATTCAAAGTCAGCATTATATCTTTCAACAACTCTCCCTGGTCAGTTGTGGTAGCCAGCCAGCCACACAAATTTTCTTGGTCCTAGTTACTCTTGAACTCATTTTTGGTGAGGTACTGAAGAGTCTTACTTTTAAATGTAGTACTCGGGATGAGGCACTTGGACATATTCTCCATTCTCATTCTTGACCAAGCATGTCTTGAGCCATACAGGCGGCGGGCCTCCACCCTATCAATATAGATGGAGCGCCCATACAGCCACTGAGCTTTCACTTTGCTGAATTTTCCTTTTAATCCTTCCACTGGGGAGTCCCGATATGGTTTGGGGACAAAGAGATAGTCCTAGATAAGCTCATAGCACCACCAGTCCCTGAATTTCTCCACTAGCAGCATGACCTCCCTTGGAGCATAGGGGTAGTCATATCCATACTCCAAGGCAACTTTTTTTTTCATCCAGCGCTGCATCCTAGATAACCTAGGAAGAGTTCTCCAGTTACCTCTCCCTGGAGGAGGAAACGGTATGTGCACCCTCTAGATCATTTCCTCATAAGCAATGTTCTGATCCCGGGCCCTAGCAATATTCCCTGGTGGGGTGAGATCCGGGACCCTGGTAACATAGGCCTCGCAGAATCCTGGCTTCTTGGCCAATTCCCCTCTTTCAATGGCCTTCTTGGCCTCTTAATCAAAAGGTACCCCAATCTTGGGACCTGGGGAGCTGTGGTCAGTCTGCAGGGATTTCACCCATGGTGGCAGCAATAGAGGGAACACTCTTCACTTCTCTGGTGTACGACATATCTCCTTCCTCTCCACGTGTCTCCTGCACGGCCACGCCCGGAGAAGGGGATATTGATAGGGTCCCCTGGGGCTCTCTGGATTGGCCAGTCGGTCCCGCTGCCTCCTCCCATTCACCATGTTGGGCGGTCACTCCTCCTCTAGGGCAGTCCTGCTCTTGGCGCGCTTTCCCGCGCGGTGCTGTAACTCTTCCCCCGCCATGCTGCTGTGCTGTTAACACTTGGGAAGTAACTGCAAAGCGGAGTATGTCACTTGCCAGACATACATCCGCCCACCTTAATTGCACTAGGGGCCTCCGCTGCGCTTTTCTTGGCTGAAGCCAGCCGCCCTCTCTTGCTCTGCAAGAGCAGCATCCCGCCACCGACTGCACGGTTGATACTTCTCTTCCTTGCCACACACGTGCAATTAACATCTTCCATACTGGCTCTGGGACTAGCTCCACAGCCCTTCTTTGCGTGGCCGACTACAATCCCCACAGTATGTGTGCACCAGCCATAAAAAATAAATGTCCTGCTATCAGATGCACGGTCAACATTCTTCCACATAGCTTGCACCACCACCCGGCCCCTGGCACCTCTCTTCCCATGCCCCTGGCCTCCATTTTCACTGTCCACACTAGGACCTCCGGCGTCCACATCTCTGTCCTTCCCTGGACCCTTGACGTCATTTTCACTGTCCACACTAGGACTCCTTGCTATCAGGCAGTTGCTGCATTCACGCATCCTGACATACTTGTCTCCTGCTTTCCACTTCCTGACAGCAGAATACATCTCATCATCCATATAAAGAGTCTTGGTCACTTTACAGTCCCTCCTAGAACATTTGCTTTGCCACAAGCATCCCGCTCTGTGGGCCTCCAGCCTTTAGTCCACTCTCCCTGCCTCCCGCAGTTTCAGTCTCACACCCGGCCTGATGCTGATGTAGCAGTTCCAGACACAAAAATTGATTTTTGGACTTTTTCTTGTGCCATTGCCAATGGCAACTGGCCCAGTAGCTAATGGCAAAATCCCGGACGAGCCCCCAAATATAGCAAGGTTTCCAGGCCTGTGGCTTGATGTGGGTCTGCCATCAGTACCGGTACTCTGGGACTTTACTCCTGAAAAATGCCCATTGGCGCTTCCTTGACGCCAGCCGACGCAAGCCAACGCTCTCTAACACTGTAAATATCATGTAGAACACAGAAGTGCTGAATCCTTGACTATTAGTCCAGAAGATCCAGGACTGAGAACTGTAGAACTCCTGACACTGTTATACTGTGGAAGTCACTGAATACTGTCCCCCGCTTTGACTAGCCTGAGGTAGTATGAAGTAGAACTCTGTATAGCTGTACTTGCAACTGACACACTCTGTACAATTCAGGGCCCAACCGCAGGTGCCCCCTTTAACTTGAACTCTTCAGGGTCCACTGACTATGTACCCCCTCTGTAGCTTCAGGGTCCTCAACCTAGGTACCCCCTTTCCAACTAGCTGGCACTGGATCCTAAAACCTCTTCCGGAGTGGTCCCCTCTAACTTCAGGCAGACCCCCAGGGGCAGTACTCACGACCTGTGTAGGCTTTCCTGGGACTGGACCCCTCTCTCTCTCCACAGGCTCTCGGCACACCAGATCCCCTCAGCTCACTCAGCACGCTCTGGACACTCAGGCGACACCCGAGACATCCACCTTCCTCAGACAGGAGGAGAGACAGCCGCACTCTCCTTCCTGGGACTCTGCTCCTGCCAAAGACATCATGTCATGTGCCACCCCCAAACTTATACCCACTCCCAGAATCCTTTGCAGCACAATATGCCTCCTGGGGTAGTTACAAGCCTGGATGTGTCCCCTGATTGGGTTTCCTCCACCGCCCTATGAGAAGCCTCTCACAGGAGCCAGTGTGGAGACTCCACTTCAGCAGGCACACCTGGAAACCATGACACCCTAACTATTAAATCACAGCCCTGCTGTTAGGCAGAAAAGGCCCACTATATCTTTACCTAGCACCTACCTGTAGGGTGCTACATTATTTTAATATAAAAAACGAAGTGAAGGTTGAAAAATGAACGTTTAATGTCAATTTAATAAAGGGGTAAAAAAGGAAAATTTGCCCAGCATCTCTGGCCCATCTGTTTGGACCAACATGTTTTGCTTCCACTGTTTGCACTTGTTGCAAATTGTTCAGCAAACAAATTATGATGGATATAGCTTGCTAATAAGTATAACAAAATGATTTCCTTTTCATTCCTTCTTCTTTATTTTTTTGGTCATAATAATTTTAAATGTGTTTAGGGTTTTTTTTTAAGGTAAAATTAAAAAGCATAAAAGAGAGAATTGAGTGGATCTAGAAGAAACTATAGAAGAGGAAGTTTGGTTCCAATGGTCGTCCATTGTGCACAAGGGGATTTGAAATACCTCCCTGGTGGAGTCGAACTAAAAGGTAGTGTCACAATGGTACCTTGTTCCAACATGGGTAGCAAAAATGTACCTGGATGCATCACCTGTCTGCTTGGCCAGGAAGGAGGCATGCTTCACTTTTGGTGGACTTGCCCAAAGGTGAAAACGGTATTGGACAAGAATACTAAATTCGGTATATTCGGTGATTGGCTTGAATATTCCTAAAATGTTAAGATGACACTATTTTCCGACTTATCGAGCGAATTACCTAGAAATATCGTCATAGCCCGGGCATGGAAAACAAAATCTCCTGGGTCATGCTAAATGAAAAATTGGCTAGCATACTTCGTGACCAACAACATCTTTTTGAAAAGGTCTGGAACCCCTGGATTAAATATCTGCAATCCCCGTAGGGGGAGGGGTGGAGGGGGGTCGGAGTTCTGGAGCTTGGAGATCGGTGGCATTTCTCTTTTTTTTTCTTTCCTTTTTCCTCTTCTTTCTTGTCTTTTTCTCCCTTTTAACCTCTCCTATAACTTCTAACTTTGATCTGATTTTTTTTGATCAGTACGTTTAAGAGTGGGCTTCAAGGCTGGCCTTAGCCTGGTCCATACCTGGAAACCTGGTGTTCTTCGGATTAGTGTAGGCAAATGTGGCTCGAACATGCATAATTTATCTTGCAGGACTTCCCTCTCCCCTCCCCTCCCTTTCCTTATTTTTTTCTTCTCCTGCCTTGAAACCAAATATGAATATTGCTTCTGACTTGCCAAACATGTTAAGATTCACACTCCTATGCCTACAAAGAACTAAGGTAACGGTCTTGACTGTTGGGTTATGTGCGCACATGCCACCATGTAACCCTCTTGGGCGAGTTGGTTATTTACACTAAGTATGATACGATATAGTTATCATGTCGATGTTGACGATTTCCACTGTAACACCATTGAGTGATCTGTTTTTTGTACTATTTCATACTTCATTGTTTGCTTAAAACATTTTATTTCAATAATAATTATAAGAAAAAAAAAAAAAGAGAGAATTGAAAAAAAAACTCAGACTCCTGTAACTAACCTAAACTTTTTTTTAAACAAAATACAAATTTAATTTAAGTGTGGGAATAAAAAAGAAACCTCAATCATACTAACTAACCTCCAGGCTGCAACATTGCTGTGAAATACTGCTACTATACTATATTATACTGCTACTATACTATACTATTCTATACTAGAAAATTTTATTCAGCTCTCGTTGAATGAGCAGACACTCTGGGGCTTGGAAGATTGTTAAAACAGACAAAGGGCAGTCTGAACCTGGGTTCAGATGAAACTGTATTGGAGAAGAACAGGAAACCTAAAAAAAAAACCAAGAAAACAATTATACACATGTAACTCAATATTGCAAACTTCACTGGCTCTAAGCCTGAGAACTGATTGCTCAGTTCTCGGTTTGCTCTAAGCAGAGAGCTGTGACTGTTGGTCCCTGCTCTCTGCTTTGGCTCTCAAGCACTCACTGGAATGCCAGGCTGGGAAGTGGGTGGGAGTTGCAGGCTCAGGCTCTCAGTGGCATGCTCAGAGGCTGAGGCAGCTGCTGAGTAGATGCTGAAATTATTGTCCGGATCCTTTCAGAGCTTGGAGCGGCTCTGTGACGTCAGCTAGAATTCTGGGTCACTGGGCTGCAAAAGTGATTACATTCCCGTGACCTAGAAGAGATGTATGGACTAAAAAACTTTGGACATGCTTCTCTTTTAATCATAACCTATCCTTTGCAGCCAAAGAAGCTGCCATGTTTACCCCTGTTTGATCTGCAGTTGCCATGGTGCTTCACATGTGATTATTGATGACATCAGTTTTTTGATGGCTTGACAGTTCAGTTGAAAGCGTAAGTGACTGTGACAGGTATCATTCATGGCATTGAATGTAACTGTTTTGAGAAAATGATGGGTCTAGGTCTGCTTTACCTGAATCTATGTTCAGATGATGTCCCAGGTCGTAAAGCTTAACTCTCCTGGACTGCAGAGTGAGACAGACTTTAATTGCCTATGTTGCTTCGCATTGGCTGTTCCTCTATGACTCCAGGGGCATGATGACATCACAAAAAGCGGCAAAAAGGTGGAAGATTGTAGTGGCGGATCAACAGCAGAAGAGGTTCTACAGAGGGCCACATTAGGGTGGACAGTAAGTAAAAACATTTGTTACCTGTTTTTTTTTTTTTAAGCTTGTCCGAATGGGTGTAGGTGGGCGGGGTGGTAGGCATTAGGTGAGGTGACTGGATTGTCCTAAGATAGACTTTAAGATCTATAATGGGAAAACTCATATTTACATTACATAACTGTTCGTCTCCGCATCACCTACAATACATTTGTATTTTTATTCCAACAAAATGAAAATATTACCATGTACAAAAACATATATATGCTTGATAATATGCATAGGCTAGAACCAGGTTAGGTATCCAATAGCCACTTTTAGTAGATAGAGGTCTAGTTGCGTGACAGATTAGAAACTACTAGGGGATAAGACGCAGAGTAGAAAGGCTGACTCTAAGTTCCAGTACCATACAGTCTTTGCTCGTGAGGAGCTGCATTCCAGGCTGGTTGGACAATAGTTGGAAGATCTCCCCATCACTGCTGATCTTGTCTTTAGGCCTCCAACACTAAGATGGATGCTGCATCAAGATCACCCTTGGGGGCCCCTGCAACTGACATCTACTGTAACATTCATCTAGAGGTATCCTTTTTAATAACTATATATATATATATATATATATATATATATATATATATATATATACACAATCCTACAAGGACTCTTGTTGGACCATTTGCTGATTAATCTTTCTTATAAAAAGCTTGTAATTTTTTATACTGACGTGCATCTATATACTTATGGATAATGTTATATGCTGGTCGCAGTAGTTCCTCAGCTCCCAATTACTTTGATTTGATTACCTGTTCATTTCCTAAGAATGGAATCCCCTCTATTAACAGAGGTCATGTCCTGGATGGAGGCACTGACAGCTTTATTATCAAACCCACTCTTCATCTTAGCAAAGGTTCAGGCTCTTTACAGGTTTAGCGCACTATCCTGTTTGAGGAGGACCATTTTTCACCCCCTCCCTCCCCCCAAGAGCGCTACACTTGTAATGTACTATTTTACCTGCTAACTATCTGGATTTTTTATTTCTGTCTGTCCAGTGCTGAGATTTTCTCAGCCCTGTCAGACTATACATACCACGTACCTGGTAGCAGAGCCTGATATGATGAGGAAGGCCTCTCTTACACCTCTTACTCTGGTGGGCCCCTGATAGTGTTGAGAGGTGCAGGAGTACAGAGTGGCAAGAGTGCCTGTAAGTCTTGCCAGCAGGAGGGCAGGTGTCCACGCTGGGCAGCTGAAGTAGTCAGAAAGCTCCAATAAGCAAGCAAGCTGGTAGGCATCTCATAGGCAGCTGACTGGGGCAAGCTGGCACAGGTGACAGTGGGCAGCTGAGACGGTGGCTGGTAGCAGATAGTAGGTCCGCCAGAACAGCAGCAGTATTGATGACAGTAAGCAGAGTAGCAGGGTCAGGCAGGCTGGGTCATACACAGACAGCATGGTTTGGATGCAGGGAACAAGCAGGATGTGGTCAGGAAACAAGCCAGCCCTGGAACCGATCAGAGAAACAGGAGCCAATGAAGCAGACAAAAGTGGAGATCAGAGGACAAGCCACGGTCAGTGCAGGAGGAATTCAGAGAGTGGTCAAGAACTGGAATCAGGATACAGAATCACAGGAGCACAGGATACACAGGAGGCTGAAGACAAAGCAGCACTAATCCTGAACACTCGCCAAGTTTAAATTACCTGTTTGGTGACAACATCTGTCACAGGTGCAGGCAAGCATCGGTGCGCACGAAAATGCGCAATAGCATGTGTGCGAGTGAACATGCCCATATGCATTAGCAAGTGCCCCAATTCTTGCGAGCATGTTTTAGCCTGTGCACAGAAATGCGTCCAGAGGAGTCATCTTGTCAGTTGGTAAGCCTTTCCTTACAATACAGTTGGTAACTTGGGTTGGTGACCCGATTTTTCTCTGTTTTAGTTAAGTGATATAGCTTGTTTATCTCCACAAATTCCTTCTGTAATTGGGCAGTAAAGGAGAAGCAGGACACAAATAAGGTCATGTTTTTCTTCCTTGCAGCATGCTCCCTATTGTCACATGTACAGTACATAAAGCACATCTGATTGGTCACTACTGCTACCCCCAAAATCTTCAGTCTGAGATCTTCTGTGCGAGGAAGAGCAAGCAGCTGATACCAAATCAAATACAGCTACTTAAACTAGTAACATCAAAAATCTGGTTTACAGATTTGTGTACTGAATAAATAATTGTATTATATATATATTTTTTTATAATATCTACTTTAAAGATCAGGTTTAAAAGGAGAGAACATATGACACATATGCATATAGATAAAAGGGGAGAACAATTTAACTCATAATTCAGATTACATTGCTATTTGAATAACTGATTAATGTACTATAGATTTGTACTTTCTTTAAATGTTTATTAATATGCAGTCAGCTAAGTACTTTGTTTTTTTGCCTGTTGGTCATGTAATACTCAGCTACTGTTTCGATCTTGCTGTTTTGTAATGTCAGGTTATTGAATAAAAATGCAACCCACACAGGCTCTTGTGTTTAAAAGCTAACACCGAGGGAAGTGAAGTGTTTACATAACCATTGTTTTTAGGTAACTTTTTTTTAGCTAAGTTATACAATGAAGCTTTAAAGCCTAACTTCACATCCAAGCTGGCCCAAACAAACTATTTACTGCACTAACAGGTGCTCTTCCTAGGCTGTGTTCCTGCAGTGGGAAAAGAACTTCAAAGCCTGAGCGCAGCCATTCACAGGAAGCTTTGTATTCTAGGAATGAATACAAAGCTTCTTCTGATTGTATGATGTGGAGAGGCAGGTGGATGATGTATGCCTCAGCCAATTAGAGGGGGTAGCACTTAGCCCAACTGTATTTTGTTTCAGGAGTGGGGTGGGAAGTTTGCACCCCACTGCTGGAGCCCAGCCCTGTATACAGTTAATACAGAGCATACAGCAAGCACACCTGTTAGTGTGGGACATTAAATGTGGAGTTAAGCTTTAACTGTGCTCTCCTCCCCACACTGCTGGTTCTCATTACTCACACACTGAGGTGTGCAGGTGCAGGGCATACCTAAATTTGAACTTGGAGGAAAAGTCAGCATTTGGGATGATTCAAATGTACCTGGATTCGGTTTAAGGTGGGTTCTGCAAACTTTACTGAAGCTTGGGTACCGAATGCAAACCCCATTGAAGACAATGGGAGCAAATTGTTAAAAACCAGCCAGCAATGACAATTTTCTAGGCTAATAAGCAAGGGGTTATCAAATAAATGGCATGGGGGGGGGGGGCACAGCTCAGCAGAACACGAACCAAAGCAAAATAAAATCAATTTGGCAAGGAGCATTTATTTTATTGTGCTTAAAGTGAAGCAAAATACTAATGTATTTTAAATAACATGACTAGGGGATGTCCAAAACCTGCTGTGAAGTGGTACATCTGTACGATGTATACATCCTACTACAGCAAAACTGACAAAGGGCCATGGATTCCCTAAATCCATAGCAAACCCTTATACTAGATGAGAGTCTAGTGTAGATGTTAATGTGGGTTCCAACACACACAAAAAATCCCCACCATGGGGTAAAAATACATCCCAGATCCCTAACATTGATGGTATAGATGCCAAGGGTAACAAATAAAAAAAATGGCATGGGGCCCTTCCCACATCCCCCTCCAGATTTTAAGGAGGGAACCCCACGCAAGAAACAAGAGAAAAAGTGAAGCCTCTCCAAAGACTATAGCTTACCTTTACCTGAGCATGCAGCCTGGCAGTTCAGGAAAAGACTAGCATTTGTCCCACCTCTTGAATTGTACCAGGCCACATGCCCTCAAAGCACCCTATGTTTATGAGGACAAGGTTCCCCTCTCCACAACCCTGGCCCAGTAATTGTGGGGGTCGGCACCAGGAGACTTATCGGATTATGGAAACTCCTTTTAGGATAAGTGGGCCCCCAGATACCATTGGTTGTTAGGGAAGCGGCAGGTGCAGACACTTGAAGCATGTCATATACATTAGCAGTGGAGATGCTAATTGTATAGTATATATGATGCTTAGCTCCCACCAAATGAGCAGAGTCTGGCATTTGGATGAACCCCCAAACAGACAAAATTCCATTCAAACCTGTGTTTACATGGAACTTACAGATGAGTTTCCAAGATCTTTCCACTTTTTTCAACCAAGGAAAAATACAAACTATACTCATCTTAAAGTGGAGTTCCACCCTATTTTTATACTTACCTCCATCTTCTCGCTCCGGGTCACCTGAAAAAGAAATGGATAATCGCATATTTTTTTTTTTTTTACTTACCTCGTAGCGAAGAAAATATACTTACCTTACTTCCTTCTTCCTCCTTCCTCGGCCGCGGCCCGTCGTCACTTCCTGGCTCTGCAATGATTCCTGGGAGCTGGACGTCATAGCTCCCAGGAATCATTGCGCCTGCACCGGCCCCAACGTCAGTTCCGGGTCGCGCGCGTCATCCCCTTCTAAACAGCTTCTGGGCATGCCCAGAAGCTGTGGAGGGGTGACGCGCGCGACCCGGAAGTGACGTCGGGGCCGGCGCAGAGCATCGTGGGACCACAGAAGGCGGAAGAAGACGCCGAAGAGGACGCGCTGGCTTCAAGCTGCCCACATCTGAGATGGCAGCGCTGGACAAGACGTTTGCAAGGTAAGTATTTCGTCTTGCAGGTAAGTGCAACCCGGGACAGATCAGAGGCTAGCCATTGTGGAATGCACTAGCCCTGACTGTCCCGGGGGTATTAAAAAAAAAAAAAAAAATCCAGGGTGGAACTCCGCTTTAAGATAGTGTGTGGATGCGCAGTTGGCCCCTGGGCCAACTCTATAACCAAAACAGATGGTATACAGCACAGGAACCGCCTAATATTATAGAGGCATGTATTCAGAACTGCATGTAGCACTACTCCCAAAGTAGTCACTTGGTAATTTATGGTCTCTGGTCTTTGCCTCAACTCCAAGAACAACCTCAGCCCCTCTGACACCTGGTTGAATGAAAGTTGCTGCAAGCACTTATAGGAACACAAGTGTAGATACATTTACTTTGGTTGTGAATTAGTACCGGGAAAAAGACAGAAGACCATTTAGTGATAAATTAACTCTATGTACTGATATGGGTTAGAATAATGGTTTGAGCGTAAATTAACATGCAGAAGTTAGGTTTAGACACAGTGCATTAGACAGTATAATCACTAGTAAAATCACTATGCCAAAGTTTTTAGAATAGAGTTCCATACCATTAAACTGGGATTTACTTATGAATCAGCAAAGTCAGCAATAAACAGTGCAAATATATAATAATTGCAAATACGAATAATAATACTATATCTAGTCTATAGTGCACTCTGGGAGAATGGCTAGGATATGATGCAAAGTCCCATGAGAGGTACCTCTTAGCATAAGCAAGAGGTGAAGATCTCTGTGTAGCAGCTGTGCCTGTAAATAGGGATAACTTTTCAGCTGGCTAGCATTGGGAGCCAGTTGTACAGTTGGTGCACATGAGAATAGTCCCAGTCAAGCCAGCAGGCAGCAATAAGGCTACTAGATGGCTGTATGGTCAGTTCCTAAAGGGCTAGGTCTCTCTAGAGAGCCCCGCCTCCTCTCAGTGAGCTGTAATGTATGTATTGTATTGAGGCCGTGCTCCGCCCTGCCTCCTCTCTGTGAGCTCAGTGAGGATATAATGCTTTCAGTCCTCGCTCAATGAGAGGAGGCGGGGCGGAGCACGGCTGCAATACAATACATACATTACAGCTCACTGAGAGGAGGCGGGGCGGAGCACGGCCTCAATACAATACATACAGTACAGCTCACTGAGAGGAGGCGGGGCGGAGGCGGGGCAGAGCACGCAGTACAGCTCATCTCCTGTGTAATAATGCGAGATTTCATGCCCTGAGATACATCCCAACACACACTGCGAATCGCCGAATGACGTAATCGCAGACCGGACCCGGAAGTGAGAAGAGGATAAATAAAGCAGAAAATAAGGTTTTACTAGCAAAAAAAAAAAAACTTTCCATTGGTAAAAGTCGTTTTAAAGGGGATTACATACATCTAAAGTCACTAAAATGGGTGGAACTCCACTTTAACCATGGCTTCCATCTGACTCCAAATATTTTCTTCGTCGAACTTATAGTAGCCATAATTTTTTCCATCTCACATTGTTGATTAAGTAATTCAACCGCATCAGATGGAGTTGGTATTTCCTGGGAGTTCCATCTTCTTGTAATTAAAAGTTTTGCCGCTAATAAAAGATGTACAATAAGTACTCGGTACTTAGCCATCTCTGGGCTTGGAATTGTGTTTTTTTCCCACAACTTCTGAAACCATAGAGAATATTTTGTTCCAGAATGCTCTAATTGATTTACACTCCCAAATTATATGGAATAACGACCCTTGTTCACCACATTCTCTCCAACTCATTGCTGGCGTTAAAAGATAGAATTTAGACAGTTTAATGGGAGTCAAATACCAAAAATGTAAGATTTTTTAATATAATTCCCAATGGTTAATACATTTTGATGAAGCATATGTGACATTAAAGGCTTTCAACCAACTAATTTCAGGAAAAGATTTCCCTAGTACTTTCTCCCATTTTAAGACGGTAGTAGATTTGAAATAGGTATGCTTGTTCAATATATCATAAATAATTGAAATACCATTAGTGGCCGTCAACGGTTCCTGATACAACTTATATATAGAAATTGGTAGTTTGACATGTAAGGGAAGATTATTTTTCTGTAAAAATGAACGTATTTGATAATAGCTCAAAAGTGCTGATGATGGTATTCTATACTGGTGGGCAAAATGCTCAAAAGAACAGATCCCTGTTTCATTATACAAATCTTTCAAACTGTCAACCCCCCTTCTCAACCACGGTTTTCTATCAACATTAGGGATAAAACACGAGAGAACTGAAAGAGGAGTAGGGAATTCAGATATTGTCCCATATTCAAAAGGCATTTGAAAGGTTTCTGCCCACATTTGGACTGTTACAGATTGAGCATTGGGCACACCAGCTCCCATCATTACAGCAATCATTACAGTCCTAAGATTCTCCTGTTTACCATCATTCATCTCTAATCCCACCCATCTTTTATGCTGCTCAGAAGACCACCAATACTTAAGTTGGTCTAATACAGATGCTTTATAATATGCAAGGACCGAAGAAACTCCCATCCCTCCGTGCCTCCTATGTCTCCTCATAATGAGGGATGAACATCGGGGGGGGGGGGGGGGGTTCCCTTCCATATAATTTGACTAAAATAGTTTTGAACAGAAGTGCAATATTGGGTTGGAAGGGAAATTGTTAACGTACGGAACAGGTAGAGTAGTTTAGGAAGTATAATCATTTTTAACATAGCCACTCTACCTGCTATGGTCAAATCTTGAACTTTTAACTTCTTTAACTTGTGATAACAAGCTGTCTAAGAAGGGTCTATAATTGTAATCGTAAAGTTGGGAAGTAGATGGGGTTAAAATAATTCCCAAATATGGTATTCACGGAGACCATGTAAATGAAAATTTCGCAGTTATCCGTTTCTGTACCAAAGTAGGAACATTAATGCCCATAATTTGTGATTTTGAAATGTTTAATTTATAGAATGATACTGCGCTAAATTCATTTATCATTTTCTCTACTTCTATTAAAGAAGAGAATGGGTTTGTGATGATTAGCATAACATCATCAGCAAACAAGCTAATCTTGTGTTCCACTTCGGCAACTTTCCACCCTGTTATCTTCACGTTGCTTCTAATACTCTGAGCTAAAGGTTCCATAAGCAACGCAAAGACAATTGGTGAGAGGGGACATCCCTGCCTCGTCCCATTGGTTATCCTAACTGAATTAGATAACATTCCTGATATAAATACGTTTGCTGTTGGAGCAGAGTAGAGAGCCATTATATATTTTTTTAACCATCCCCCTATCCCAAACTTGTACAGGACCGCCTCCAGGTAGCCCCAGTGGATCCTGTCGAACGCCTTCTCTGCATCCAAGGACAGGAGCAGGGAAGGCGTCCGACAGGATCCCATCTGCGCCAGCAGGTTCACAAGTCTTCTCGTACCATCAGGGGCTTGTCTCCCCGGCACGAATCCCTCCTGGTCTGCATGTACCAACTGGGGCAAGAACATCTGTAGTCTGCTTGCCAACAGTTTAGCAAAAATCTTTATATCTGTGTTTAATAAGGCGATTGACCTATAGGATGAGGGATCTTTAGTATTCTTTTTCTGCTTAGGGATTGTAACAATTAATCCCTTCAGCATTTCCGATGGAAATGTACCAGTAGCGGCTACCAATTAAAATACTAATTTTAACTGGGGAGCCACTTCTGTAGATAAACTTTTATAGAATTCGTTAGAGAAACCATCTTCTTCTGATTGGGGAGTTTATTAAAAACTGAGCTAATTTCCTGAATAGAAAACTGTTCGGATATGGTTTTAAGGGCATGAATATATGCTTACTAATGTGAGTGCATAATTTTATTCATTAAACCTGTTGCATAAAGTCTACACTTAGAGGCGCCTCTGTTTGTTTTTGTTTTAGCCCTGTGGAACCCCTGGCTTTTGGTTTCTGGATGGTTGCCCTACACGGTGGACTTTTTTTTCCCCCTCTGCCATTAATGACTTTTAACTCTATGGACTTTTGGTTCGATATGTGATCAAGCGCCTGTTAACATTGTGCATGCAGCTATGTCACAGGTGCATCACGTGACCAGAAAAATCTTTTTTTAAATTGAGACAGTTCCAGCTTGAGCATTAAGGCTCCATTCACTTATTGGCATCCCAGATCGTGGCCAGAATCACCGCAATTCTGCTCGCGATTCCAAATGACGGCAAATCGCAGGATGCTCACATGATTCCTGTCACTTCTAATGGCACCCCAAACACGGCTCAATTTTGCCACGGTTGTCATCCAACGAATGACGGTAAAATCGCGCAAATCCCACGAACTGGGACGCCAATATGTGAACGGAGCCTAAGACTGACATGGTCAGTCCTGTCAGGCTCCCTGCCTACTAGTTAGCCTTGCTACAGCCTACTAGTCTGCCCTGCTTCTGTCCTTTACCAGTCAGTCCTGCAACAGCCTACTACCAGTCAGTCCTGCTAACTTCAAGTCCTGTCCAATCTGCTACAGTCCAGTGCACTACTGTTGGGTCCACCACTGTCTAGTCTGCTACTGTCAAGTCCTCTGTAGTCAATTCTTCTACAGTTTAGTCTGCTTCAGTACAATCCACTACAATATAGTTCAACTGCCAGTCCTACTATCAGTTTTACTTAGTCCCTGTTCTACGCAGTTGGCTCCTAAGCTCTCTAGAAACCATTCCACTTCTTCATACACAAGTACCTGTTAGGTGACCTGGGAGTAGCTTGCAGCTAAGTTCAAACTAAAATGAGGGTTTTCCAGGTGGAACCCCACCTGCCTTAGACTCCACCTTTAGTGAAAGAGTTTATGTTGAGGTAGAGGGTCTATTTCCCTGCCCCAAATCAGCTCAAAGTGAGGGCCAAAACTCACAGCTTGTGACACTAAAATACCTATGGCTTCTATAAAGTAGGGCTAAGGGGACCATCAAAATAGTGTAACCATGTTATGGTGGAGCGGACCAAAAGCGATTGTAAACCTAATTTTATTCTTCCTAAAAAAAACCCCCCAAAAAACGGGTTTATACTTACCTGCTCTGTGAAATGGTACTGCACAGTATGGCCCTGGACCTCCTCTTCTGGGAACCTCCTCAATGGCTCCCGCTTCCATCAGAGCATCCATTGAGACCAGGACAAGGAAAAAAGAGCTGCAGCAGATGGGCACAGGATTGGATCCTGAATGGGTAAGTGTTTAAGGGGGAGCAGGGGAGAGCTGCTATTGAATTTTTTATTTAACCAAATGCAGATTTTTTTTTTGCCATTAGCACCACTTTAAGGTAGGATTTTTTAAAATTTTAATCCACCTCACCATCACCTATTAAGTATTTTTTCTATTCTTGATTGTAATGACTGCCTCTAAAAGCTCAGCCAATACCTTCAAACAGCTATGCATGTAAATCATTTGGAGAGGCATTAAATAATATTTTGGCATGGAACTGTTATGGAATTGCTGATAAGATGGGTTTACAATGGTTTGGGAGGGCTGTAATGATTTTTCTCAATTTCCATGTCACAAGGGGGAGGCAATCTGTAGTCCAGCATAGGAAAATTAGGTACGGCTGACACCTCTGGTTGGAATTTCAGTCCAGCAGAGGTACTGTGTTGTCATTTCCCCATGAAAGGTTTGGAGCTCGCTGCATTTCTGGCATGTTATCCAGCAATTTTTCTGTACTTGCAACATTTTTAAAGGTATATATATGGGGAAATATGCATGTATTGCAGACATATATTAAATCTATTTATCTATTTCTATCTTGCCCAGACATACATTTTAAATAGCGCAATAAAAAATCTGGGTGGTTTCTCCAGCAGTTGGCAACAGCAAGTACTGCATAGGATACTTTTTAAATTTACAATAGTGGTTAATTTTTTTAGGGCAGACTTTTGTGAAATTTCTCTCTTCTTCTAGCCCAAGCACTACCTTCCACTTAATATCTGTTTTAGAAGGACTGTCTTTACAAATGATACAATGACTAGTTTACATTAGATTGAATAAATTAAATAGAAAATGTCATTTAAAACTTGGAATAGGTAAATAGATGGTTTCTGTGAATTGTGATGTGATAAATTACTAATTATACCTAAAGAAAGCTTGCTAGGAAAGTGGTATTTGGCCATGTTTTTTTATTCTTCTATTACCTGTAATCATTGTTTCATGTCTTCTACATAAAGCTATCCAAACAAGCAGCTGTCAAGTGTGGCTATACAGCATGACGTTTAAGTCTAAACATAACAAAATATATTAATTTGGTTGTAAATTCTATTTAATTAGAGTATTTTAATCCTCTATTATTTGTAGAAGTATAAAACTTTATTTTGTTTACATTAATGTGAATGAGGGCCTTGGAATTTAGGAGCAGCTCTTCGCTCTGATTTGATTGGAGAAAGGCGGCATTTAAAGCTGAACTCTAGGTATAATCGATGTTGCATATTTTCACTGATCCAGCTCAGATCAATGTTAGGTATCCAAATCTCATAGCTGAGGTTGGGAAGCTGACAATCACTGTAGTAGTCGGTGCTACTAAAGTGAGAGCAGTGATCTTCTGGGTCCTGTGCGGCTTCCACTCCCCACACTAATGACAGGGGGTCACTTGCTCTGCAGAATGCCTTCTTTTTTTTCATTTAATGACAAGAATGTGTTCTCTGATTGGATGAGGTGGAGATTGTGATGTCATCGTTCCTCCTCTCCATCTCATCAGAGCATGGCTTGGATAACTCTTTTGAACATATGTTTAAATAAATATTTATTTTAGGCTCCTTGCGCACTAGCTTAAAAGGATTGTAGAGGCAGAAGTTTTTTTTTATCTTAACCGGTTGCCGACCGCCGCAAGACTATTTACTGCGGCGGTCAGCCCCGGCCAGGCAGAGTGACGTAGATCTACGTCACTTGCCTGTCACTTCCTTGTGAGCCTATAGCGGGCGAGCGCGCGCCCGCCGCGGCTCGTTCACAGGGAAGTCAGTGCGTGTGACCGGCGGACCCGATGTCCGCCGGTCACTCGCCGATCGTCGGTAGAGAGGGAGAAAGTCAGGCGGCTGATAAACAAGCCGCCTGTCATTCTCCCCTGTGTAGAAATAGTGATCAAACGGTTCTACTATGTAGGACCGTTGATCACTGTTCCTACACTAGTAGCCACAGCCAATCACAGTAAAAAGCACGCCCCTAGGGACACACTTAACCCCTCCCTCCCCAATAAAGTTAACCCCTTCCCTGCCAGTGTCATTTTGCAGTAATAGTGCATATGTATAGCACTGATTACTGCAGTAATGTCACTGGTAACCCCAAAAGTGTCAAAAATGTCAGTCAAGGGTCCAATCTGTCCGCCACAATGTCGCAGTACTGCAAAAAAAATCGCAGATCGCCACCATTACGCGTTAAAAAAAAACACCAAAAATGACAGAAATCTTTCCCTTAGTTAGTAAACGCAATAACTTTTGCACAAACCAATCAAATTACGCTTTTTGCAATTTTTTTTTTACCAAACATATGTAGCAGAAAACAAATTGGCCAAAAATGTTAAAAAATTTTGATTTTTACATTTTTTTGGGGGGGAATTTCCTATAAAAAATATGTGAAAAATATTGTTATTTTTTCAAAATTTACGCTCTTTTTTTGTTTATAGCGCAAAAAGTAAAAATCGCACAGAAATACCACCAAAAGAAAGCTCTGTTTGTGGGAAAAAAAGGACGTCAAATTCGTTTAGGTACAGCGTCGCACGACCGCGCAATTGTCCGTTAAAGTCACGCAGTAAAAAATCGCAAAAAAAACCCTGGTCAGGAAGGGGGTAAAATCTTCCGGGGCTTAAGTGGTTAAGATAAAAAAAAACCCTTTATCCAGGGATGTTGAAGGAATGTCTAAGCTGACTGGGACTCCCCTCCTCATTGGACAGCAGTGCAGCGCAACTGGTTTCCACCACTGTCAATCAAAATCATTCAGCCAATAAGGAGAGAGATGGGGCGTGACCAGGTCATGGCTCCATGTCTCAATGAACACAGGGAGCTGTGACTTGGCTTGGGTGTCCCAATAGCAAGCTGCTTGCTGTAGGGGCACTTAACAGAGGGGAGTTGGGGGCAGGGGAGCTGTAGAAGGACCCAGGAAGAGAACGATGGGGCTGCTCTGTGCAAAACCACTGCACAGGGCAGGTAAGTATAATATGTTCGTTATTTTTAAATAAAAAAACAGGACTTTACAATCACTTTAACCCCTTCATGCCTAAGGGTAAGACAAATCTTAATGCCTAAGCACAATTTTGCAACTTTGACATATATTAGTAAAATGGTACATATCATAACAACTACTTTGTACATCCAGGTGAAATATACCTTGTTTTTTCAGGACAAATTGGGCTTTCATTTGCTGGTAAATGGTTATGGTTATTTCCTGATTTGTTTTGATTATCAAAGGAAAACTGACCCCTCCAGAAACAATAGATCAACTCCAGTAACAATAGATCTCCCAGTAGATCCCTCCCAGCAACAAGTGACCCTCCAACAACAGCAGATCACCAGTAACAATAGACCTCCCAACCTTCCCAGCAATAGAGCTCACCCCCCCCCCCCCCACCACCACCATATCTATACACACTGGAAAGGAAAGTAGAGTTTCCATAATTTTTTGAATCTTTCCAACCTGCTAACATTGACATGTTGGCAAAAACACATGGCAATCCTGGTATTTTTAATTCTTCTGCATTTTAATAACGGAAAACTCTAAAAAAGGGGTTGATTTACTGAGCGCTAATAGGTTGTTTACTTAGCAAAGAATACCCAATCATGTGCAAGGAAAAAAAAAAAACAGCATTTATGCTTGCACAGGATTAGAAGATGGAAGTCATCAGAGCTTCACTTTATTCACAAAGCTCTGGGGAAAATTCCATTGCAAATTGAACAGCTTGTATGCTTTTAGTAAATCAACCCCAGTAAGCCTTTTCACATAGAGAGGGATGATATTTTTCAGAAAAAATGCTATGGGGTGGGGTTTGGTTAATGAGTTTAGATCAGAAGTTCCTAAATGGGAGTGTAATTTCCGTGTTTTAGGAGTGTGAGAATGCTATGCCAAAAAGTTATTCATGTTGTGAGGATGGAGAATTGGGGTTTCATTTTCTTGCTTGCTATTCATAGCAAGAAACAGCAGGCAGTGGGGTTGACTTACTAAAACTTTGAGAGTGCAAGAACTGGTGCAGCTCTACAGTACATAGTAATCAATCAACTTCCAGGTTTTTTTCGTCAAACCTAATTGAACAAGCTGGAATTAGAAGCTGATTGGCTACCATGCCCAGCTGCACCAGATTTTGCACTCTCCGGTTTTAGTAAATCAACTCCAATGTACTTGTTGGGTGCTAGTGGTGGAGTTACTATGCAGGGGGTGAATTTACAAAAAATTGGGATTTATGTTCTGCTTTTCAAGTGTGGTGTGGTGTGGGTAGATCTGTGGTTGTTGTGGTGCCCTAGAGTCAGACCTTCCTTGAGAGTTCATATATGTAATCTTGGTTAGACTATTTAAGTTTTTAGCATTTAAGGTTGCTTCCAGTGATATGTTCATCAAGCCACCAGATCTTGCCTGTCGAACAACCTGTGAAAATAAAATCGTTTTTTCATGAAATATGGGTGGGGTTTTAAGAAGCAGCCTGGGGTAAACAGAGAATATAGTTAAGAATCAGTGATTTAAGTGTAAATTATGCTTTCACAAGCTTTATGTCAAGCAATACTTACACCACAAGTCATATAACATACCTGCCAACAGAAAAATCACAACATTCTAAGCGCAGATAAAACACTTGCACCTGCCTTGGGCTATACAGTATATTTACAGTAAAACAAGCTGCATGTTAATGACATACATGCACATCAAAGCAGTAAAAAAAAAAAAAAAATGAATTAAAATAAAGAAATACATAAATAAATAAATAATAATAATAATGTGAAGGAAAGGGGAAAGGGAAATGTACAGTTTAAAAAGATTTTTCTTATGAAATTATTATAGAATGAAAACTTGAATATGTCTATGTTAAGAAAATGTACAGTATATGATTTCTGATTTTTTTTAATGAAAGTTTGTTTTAAAACATTTTATTAAGAATTAAAAAAATAAATAAATACAATATTATTAGTAATGATAATTATTATTATTAGTTTTATTGTATTATTATTTTAAAATAAATGTGAATGTCTACATTTTACCAGCTCAGTTCTTAGGGAAACAAAGAAAATGCTGTATATTTTTGGCCCTTGGGGGACAGCAATAACTCATTTATAAACAAATTTATTTTCACATGTGGTTAGATCTTTCAAAGGGCACAAAGGTCATATGTTATTGGTACACCTGAATTGATGAAGCATGTAACACACAAGTAGAAGAAAATATGGAAGATCACAGCAGTCACCAAAATGTCAATCCTGCTTAGCCATGCATGCATGCTTATAGATTGTAATATATTTTTTTTAGGGTTCCATTCACACCAGTATGATTTCAGATGTGACTTGAATATAAAATGTTAAAAAAAGCTGGTACATAAAAGCTTTGCAAGTATTTATTCCAGCACTGACAGCAGTTGCAAAATGGCCGATGCTAACACGTTTCGGCTTAAAGCCTTCCTCGATGCTTCCTCATCCTCAAGTATGGGTGATTGGTTGTTAAGGAACAGGCTCCCACAAGTGTCCTAACAACCAGCGACTCATCCCTGTTCTGACAGTAAGGATGAATCATTGGTTGTTAAGGAGATGACACCTGCCAGTGTCCTGACAACCAGTGACTTATCTCTGCTGTCAGCAGGGAATTCCCCGCTGACAACAGAATGTACACATAAGAGCAAACAATAAAACTTTTTTTTTTTTTAAATAGTGTGCAGATCTTCCCCAAATCTATATTAGGCCCTTCTGGCCTGGTATAAATTTTGGGTGGAGCGCATGGCAAAAACAAAAATACATGCCAGATCCTTAATGGAGCATGCAGCCCGGCAGGCCAAGAAAAAGGGTGGACGAACACGCACCCCCACTCACTCCTTAACCATAGCAGGCTCAACTTTGGGGGGGGGGGGGGTTGCTTTTCCAGGGGGAAAGAATGCAATAAAAACCTTTAGAACCACTTTAAAAAGTGTTTTATTTTGTGCAATCAGTGCAAATTCCTGAATTTGTCTTGGTATTAGCCTCTTGCTATCCCTGAATAGCAGCTCTGCGAGGAGAAAAGGCAACATAAGGAGCCAGTCAGTTGTATACTGCAGTGTTCATTTCCTAACAAGGAGCATGGGGATAGGAGAAGAGAGCAGAGTGATACAGAAAGGGGCTTATCAGTGTGCTGCTTTTCTTTTCCCTGTCCAGTCAATGGTTGGAAAAGGGACAAGACCCATAAGCATTACTTAAAGAATAATTCCACTTTTGTTGAGAAAAAGCATTCCCCTCTGAGTGATCTATATAAATTGCCTGGATTAAACCAAACCTTGATACAGATTTGTGCCTTTTGTTATTCTTTCTGAAGAAGTAGCTGTTTGTCTGTGTCCATGGGCAAGATGAATGTGGATGGGAGTGATTTTATAATTATCAATAAGCTGCCGCACTTGCAGTGTTCTAATGAGGAAAGTTGCAGGGTCTGTATCCCTTTAGGCATGATTTCCCTTTGGGAGTATCTAACCAAAAATTAATTTTTTTTTAGCAGGGGGTGCCCAAAATCTGATTTGTATTTTAGAGCAGGCATTTGGAAAAATCAGTGAGCCGATCACACAAACAACAACATTTCCCAGGGAGCATTACGCTCGCCATCTGTGTACTGAATGCCTCCAGTGAGACATTTTGTGTTGCATTTTACAGAAAATGACAGCGCTGCATATTAAAAAGGAAAGGTCATTTTTAATAACACTTACACTATGACTTGTGTAGCATTTGTATATGCTATATTATTTTTTTTATTTGCTATTTTTTTCTCATGAAAGTGGAATTACTCTTTAAGTATAGCACAACAAAACATCAGGTCTTCTGCCCTACCAGACAGGGCTATGCCATGTAGGAAATACAAATCATTTGGCAGGTAAAACAGCTTTATCATTTGTATATGTATTGTGTATTTAGCTATTGGCTTGATGTTCAGATTTAAATAATCAAGGGGTTTAAGGGGGAACATCTCCCTCTGACAGTAAACCTGCAGTGAGATAAATAGTTTGTCATTGTCAACCTCCTTCCAAAAAAGTTAACTGCCTGGCTCTCTCTTGCCTCAATAATTTGATGTTGAGACAAGCATGCAAATGAGAAAGTGAAGTTGGGACTCGTGATCAGCATGCTTATTCTGGGTCAGCATTTGAGAAAGCACTGAAGCCAAGGGATCAACATGACAGCCAGGGTATTAACATTATTTGAAGGAGAGGTTTACAATGATATTTTCCTTACTTCTTTATAACGTTTCCTAGAAATAATGCAATGTAGGATTCTGGTTTCTTGCGCTGAGAAGGGTATTTCTCGCCGTGGTAGCATGGGAAGAGGACACAGTTAACAGTATTGGAGTGTGGCTCATCCTGATTAGCTCACCTCTTGCTGGCAGTGACCTAGTTACAGTATTTTGTGCCCAGGGCTCTGGAAAGTTGTAGGACATTTTTATTAGCTTTCAGAGAATTTCCACTACTGGGAGAGAAGAAGCAGTCCCCAGGATAGCATACCTCTACACACAATAAAAAGCCCAAAGTCACTAGATAAAATTCTTAATTCTAATTAAGGCTGAACATGCTATCTGCCACTGTGATACCAGTTTTTAGAGCTAATTTACATTAAAGGGAAGTTATCATGCATTTTCAGTGAATCCTTATTTAAAGGATTATTGTAAGGAAGATTTACCTTAAAGGAAAACTCCAGTTTTGTTAAAAAAGTGGCATATAACCTACTTTATAGTTAATTGTTATGACTTAATGTTATAAAATATCTTTTTGGCATTCATTATGTGCAGCTGTTTGCCCTGCAAGCTAAATTCTTACAGCTGCTACTCACACTGCTTCTTGTTTTCTGATGGGCTCAAATCCCAGCTTTTGAAAATGCAGATCAGTGTGACCCTCGTTGGTCAGAACCTCGTTCTATAGCTCTTAGCCACCTTTTACACTGGTGGCTGAGCAGAAAATGCAGTGACCATGGGGTTGATTTACTAAAACTGGAGAGTTCAAAACCTGGTGCAGCTTTGCATAGAAAACAATCAGCTTCCGCCCCCGTTCACATCGATATGACATGAGATTTCACATGTCAAATCTTATGCCTAATTGGAGCCTATTGCCAGCAATGGCACCGTCTGAATCGGTGCGACGCCGTCTTTGCGACGCCTCACCTATTCCCAAAAGTAGTTTCTGCACTACTTTTGGTGACTTCGGGGGTGATTTCAATATGAACCCACACAGATGTCTGTCAAATCACCACCAAACTTGCACTGAAATGTGGGTTTAAAATTGTTCGGCTGAACTTGCACGATTTCAAACCCACCCTCAGTGGGAATGAAGGCTCCAGGTTTTTTTGTCAAAGCTTCATTGAACAAGCTGAAGTTAGTAGCTGATTGACTGCTCCAGATTTTGCACTCTCCAGTTTTAGAAAATCAACCCCCTTGTCACTTCTTCTGGGCCTAAAGAGACTCTATTGTCAGACCACTCATTTACAGTTTGTGATCTTCATTGACTACCTCACTGCATTGCAACACAGATATATATTTTTTTTTTTTTTTGGCTCCCAGGCATGAAGCCAATGAATTAAACAAGTATGTTTGAGAAATGCCTCCATCAGGGTTGATTTCAATGGGTTTCTGTCTGCTTCAGAACAGCTTCTCTTCCCATACAAGTGTAGTGGAATGCAGAAGCATCATGAAGCAGTTAAAATACCGGTCAAATACATGGTCTCAGAAGAGTCTCAAATGGATGTCAAAAACATGCAGCATTTGGTATTCTGCCCAAAGATCGTCGGCACATTGTTTTCAGTCTTTGCCTGCAGTTAAAGTGCAGACTGCATAAATAACGAAAATATAAAATGAAGAAATTAACATTTACACTGAGGTAGGCATATGACAGCAGATCATATCACAGGAAAATAAAAGACCAAAATAAGAGATTATGTTAGGAAAATTGATTGATTTCCCTGGATATATCAAAAGAGTTAATATGTTTTTAAACACAGTCTAGTAACACAGCTGGGGAAGGACAGGAAGGCCTAAGGGGCCGAACACATGAGTTATGATAACAACACAGATTTGGATAATTCTGACACCAGACAGAAGAGGAAACAATGGAAGGAGGGGCTAAGAACCTTCTATAACAGTGGACCCCACACTGTAGCCCATGTTGTGGGGTACTATTCCTTCCACTTGACACCAAAGATAGGGCACTATTCCTTCAACTGACACCAAAGATAGGGCACTATTCTTTTAACTGACACCAAAGATAGGGCACTATTCCTTCAACTGACACCAAAGATAGGGCACTATTTCTTCCAATAATACCAAAGTTGAGACACTATTTATTCCATTGACACCAACAATAGGGCATCATTTCTCTTCCCACTACCCACAGGGCATTATATTCTATTATCTCCCCATGTCACGAGTTCTGGTTAGTAATTTAACCACTTTAAGACCGGAAGATTTTGCTGCTCAATGACAGGAGGCTGGTCCCTTAGGTGTCCTTGTCACTGTCTACATAATACATAATGTCTACATAATAGGGATCGACCAACTATCGAAAAAGCCGATTATCAGAGGGCCGATATCAACTTTTCCCGATATATCGGTATCTGCCCCAGAACTGGCCAATATTACCGATATTTTTTGTGACGTCATTCTGCCTTCATGGCCGCCTCCCTCGCCTTTGACAGCCTCGCCTGGAGTCGGGGCTAGTCTTGCGGGAGTGTATCACAGCCATACACTCACCCATAGCAGCCCGATGCCAGTCAGCCACCCACACCCACAGGCCCTGTACCAGCCAGCCAGCCACAGGCACTGTACCAGCCAGCCAGCCACCCACACCCACAGGCCCTGTACCAGCCAGCAACCCACAGGCCCTGTACCAGCCACCCACAGCCCCTGTGCCAGCCACTCACCCACCACAGGGTGCCAGCCAGCCACCCACCCACCACGGGGTTCCAGCAAGCCAGCCATTAAACAAAAATTAACATGTTCATACCAGATTTGTGTCAAAAATTTTCTTTATTTTTCAAAACTTTAAATGCACAAAATATTGTCTCATATCGGCCGATACCAATACGTTGTAACCAAAATATCGGTATCGGTATCGGGCCTGAAACATATCGGTCTATCCCTACTACATAGTGTGGACATCTCTTCTTGGCTGTCCAGCAGAGAGGTCCTCTCAAGAGCCAGAAGAGGAATCTGCAGCTGCCATGTGAGTGGAGGGGACAGTTGGGTACCAGATGGCACAGAAGTATTTTCAGCAGTGGATTAGCAGTTCTCTGCCCTTTTGGAAATGGCGCTGGTTAGGGATCCCAACTACAGACTTAAGTGAGTAGATCTTGCTATAAAAGGTAATGAGACATAAATCATTTTTTAATTTTTAATGCATTGATACATTTCGATAAAAACTTGGCGCTTTAAAATTCATTTGCGGGTTTTATCACTTTTTCACATTTTTATATGTTTATTGGCAATTGTTACACTGAAGTCTAAATGCAGTTTAGTCATAAATAAAACAGTAACCCTCAATATCTATCGCTTTCGAATCTTTCAACAGAGCAGAATGCGGAATTAGCCACATAAGGTGTCTTCTCAGAACTCGGAGGAATCATGCTGCTCGCAAGTACAGTTCTTTTGATGTTGGTTATACAAAATCTCTTCAATAAACTCACACAATAGCTAAAGTTATGCTTAAAATACCAGCCTCTGTGACAAGGTTGGAAGACGAAGGCAAATAAATGATATCTTGCTGGATGCTGCCTGGCTGTAAAGATTGGAAAAAAACTAAATGATGAGGTCAAGAGGTGGACCGCCGCGGAAAGGTTTCAGGACTGGAGGATGCTATTGTATACAGTAGCAGCGATGAATAAGGAATGGAGATAAAGAATGTGGCATATGAGTACACCACAGGGATTGAAGCCGCACACAATTCCTAAATGTAAAGGTCTGTCATCAATAATGCAGAAGTGACAAAGAGGAGTGTTCCTTTTCGGACTGTTATCAAGTTTTATTGGAAAGGATTTTCAGAGTGGGTTAAAAGCCTGAGTCCGGTCTAATATGCAGATAAAGTATACATATAGAAATGACCTTAACCACTTGACCTCCAGAAGATTTACCCCCCAGTTACTCTACTGACAATTGTGCGGTCATGCGACACTGTACCCAAATAAAATTGAGCTTTCTTTTGGTGGTATTTGACCATCTCTGTGATTTTTATTTTTCGCGCTATAAACAAAAAAAGGCAAACGATTTTGAAAAAAAAAAATTTTTTTTACTTTCTGCTATAAAATATATAAAAAAAAATTGAAAAAAAAAAAAAACAGTTTCTTCATAAATTTAGGCTAATATGTATTCTGCTACATATTTATGGTTAAAAAAAGAAAAAAAATCCCAAAAAGCATATATTGATTGGTTTGTGCAAAAGTTATAGTGTCTACAAACTACGGGATATTTTTATGTATTTATTTATTGTATACTAGCAATGGTAGCAATCAGCGACTTATAGCAGGACTGCGATATTGCGGCAGACAAATTGGACACTAACTGACACTTTTGACACTTTTTAAGGACCAGTGATACTGATACAGTGATCAGTGCTAAAAAATATGCACCGCCATTGTATTAATGACACTGGCTGGGAAGGGGTTAAACACCAGGGGCAATCAAAGTGTTAACTGTGTGCCTAGCTAGTGTGTTAGTGTATGAAGGGGGAGGTGCGTTTACTAGGGGAAGGCTTCCATGTCCCTGCTTAAAAGAGACACAGGATCAATGCCTTCCCTACTTACAGAATGGCAATTTGACTTGTTTACATAGGCAGATTATCGTTCTGGCTCTGCTGGATTATTGGCGGGTCACCAGAGGCGCTCTAGCTTGCCCCAGATCCGGGAGTGTCAGATCATTACTAGGTAGGTGATCCAGCACAGCAGTGCATCTTGCCACCGTATAAGTAAATTAAATGGGTGGCACGTGGTTAAAGTAAGATTAAAGGCAAATCTTTTTATTGATTTTGAATAGCGTAAAAGAGGGTTATAATCCCTATCAATTCTATTTTTTATCTCCCTATTGGGAAGATTTCCCTTCAATTCCTGTCCCATAGCCAAAACAGGAAGTGAGAGGGAATCCCTCCAAAACTCAAAATGTGGCACTTTCTTTGATAACAGTAAACATGACAAATGGGGGAGGGGGTTGAAACCCTCTAATGAGTGCACAGACAGCAATGGAAACCTGACAGGTGTTTTAGCCCCTCTCCACTCTATGGAGACCTTTTTTAAAAATTGCATTAGGTTATACTTATGTGAAGCCAAAACTTTTTTAAATTTTTGGATAAACTGGGGAATGGTTAGGACCCCTGTTGAGTCTTAGGGCCCTATCACACAGGCTTTCCACCCGTCGGACTCCGTTTTGCTCAGCTGGGATCGATCCGCCGATCCCCGCTGAGCAGGCGGATGACAGGTCAGTCTCTGCTCTGTGTGCAGAGATAGACTTGTCAGATCCCCTCTCTCCTCTATAGGAGATCGGATGAAAAAAGACCGCCTGTCTGTTTTCATCCGATCCTATCTGATCCGATCCTCCAAACAGATGGAAAATAGGGTTTCCATCCGTCTGGATTCCACGGAGATGTCACCGCTGACATCTGCCGCTCCATAGGGGTGCATGGAACATCCGATCAGGTCTGCCTGAAAAAATGACAGGCTGACCGGATTGTAAAGCCCGTGTGAAAAGGGCCTTACTGCTTTCTGGGGCTTCCGTTTAATACAAATATATATATTTTTTTCAATTGCTCAGATAAAGTTTAAATTAAAAGCAGCTCTGGCTGAAATGATCACTAAAATACAGTAATTATTTTCCACCATGAAAAATGGATGTCACTTCCTGTAAACCTAGGATATCAAAGACACGCCCCCTCAGGGTGCCTCCGCCAGCTGTTCTGGGCTACCAGGAGAATGCTTCAAAGAGCCATTACATTACAGCACTCTGGACATGTCCACCAATGAGACCAGGAGAGGAGGAAGATATTGACAAGCATGTGGACTAAAAGCTCTATGGAAAAAAGTATGTATACAGATTTTTCCAAACCGAAATGGTTGCAGGCTTGCTTCAGGGGAAAGTGAAGCCAAATCTCCTCTTTCCAGTGCCATCATTAGAAAATGTACCCTCACCTCTTTTACAATTTTTACAATTTATTAATTTTTAATTTACAATTTTGGATTTCCCACCACTCTCTATCTGAGAATGGTCATCAGGACAAAGCCTTTTAATTTCTGCCACAATGTATGAAGAATACACCAATGGGGGGGAATATAGTATAGCCTAAACATATACTTTGAGGAATGTATCTATTGGGGGCTAAGGTTTTTAAGGGGAACACTAAAGATGGAGTTAGACCTTCACAATTTTTAAAAGTTTTTTTATGGATTAAAAGAAGGATCAACTATTCAGTAGCTTTAGCTGAACAGTGAAATGTTAATGTTTTATGTTATAAGACTAAGGTACAGTAAATGTGATTGAACATGTAAATCTGATCATGGTAAATGTTGGGTATGATATAAAGGCAGGTCTGAATGCTAGATAAGAGGGAATATTCAGAGCAAGCTCAGTACAGATTTGCTGTCTAGACAACAGAGCAGAAGATCCTGGTTTTCTTTAGTGTTTTTCCATTTCCATATTTTCCAGTTCCAGTGTACATTCTTTTGTTAATTTTTTGCTCTAACAAATCAAAGAACATTCTTCACTTGCCAAACACTGAGTGTATAGACTATATATAATAGCGTAGACATGCTGCCTTGCAGTACGTGTGAAAGCGAGGTGCTGCAATCCACATATATACACAGTAACAATAACATTTTTTTGTAATGTTCATTAAGTCCCGGTTCACACTATAGCAATATCGAACATCGCATGTGATTCGCACCGCACTGCTCTACAAATCACAAATGCGATGTTTGTGCGATGCAAATTCAGCCATACAGACTGTATGGCTGAATTTGCATTCCATTCGAACCAAACTCGCGCAGGACCCTTTTTTTGGTCCGCACCAGAATCAGATCGCATGAGTGTTCACACCTATGCGATCCGATTCCTGCCTGAATTGACAGTTCGCACTGCGATATGCGCACTAATCTGGAGGTGTCGTTAATTTAGTATTGACACTCCTAGCAGTTCGCATTCGGCAATAGGGATGGCCTTGCGGTTCGCCCGGCGGTCGGTTCGCGGCGAACTTTGCTTGTTCGCAGCCCGTCGATTTTGGGAACACATGGTGTTGTTCGCGGCGGCCATATTAGTTTACATTGGGGAGAACTTTGACCCATGATACCCATGCCATCAGGTGGAATGGGACAGCCAATTGAAACATTGCAGCACATGGACATACCCCCTACCCTATAAATAGACCTGAGCTGGCGGCCATTTCACATTCTGCTTTTTGTCAGTGTAGGGAGAGGTCTGCTGTGTGCACCAGGGACAGATAGTCAGTGACACAAATCACTCTGTTAAGATCCACAAAAGTCCTTTTAAGGACTGGTATTTGGTATAGATCTACAGTCTCTTTTGTCAGTGTAGGGAGAGGTTTGCTGTGTGTACCAGGGACAGATCGTCAGTGACACAAATCGCTCTGTTAAGGTCCACAAAAGTCCTTTTAAGGGCTGGTATTTGGTATAGGTGTACTGTCTCTTTTGTCAGTGTAGGGAGAGGTCTGCTGTGTGCACCAGGGACAGATTCGTCAGTGACACAAATCGCTCTGTTAAGGTCCACAAAAGTCATTTTAAGGACTGGCATTTGTTATAGGTGTGCAGTGCACTATATAGGGGTGTAATCCACTTATAATATACTTTCTAATATAGAAAGCATATTATAGTGGATTTGTATTGTGCACTGTGCAGCATTGTGACTGGTGTGTTGAGCGTTTCTGCAGCAATACTACGAACAGTGACAAAAGCACTTTTAAAGTATTATAACTGGTGTGATAGACCAGTGGCCCCCCAATACCACATATTGAAGTGGGGTGTTATCTGAGTATACTTTAATAGGTGTATTTGTGTCCTGCAACAACATTGCCTCTTTTGCTGCATTTTCTATGCTACACACAGTGCCAAACTCACTGGCCAATTATTTGTACAACTGGTGTGATAGACCAGTGGCCCCCCAATACCACATATTGAAGTGGGGTTTTATCTGAGTATACTTGTATAAGTGTATTTGTGTCCTGCAACAATATTGCCTCTTTTGCTGCATTAACTCTGCTACACACAGTGCCAAACTCACTGGCCAATTTTTTGTACAACTGGTGTGATAGACCAGTGGGCCCCCCAATACCACATATTGAAGTGGGGTGTTATCTGAGTATACTTGTATAAGTGTATTTGTGTCCTGCAACAATATTGCCTCTTTTGCTGCGTTTACTCTGCTACACGCAGTGCCAAACTCACTGGCCAATTTTTTGTACAACTGGTGTGATAGATGAGTGGCCCCCCAATACCACATATCGAAGTGGGGTGTTATTTAAAAGTATAGTTTTCTAAGAGTGTATTTTAGTCCTGCAAAAATTTGGCCTCTTTTGCTGCGTTAACTGTGCTACACACAGTGACAACAGTTACTGGCCAATTATTTGTAGAACTTGTGTGATAAACATGTGGCCTCCCAATACCACATATTGAAGTGGAGTGTTATCTGAGTATACTTTTATAAGTGTATTTGTGTCCTGCAACAATATTGCCTCTTTTGCTGCGTTTACTTTGCTACACACAGTGCCAAACTCACTGGGCAATTTTTTGTACAACTGGTTTGATAGACCAGTGGCCCCCCAATACCACATATTGAAGTGGGGTGTTATTTAACAGTATACTTTTCTAAGAGTGTATTTTAGTCCTGCAAAAATGTGGCCTCTTTTGCTGCATTAACTGTGCTACACACAGTGACAACAGTTATTGGCCAATTATTTGTAGAACTGGTGTGATAAACCTGTGGCCCCCAATACCACAGATTGAAACGGGGTGTTATATACCTTGTTCCACACATACTGCACTTCTCTAGAGACTTTTGTCACAGGGTAATATAAAAAATGACAGGCAGAGGAAGAGGCAGGCCCTTACGCAGGGGTGGTATGGGTAGGGCAGGAGCAGTAGGCTGGAGCCAAAGTGTGAAGTTTCAGAAGGTGCATTGGATTACATCAAAGGACGCACCAGACTTGGTTGAGTGGCTCACTTAGCCTTCCTCTTCTGCACCCTCCTCATCCTCTCTATGTGCACCCTCTTCACTCTCTGCTGTGTGCACCCCCAAAGACACCACCACCAACACCACCACTAACACCACCGCCATATACCCTCCGCTTGAGTCACTGTAATTATTTTCCGATCCATCACAAGACATTTGCGATGCGCAGCCATTGTTGGCATAGGATCAGGAAGGTAGCAACAGCCGCCACTCAGCAGTCTAAAGTACCCAGATCAGCCCAAGGAGGTTGGTCCCCGCTGTTGCTGCCTACTCCGAGATCTCAAATGTTAGTGGTGGAGAAGGTGATGTGGATGATGACGTGCCTATGGACATCACATGGGTGCCCACAAGAGAGGAAGAGGGGGGGAGTTCAGAGGCAGAGACGGACCAGCAGATAGGGAGGAGAAGCAGGCGGAACTTGTATTGCACAGGATGGACAAAGCAGACTGCAAATGTATCAGGAGCGAGCCATCAACCATGTACGGTCACATCTGGCGCTCCCAGTACGCCGGCACATGGCTCCACAGTGTGGGCTTTTTTTAATGTGTCCGCTGCTGACAACCATCTGCAGCCTTTGCAGTCAACGCATAAGTCGTGGTAAGCCCAACACTCACCTAGGGACGACTGCCTTAAGAAGGCACCTGAACACCCATCACTGAGCCCAGTGGGAGCAATGCCGTCAGAACCCACAAAGCCACACTTCAGGCTCTCACCGTCCAGGCTATTCTCCTTCTCATATCTCCTCACAATTGTGCTCCAAGCCACCTTCCATCATGCCGTCCTCACGTTTTTTTGGAAAAAGGTTGGCTTCAGTGGCCCAAATGTTGGAGCGTAAAAAAAAATGATGACGCCAGATAACCCTCTTGCCTAACATTTGACTGCTGGCTTGTCGGAACTGATAGCCCGCCAACTACTGCCATATCAACTGGTGGACTCGGAGGCCTTTCAGAAATTTGCGGCCATTGGAACACCACAATGTTCCAATGGCCACATTGGAAGGTCCCAGGCAGGAAATATTTCTCGCAGAAGGACATTCCAGAGCTGTAGGGCCATGTTCAACGGCAAGTGAATGTATCTCTGGCACACAGTGTCGGTGCCAAGATACATCTGACCACAGACACATGGTCTAGCAAACACGGGCAGGGAAGGTATATCACTTTTACTGCCCACCTGGTGAACCTTATGACAGCCGTCAAGCATGTAAACTGTGGCACCTGTGTAGATTTGGTTTTACCGCCACGGATTGCATGCAGGCCTCCTCTTTCTCCATCCTCCCTCTCCTCCTCGGCTGACTCCTCCTTTTCCGCTGCTACTGTCTCTTCCGCTGTGCCGCCCAAGATCACCAGAACCTATTCCACATGCCAGGTGAGACGTTGCCATGCTGTGCTGCGTCTGTTGTGCCTGGAAGCCAAGAGCCACACTGGTCTGGCACTCCTTTCTGCTTTGCGTTCACAGGCAGATCAGTGGCTGACACCGCACAGCGCGCTGAAACAGGGCAAAATAACACACGTGCCATGCATGGCACACGTCCTGATCTTGGTCATGCAGCAATTCGTAGCTAAATACCCTGGGGTCCAGGACGTCTTGCGTCAGGCCAGGAAAATCTCGGGCCATTTCAGAAAATCTTACACAGCCATGGCTCGCCTTGCTGACATTCAGAAGTGACACAACCTGCCCATCAGGCGTCTTATTTGTGACTGCCCGATGCGATGGAACTCAATGTTGCATATGCTTGATAGGCTGCTCCAGCAGAAACGTGCAGGTAACGACTACCTGTGCGAACTCTGCGGCAGGACAGGTTCTGGGGAGCTAGGGTTTTTTTCACCTCGCCAGTGGCTACTCATGCGGGACGCATGCAGACTTCTGCGGCCATTCGATGAGATTACCAAACTGGTCAGTCACGGCCAGGGCACCATCAGTGACATCGTACCTTACGCCTTCTTTCTGGAGCGTGCATTGCGTCATATCATTGATCAAGCCGTCGAGGAGCAGGACGGGAAGACGAGGAAGTCCAATGTTGGATGAATTCCCAGGGGGTGCTACTCCATCTGAGACAAGTCAACAACAGGTGTCTGAAGAGGAGTCCGAGGAGGATGGTGCCGGGGCGGATGAGGAGGAGCAAGAAGAGCATGCTTCAAACCTTTCTGGGATTCCTGGTGTTATCCATGGATGGGGGGAGGAGAACGTGGACGACATTATCCTGGATGATGAGCTGGAGCCAGGCCACTATACCACTTCCAGTTTAGTGTGAATGGGGGCCTTCATGCTCCAGTGTTTTAAAGGGGACCCCCATATAAAAAGCATAAAGGGCAAGGACCAGTACTGGGTGGCAACGTACTTAGACCCCCGGTACAAACAAAAAATGGCGGAAATGTTACCACCATCACAGAGGGCGGTCAGAATGCAGCACTTCCAGGCCTTGCTGTGAGAAATGCTGCATTCTGCTTTTGGGTGCGCTTGCAGAGGAATTTCCAGTCACAGAGAGACAGTTGTGGGTAGCAATCCAACAGCGTCTGCAAGAAGAGGGCGGTTTGAAGATGTGTTGGTCACTTCAGATATGAGATCCTTCTTTCAACCGACCCATCGACAGCTGTACTCCGGATCCAGCATTAGGGAACTCCTAGACCGACAGGTGTCCGACTACATCGGGTTAACGGCCGATGTGGACGCTCTGAGGAGTGATGAACCCCTGAACTACTGGGTGGGCAGGCTTGACCTCTGGCCAGAGCTTGCACAATTTGCAATGGAACTGTTGGCTTGCCCCCCATCTAGTGTCCTGTCTGAAAAGACATTCAGTGCAGCAGGGGGGATCGTGACCGATAAGCGCACTCGCCTAGCTCATGACAGTGTAGACTACCTCACATTTATAAAAAATGAATGAGGCATGGATCTCTGAGGAATTCAACACATGTGACCAGTGGACCATGTTTCATTTAAATTCCTCATGACAGGCCACAAATATCCGCCAGACAGCCATCCACCCCCAATTCATGGTCCTTGTCTTCGGCAAATACAGCGGCATAAAAAGCATTTCATGTCCATTGAATGCCTCATTTTTGGGGCCTTTTATGGCCGACACTTACTTATTTATCCTGTGAATGCCTAATGTACCTTCAGCCACAGAATACAACATTTTTAGCTGTCAGGTAAACCCATGTGGGCAAATTTTTGGGGCCTTTTATGGCCGACACTTACTTCTGTATCCTGTGGATGCCTAATGTACCTTCAGCCACAGAATACAATGTTCTTAGCTGTCAGGTAAACTCACGTGGGCTAATTTTTGGGGCCTTTCATGGCCGACACTTACTTATTTATTCTGTGAATGCCTAATGTACCTTCAGCCACAGAATACAACGTTCTTAGCTGTCAGGTAAACGCATGTGGGCTAATTTTTGGGGCCTGGAATGGACGACACTTACTTCTGTATCCTGTGAATGCCTAATGTACCTTCAGCCACAGAATACAACGTTTTTAGCTGTCAGGTAAACGCATGTGGGCTAATTTTTGAGGCCTGGAATGGGCGACACTTACTTCTGTATCCTGTGAATGCCTAATGTACCTTCAGCCACAGAATACAACGTTCTTAGCTGTCAGGTAAACGCATGTGGGCTAATTTTTGGGGCCTGGAATGGCCGACACTTACTTCTTTATCCTGTGAATGCCTAATTTTTCAGACTGGCATTGAAAATCAATGGGTCTGTAAACGTTGCGCCAAATTGTGGAATTGATGCGGACCCATTTTACAGATGTGTGAATGGACCCTATAAGTATTTGACATGTATTTACTGGCTACTGTCAGTTCTGGCTGATTTAGGGAAAAAAAAAAATGTTTTCGCTGTAAAAGAAAAAAAAATGTTTAGGGCAACTTTTCCAATTGCAATACTTCTGTTATGACATTGTCCATGTGGTGGGACTATTTGTGCACAGCTAGTAAGTCTTTTGTGGCTGCAAATATGACCTAAAGGTTTTTAAAGTTTGCCTCCCATTAAAGTCAATAGGGCCCACCGCGAACTTGCGGTTCGCGGACATTTGAGAAAGTTTGTGGCTAACGTTCGCGAACCGCTCCGGCCAATGTTCGTCCATCACTATTCGGCAATGTGAACTGCCTGCGAGTCGGGTGTGATGAGGGAACCCCCAGTGGATTCGCAGGGTTCCCGCATCACACCACTGTGAACCAGCACTTAAGGAGAGTTCCAGGGAAAACACAAAGTTCATTAATAGGTACCTGAATCATAGAGCTATTTATCATTATTCTCTTTCTGTTTTGGTATACACTGTTTGGAAGATAAAACAATATTCCATGTGGCAGCAAATATAACCTGCTTCGATCAATCCTTCTTCTGACTCTGTTCCCATCACTACTAGTTATTTTTATGCTTACTGGAGTTCTCATGTAAAGAGAAAATATATATTGTTTTGCTGAATAGTATTTTTTAAGTTTTAAAACATATATTTAATTTTCCTTTTAGATGGCTGTATGAATGTAATGTGAATGTAATGTATGAACTGTTTTTTTAAATTGTAATACTGGGTGCTGCCTGCATGCATGGTGGCAGCCTACACATAACCAAATAAACCAGAGGGTACCTTCTCTGTTAGGAGATGGTCAAGGGGCGTTGAGTCCGTCCTCTGTGACTCATTATACAGTGTGTTATGTGATCAACTACCTGTCTCATAAAAAACCTGAACTGACTTGTCTTCCCATGGAGCCAGCATGCCACCTGGGTCTTTTCTGCTACCACCTTGCACAGGGTCTTCATTGGACCAGGTTGGCACATGGCTTGTTCCTTAGAACCTTAGGCTATACATCTTACTCCTGAGATCTTATGACTCTTGCAAGATCTTGCAGTTTAGAGATGAAATCACTGGGTGACACTGGACACATAAGCTTCAAAAGGGGCAGCTTTGCCGCCCTGGCTCACCAGTGCTTTAAAGGACCATGAAGTGTAAACACATCAAAAGTAAGAAAAAGGCAAAAATTATTATTATTATTTTTTTTTTTACAAGTGACTGTAAAATGATTATATATTAGCATCAATATGCAGAGATGCGCGTTGATGGGATTGTTAGTGAAAGGGAGGAAAAGGTCTGCATTAAAGTGCAGCTAAATTAAAAAACAAAAATGTATTAATATACATTACATTTTAGCAGTCCTTGAGTGAGGTGGCTTTGTTCATTTTCAATTTCAGGCAAACAACATTTTCAGAAAGTACAGTAAATACCTGTTGAAATTGCCAGAAATGCAGGGTCCTTGTCACTTCTTACAAGCTAAAAAGGGAGGACAAACAGCCTTAAATTTTTGTATAATTGTCTAGTCCCATCAATCCACCATATAATGTAGATAAACAAAAGCAGACATGTCTGAAGTCCAGTTTGTATGACAACCACGCCCCTATGTAATTTGAGATGAAGAAATGAGTAAAGACTTGAAGGAGAGAAAGTACATTATTCACAGTTAAAAATAATGAGAAAAATCCTGAAGAAAACTAATGCAACCACAATATCTATGAACTGGGTAGCTGTAGTGCATTGGGTTTTAGTTTTCGGTTTCAGATAAGATTAAACATTTCTCTTCTCTACCAAGTTTTGCATTGAGTTGAGCTTTAAATAGCAGATATTATCTGGTATGCATTTGGGGCCACAACTAATTGATTACTTAACCCCATTATTGCACTGTTTACCCTAAAGTAATTTTAAAGTGATTTTCACAAATTTGCTCTTTTATATTTTTGTTACTGTGCTACTGCTGGCTGTTGTGTCATCATGAGCTACACTGAGTAACTATGGGTTCTGGCCCATCTCCTGGAACAAAATTAAAATGGTGGGGAGGAATGGAGGAAATTTTTATTAATTTTAATGTGACCAGGGTTAAGGTAAAACCAGGGTTGCCAATTGTCAGTATATTCATGGGTGGTTTGTAAAATCCTTGATTTTTTAATCTTTCCCTGAATGTCTGTTACGAACATGCAGATTGCATGTTCGTAAAGGACCTTCGTGGACAGGTGTAAAAATCATGGATTTTAAAAACTGTTTGTGAATTAACTGACAGTTGGAAACCATGGGTGGAACTAAAGCCTTTTAAAAAAAAAATTGTGAGCAGGCAGGCTGTTTATTGCAGAAGACATGCAGTGCACAGCTCAGTATACGTTCCAGCACTGTGACTGTGTGCAGGGATGACAGAGCATGCACTGGAGTTACACCATCTTGTGCCCTCCAATCGAGGTAGCAAAGACCGGCACCAGGAAGAAGCTGGAGAGATGATTCCACTGCTGGTGAGGGACCTTGCCATTGTTGGACAGCTAGAGTTAAGATAAGTTCTGTGGAATTTAGTTCCACTTCAGATCACCATACACATGGGTTGAATGAGAGAAAATCAGTTGATTGCCACATTAATGCTGAGCAGCGTGCATGAAGGAATCTCCCCTGATGGCTATTGTATTTAGGCAGTAGTTTCAGGCACTACTTGGCCAATAATTTTCCACCCAGCTGAGCCAACTTTTAAACTTTTGCTGAGCTTGGTTGTGCTTTCATGGTCATCCATGGCTAGAATTTCGAAAGGAATCGATCAAAATGTATGCAGTCTATAGGGGGCCCTGTAGGCATTACCTATTGTTGGGATAAGACACCAGTTGCACAGGGAGTGTACTGTTTTTAGAATTGATTGTGTTGGTTGATATATAGACTTGGATTGTGAGAAGGGCAGAAAAGGGCAACCATTGGGCAGCACTATAAAGCATGAAGCAGTGCCTGCATATGTAATGAGAAAATAAAGTTACCCCAATGTATTTATATTATTATAACTTATAAAGAAACAAGATTTTTAAAGCATTAACATGCATTGATAAACCAATTCACATCATACAGATCTCTTTTACATATCTAAAAACTACATTGGAAAAACTTTACATTCCCTTTAAATCAGGCCAATTCAGCCAGAAAGTCTCTTCTGTCCTTTTTTTTTTTTTTTGCATTTTGTTTCCTTAGGTAATTTCTTTCTGTCTCTCATCTGATCGTCTAGACACTTAATATTTGTCAAACTTATTCAGTACAGTTCAGTGCTCACTGCTCCGCTGGAATAGCAGCCACCGTGTTATCTGCCCCCTGTTGTTATTTGAATATGAATGCTTATATTATCAGAATATCTAAAGACTTTCAGGAGAGTGTATTTACAATGTTATTATCATTTCAGAATTGATTAGTAATCACGTCTCCAGGACAGAGGAATAGATAATACACAGACTGCATTATTGCAAGAGCAAAAAGTAGAAATACTTTCTGCTATCTGACATAAGCTGCCTTGACATCTCCTGTGGAGAAGACAGACTCATTTTATGCAATGGGAATTGACATATCCCCAGCCAACAGCAGGGAAAAAGGGGAAGGTGTAGAGGTTTACTGAGAAAGCTAATGAAAGTTTTCTATTAAAAAATGTAAATGGTGAAACAGAGAACATACACGAAATGTCTTAAAGTGAACCAGTGACTAGGCTTTTTAATAGAAATTATTATTTTTAAATGAGCTGTAATTAAGCTTGAAAACAAGTCATAACTTACCTTTGTAGCTGCCAGCATGGTGGAGTATTTCATCATCAAAGTTCAAAATAGAAGCAGTGCACTCCTTCACTTAGTAGCTTAGCTCACCCTGCTCCTTTTCCCAACAGTAACATAGAACCTCAACTCGCCCTGTTTCTCACTCCCAGCAGTGGCTCAGCAGCTCAGCTCACTATGCTGTGTCCTGCCAGTTCTCCTGCTCTGTGTTTACATTAGAGATTATAAGGCTGGAAGGCAGCTGAGTCACAGCTGGGTTGGGGGATTAGGGGGAGCATAGCTGTTGAGCCCCAGCTTGGGTGGGAAAATCAAGCTTCTTTTTCACTGCAGCGAGAGGAGGGAAGGGTGAGCTGAGCTGCTCAATCCCTGCTAAAAGGAGGAAGTAGGGATATCTGAATTGCTGAACTACCCCAAATGCATACTTAGCCCTAGGCTACCGCAATATTGACAACCAGTAGTAGTTGACCCCCTTTGACTTCAATGGGAACCTCTGAAGCTGGAGATGTGGGGGTGCATTTGGGGCATAGGGATGAGATACTTTAGATCAGAGGGGCTAGGGAAGAAGAATAAGTGCTCTTAATGTGAAAAATATTTATAGTGTTACGTGTATGAACTACTGTGTTTAGCAGGAGAATTCCAAACCAGTTAACGAAATCTGCTTAGAAAACTGATTAGTTAGGTTGGTTTGCGACTTGGGCAATATTTAAAACCAATTAATTTTGGTGATTGAAGCTCTAGCACCAAATGCAGTCGCTTAAATCATTATTGCAGCAAGCAAACCCATATCATCCACCTTGGCAGTTCCAGAACATGACTCCCGGACCTTGCCTCATCCTAATGCACAAAATAAACGTACAAGAAAACATTTCATGCTGCTCATTTGTAGGTCAGCCATTTTTCTCTAAGCTGTTAATTAACTTACATTTAAGCAGTGGACCCATTTCTTGGACATTTTTCCTACCCAGTGCTGCCTCATGGGAACAAAAAGAGTCCTCAGGCCTGTGTAAGCATAAAAAAAAAAAAAAAAAAAACCTAATAAGGTTAGTAATCTAAATATAAATAGTAATCTAAGCACTTGTAAACTGAAATATATTAAATGTTTGTTTTTGGGATTGAGATAAACCTTAATAAGATATATATAAATAGCTATTTTGTATGTTATTTTGTGTCTTAGAGTTTATGACCCAAATAGAAGAGAGATCATTCTGGAGAAACGCTATCCGCGTGGTTGCCAGGAGTCGACACATAATTTCTAATTACTCATATAAGTCTTATTTAACAAACAAACATTTAATAAGGACCCCAGCCATCACACATTTTACAAAGAACTATGGATTTTTCTAAAGAGAGAACACAGTAGTAGACTTTTCTATTCATAATGTCACACTCTAATTAAAAGTCTGTTCACAGCAAAAAGAGTCATATAGAGAAAGAAAAGAGTGGCTTGGGAATTATTCTTTCAATCAGCTGTGTGTGTAGTCTGAATTTTATCTAACCAGCTTGGTAAGCATGTAGGTGGTGTGCAGCGTGGGGCAACAGTAATAATTCACACAGTCAGCTGCAAAAGAAGACTTATATTAAAGTAATACAGCAACAGTTCCCACCAAACACAGTGGGAAGGCTGCCAAAACCGGGAACACTCACGATTTCTAGTAATGTGAAGAGAGCAGGTTTCAGCCACACTGACAGCATCTGTGAAGAGGGCAGAATGTCAGTCACGTGGAGTGGCAGCATTCAATGGAATTGCTTCCGCAGAGCCCCAGGATAACATAGAAGAACTACACTATATTGTCAAAACTATTGGGATGCCTGCCATTACATGCACATGAACTTTAATGACATCCCAGTCTTAGTCCGTAGGGTTCAATATTGAGTTGACCCACCCTTTGCAGATTTTACAGCTTAAATTCTTCTAGGAGGACTGTCCACAAGGTTTAGGAGTGTGTATATGGGAATGTTTGACCATTCTTCCAGAAGTGCATTTGTGAGGTCAGGCACTGATGTTGGTCAAGAAGGCCTGGCTCGCAGTCTCCACTCTAATTCATCCCAGTGGTGTTCTTTTGGGTTAAGGTCAGGGCTCTGTACAGGCCTGTCAAGTTCTTCCGCCCCAAACTCGCTCATCCATGTCTTTATGGACCTTGCTTTGTGTACTGGTCCAAATCATTTAGTGGAGGGGGTACTATGGTAAGGGGTTGTTTTTCAGGGGTTGGGCTTGACCCCTTAGTTCCAGTGAAGGGAACTCCTAAGGCGTCATCATACAAAGACATTTTGGACAATTTCATGCTCCCAACTTTGTGGGAACAGTTTGGGGATGGCCCCTTCCTGTTCCAACATGACTGCAAACCAGTGCACAAAGCAAAGTCCATAAAGACATGGATGAGTGGTGTTTGGGGTGGAGAAACTTGACTGGCCTGCACACAGTCCTGACCTTAATCAGATAGAACACCTTTGGGATGAATTAGAGCGGAGACTGCGAGCCAAGCCTTCTCTCCAACCTCAGTGCCTGACCTCACAAATGTGCTTCTTGAAGGATGGTGAAACATTCCCATAGACACACTACTAAACCTTGTGGACAGCCTTCCCAGAAAAGTAGAAGCTGTTATAGCTGCAAAGGTTGGGCCAACTCAATATTGAATCTTACAGACTAAGACTGGGATGCCATTAAAGAGTTCTTATGTGCGTGTAAAGGCAGACCTCTTAATACTTTTGACAATATAGTGTATTTTCCTCTTGACCTTCTCTCCACCTACGAGGCTGCTGCAGATGAGCACCATGTGCAGTGGAGAAAGTAGACTGCGGTTGCCTACAAGCAATTTGTGTGTTTTTCTGTATTTGTCAAGAAGGCCATCTACAACTAAGAAACTGTTCTGTCAAAAACGTGGTAAACTGGTCCTTATTTTACTGATGCTAGGTGTCTAAAAAAAGCCAAGAAAAGGAATAATGGCATGTTGCTGGTGATTTGTTTCTCATATGCACCTATTATTCTTATAGGATAACATATTTGAATAGTTCAACTTCTTTGAAACATGAAAAACTACCCCCCCTCCCCCTGCAGAAAAAAATTCAATGGAGCATTATACTTCTATGCTGGTTTTCATTCTCCTATTCTTTTCAGCTTGTCATACATGCTTTGTTCTGAAGAGGGACAATGGAAATATTGATTCTGTATGTTAACATGTATGTATCATGACAGTCCAGTAAATAAAAACTTTTCACACAGTTACAATAATAAATTCCTACGTGTAAAAGCTGTTGTTTTTCTCTGCAGACAATCTTTGGTTCTATCAATGTCTTCCATGCAATATGATAGTTTTCATTTGAAGACCTCTCTAAGACTATAATTATCTCTCTGGGAAGTCTATACAGTGCCTTTTGACATATGTTTGAATTCAACCTGCCTAAACTAACACTATTATGAGAGCTATTCTTTTAGTTGAAGTTAGGAGAGATAGCAGACATTTGTGTCAATCACAATTTCAATTCTTAAAGCCCAACTCAAGACGCAGCTATTTGTATTTTTTTTCTATAATACTTACATCACCAGTTACATTTTTTGTATTGCTTCAGGAGCTCTTTATACACCGCCAATAGGCAGCCACACTTCTGGCTCCCGCTGCATCAGAACAGTGTCTATGAACGACACCAGCTCCAGTGTTGTGCCTCCATACCCCCTCACTTTGCACTGCCATTCACAAAGCATGGCACAAACATCTTCATTGTGTTATGCTTTGTGAATGGCACAGCAGAGTGAGGGGCAAAGACACAGCATCAGAACTGGTGTCATTAAGAGACACTATACCAAGGCTGGGGAAAGTCGGAAGTGTGGCTCCCACTGAACACATCAGGAGCCATCAGTGGAGTCTAGAGAGCTCCCAAAAAAAAAAAAATGAGAGCGATTAATTAACGTTCTAAAAAAATTTAAATAGCTGTGCTGGAGTAGGAGTTTGAAGTCTTTTTATTTTCGTTTTGGAGAATGTGGAGGGCTTAAGGTACACATGGGCCGAAAATGGTCAGTTCGGCAGTTATCAGCCGACTTCCCGTGTGTACTGCTATTTGTCTGACAGAAGCTGGTCCTACGACTGGCTTCTGGCGAACGAGCATGCTGAAAAACCAGCATCTGATGAGTGCTCGGGGGGAAGTCCCCCTGTCAGAACACAATAATTCATCATGGTGTTTGCCACATTAATATCAGATGTGTTATAGTAGCTATCTTTAGGTTTTTTTTTTCATTGAACCCACTAGGTGACCAAAAAAATATTTCCCGTGTGTAACCAAGATTTGAAACACCTGTCAGAGCTTAACCACTTTAACTTAAGCCCCAGAGGATTTGACTGCTAAAAGACCAGGGGGTATTTTGCGATTCGGCACTGCATGACTTTAACAGACAATTGCGCGGTCGTGCGACGATGTACCTAAACGAATTTGATGTCCTTTTTTTCCCACAAACAGAGTTTTCTTTTGGTGGTATTTGATCACCTCTGCGATTTTTTGATCATGCGCTATAAACAAAAAAAGAGCGTCAATTTTGCAAAAATAACAATATTTTTCACATTTTTTTATATCAAATTCCCCCCCAAAAAAAAGTAAAAATCTAAATTTTTTAACATTTTCGGCCAATTTGTTTTTATGCTACATATGTTTGGTAAAAAAATCGCAAAAAGTGTATTTTGATTGGTTTGCGCAAAAGTTATCGCGTTTACTAACAAAGGGAAAGATTTTTGTAATTTTTGTTGTTTTTTTTTAAACGCGTAATGGCGGCGATCTGCGATTTTTTTTGCGGTACTGCGACATTGGGGCGGACAGATCGGACCCTTGACTGACATTTTTGACACTTTTGGGGTTACCAGTGACATTTCTACAGTAGTCAGTGCTATATATATGCACTGTTACTGTAAAATGACACTGGCAGTGAAGGGGTTAACTTTATTTGAGAGGGAGGGGCTGTGTGTGTCCCTAGGGGCGTGATTCTAACTGTGATTGGCTGTGGCTTGAGCTGTAGGAACACTGATCAACGTTCCTACATAGTAGAACCGTATGATCAGTGTTTCTACACAGGGGAGAATGACAGGCAGCTTGTTTACACAAGCTGCCTGCTTTTCTCCCTCTCCCCCGACGATCGCAGAGTGAGCGGCGGACATCGGGTCCGCCGGTCACACGCGCGGGGGGTCCGTGACCGCGCGGGAGCGCGCCGCCGCAGGTGCGCGCTCGCTCCCCAGAGCCTCACAGGCTAGTGATGTATATATACGTCACTTTGCCTGTGAGGGGCTGACCGCCGCAGTATATCTACTTGCGACGGTCGGCAAGCGGTTAAGACCAAGCTTTTTCTGGCACTTTATGTTCACATGTAAGAATCAGTTTATTTTTGCTAGAAAATTACTTCAAACCCCCAAACATTATATATATTTCTTTAAAAGTAGGAGCCCTAGAGAATAAATTGGTAGGTTTTACAATTTTTTTATGTCACACAGTATTTGCGCAGCGGTTTTTCAAATGCAATTTTTGGGAAAATATACACTTGTAAATAGATACCAAACATGTCATGCTTTAAAATTGCCCATGCCCCATTGGCAACGCTTTAAAAGCCTTCACAGGTTACCACTTTATACCTACAGAAGATGTCTAGTGCTAGAATTACTACCCATGGTCTGAAATCCACGGCAATAATGCACATTTGTGGGACGATTGCTGTCTGCCGCTGTTTGCATGCATGCGGGACCAACGCACGTGTTCGCCTTTGCACACTTTTTTTTTTATTATAATATTTTATTTATTTTTAAATTGTTGCTTTATTTTTATTTATTTTTTTATCGCTTTTATTTCTGTCACAAGGAACGTAAACATCCTTGTGACAGCAATAGGCACCATATAGGTACTCTTTATGGAGGGATCTGGGGTCAATAAGACCCCAAATTCCTTCTTTGCACTCGAAAGCATTCAGAATGCCAAGACCTGCGTTTTTGAATGCTTTCAATATTCAAAAAATGGCACAGTTCACAGCCAGGCAAACGGAAGTGAAATCATGTCATCGCTTCTGGATTACCATAGCGGAGACCCGATCAAAGCCGATTTCAGCTTTGTATAGGTCTCCGGCCAGCCAGCGGACATGCCAGCTGGTAGCGCTGATCTACCGCTGGGACGGGAGGGTCCAGAAGGCGGTGGGGGGGTAGGCACGTTTTTTTTTTTTTACCACTGCTTGTAATAGCAACCGAGTGGCTAGTTAGCCACTCTGGCTGCTATTATGAGAGAGCCGACCATTGGCTCTAAAAAACTGTACCAAGGCATCATCCCAGTACAACCCCTTGAAGTCAAGTGACGTACGTGATTTGGTGGCAAGCGGTTAATTGGTATAGACTATGGGTCTCCAAACTGAGGCCTTCATGCCAAATCCTGCACACTGCAATATTCTATCTAACCTGTGGCTATTGTCAGTGGCCTCTATTACAGACTTGGTGCAGGTTTTCATGTCAGCCTACAGTCTCCAACTCCCCCCCCCCCCCCACACTCTTCAGTACAGCTGTCATTGTATTGTTGTTGGTGATTACCCCTACATTCACAGGAGGATGGCACTTGCACCTTCCAGACCTGATGTTGACACTGACGGGAACACTTATGGACTTTACTGGTGTAAAATGAATGCTGATGGGGACCTTGATGTAAGGGCAGGCTCTGAGGCCTCATGCACACTGGACATTTTTAATGCTGCTGTTAGAGACGTCTAATTTTTTTTGCCTCTGAACACCCCTGCATGTTAGCCTATGTGTCCATGCACACATAGCTGTATAGAGGAGTTTAGAAGTAGGAGAGTTTAGAGGCAGAGCAAAAAATCTCCACTGCCAGTGTGTCCAGGAACAGCAGCGTTTTAGCAGAAAAAAAAGATTGACGCGTGTAAACACGTCTGAACATGCGTTAACATTAGACCTGTTTAGTGCTTGAGCGTTAATACAATTTCAATGGACAGAATATGTTATTATTCTGGCCAATGGCATTAAAAAACACCTTAGCTTATGACGCATCTAAACATGTTACATGCGTTTACAAGTGTCAAAGGTTTTTTTTCTGCCAAAATGCTTCTGCCAGGAGGAAAGGTGTCTAGGAGAGATGGCCAAACATCCAGTGTGCATGAGGCCTGATAGGGAACCTGATGTAAGGGAAAAATCTGATGAAAATGTGGAACTCTGATGGGTTCAAGTTTTTTTGGAAATTCTTTGCTTTGTTTTATTAACCTCCCTGGCGGTCTGATTATGTACAGATTTCTGTGCTAAAAGCGATACATTCTTTTGCATGGAAATCTGTTGTTTTACATTTTAAAACTCACCTTCCCCTGCGATCCCCCACCGTCCTTCCCCGCCGTCCTTCCCCGCCGTCCTTTCCCGCCGTCCTTCCCCGCCGTCCTTCCCCGCCGTCCTTCCCCGCCGTCCTTCCCCGCCATCCTTCCCTGCCTGCCTCCCGCCGTCCTCCCGCTGTGTGCTCGGCCAATGCCGTCATCAGGTACGGAAAATGACGACAATTCTGATGTTTCTTTCTGGCACATCACTCCGTTGGAAATTCTGAAGAATCATTTGATATACTTCCCAAATTCCACAAGCTATGTGCCAGAAAGAGACATCAGAATCATCGCTGTCGTCACTTTCCATACCTGATGACGAATTTTCCCACGAATTGCTATTGTTCAGTTCTTCAAGTAACTCAGTTTTCGCTGTCGCTGTTTTTCAGTTCGTTTAAAAGCAATTTTGCCCAAAAAGAACCCTTTTTGGACGCCATGGTCGTTCAAAATTTTCCAGAAACAAAGCACTATAAAGCACAAGCAGGGCACCGGAAAAGTCACCAGGTGCAATCCTGTGCTGAAATGGCATGATAAAGTGTAATGCGTTAGGATCACAGCCTTGTATCATGTCATTTGTGTATTTACACTTTTGAATTTGCCGCCGGTTCCACCCCCCTGCGTCGCAATGCTCGCAGGGAAGGGAACCGGAAGGCAAGTGCCAGCAATCGGCCGTGCACCGAGCGGGAAGAGAGTGTGAGGAGGACGGGAGGATGGTGGGGGAGCGCAGGGAAGGTGAGTAACATTGCGGGGTAATCCCAAGTGTGGCTCGGGGTTACCGCTTTTGGTATTGAAAGTTAACCCCGAGCCACACTCGGGAATACCACTAAGGAGGTTAAAGTTCTTTCTCTGTTGTTCTGAATTATATCATGCAGATTACTAAAAGGCTCTAAGTACGTCTAAGTAAACTTATACATTCACCTAAATGTTTTTCATTAATTTATAAAACAGATTTATTTTTTGGCCTACAAATGTAAAATATATACGATGTGGCTCAGGCTCTTGTACTGAAAAGTTTGAAGACCGCTGTAGACAAAACCACCCAGCACCAGATCCTTACCACCATGTGTAAATAGACAGGTTTTGCACTTTTCTTACTTGCACTTATCAAACAGATATAACAAAGTGCCATCAATAATATAAGGCTAGGGTTTACATAAACGTTGAGGCTGGGTTCACACCTAATACCGATGAGGCTCACAGCAGAGGTTTGGTGACACCACCCTCAAAAGTAGATCCCTCCCAGCAACAATTGACTCCCCAACAACATAAGACCCCCCCGGCAACAATAGATCCCCTACCCCACAACAATAGAGCTTCCCCCAGCAACAATAGATCCCCCAGCAGCCAGCATCAATAGATCCAGCAGCACACCCCAGTACCCCATGCCAGTACATATATTTAGTGCTGGAGGTGCTGGAACTGCGTTCCTCCGTATCCCCCCTAAAAAAAGCCCTGGTTTGAATAACCTTTATTTTGGGCTAAATTTTTATATGAAATAATAGATCCCCCCAGCAACACTAGAGCCCCTACAATAATATACTATCAAGAGCCACAACAGATCTCCCAAAAGCCTATATCAGAAGAAACCACCCTCAAAAGTAGATCCCTCCCAGCAACATTTGACTCCCCAACAGCATTAGACCCCCCTGCAACAATAAATCCCCTATCTATCCCCACAACAATAGAGCCACCCCCCAGCAACAATACATCCTCCAGCAGCCAGCATCCATAGATCCTGCAGCACACCTCAGTACCCCATGCCAGTACATATATTTAGGGCTGGAGGTGCTGGAACTGCCCTGATTTAAACACCCTTTTTGATTTTTTTTTGGCTGCATTTTTATATGTATCTATTCCATTCACGTTTAACACTTTATCTTATCATAAAACATCATTGGAATCACTGTATAGGTTGGGCCCCATTTCTACTGTTGGAGAACATTATTTGCTAGAAACAAATGCAGTTAGGGAGAGGGTGCCGAATGTCGAGCTGCTGCGATATTATTCCTACCTAAACCTACTCTGAATATCTTATGAGACAATTTAGACCTCCTGGAGTGTATTATTTATTCAATACAGGCTAAATATAACCCAAATTAGCAGGCTTGTAAATATTTATCAGGATTCCTTTTTTCTACAGCTAGTGGCACAGATATACCTAATGAATGACATTGTTATTGTTCCCTTTAGATCCTGTTGAATTCTTTGATTTTGTAGAATATTTTTAACAGAAATCAAACACATGAGATACACAGAATAACCAGGTAGAATTTCAACTCATCTGGGATTCTGTGAAGAAAGTTTGATATATTTACTAATGAATGTCTCAGATCACACCAGAAGTTGCTAAGAAAGTTTCACCTTGTGATTAATTTCAGCATAATCCTCTGTTAGAGCTGATCGAAATTGGTTTCTAGGTAGCTCAAAAATTGATTTTTCATGTTCCTTCCGGACAAACAGGCCACATATAGCCTGGTGGATGTAAAGGGGACATTGCCTTATCGTTCAAAACCAGCTGTGGATTTTAAATGTAGGAGGTACGCCCTAAAAACCTTCAACAAAGTTGAGTATCTCCTACATTCCTACATTTGGCACCTCTCCCCCCTGCTGCTCCCCCACTGCTATTTATATGCTTTATAACTCATTTTAGCCATACACCAGTAGAATGTCATAGGTTAAAATTAAGAAAAATCAAAGGAGCAGGATGGAATTTTTTTCTTGTATAAATTTCTATTAGTGAATGTGGTTTTTGTTTGGATAAGTCCATTCAAACTAAAATCAAATTTTTAAAAGCAGAAGTTTTTTTAAGTACTTTGGAACAACATCACATCATCCAGGGCCGGCCTTAGGTGTTCAGGCACCCTGTGCGAGCTAATCCTGTGGCCCCCCAGCGCGCATTTTCTTGCACCTTTTTTGCACTTTATTTGACTTTTCTTTTTTATGATCACTAATAACTTAGCCTCCCTTACATCAGAGACCCCCCATACAAAGCCCCCCTTAATTTAGAACCCCCCCTACATCAGAGAGAGCCCCCCTCACATCAGAGACCCACCTCACATCAGAGACCCCCTCACATCAGAGACCCCCCACACAAAGCCCCCCTTACATTAGAGACCCCCCCACACAAAGCCCCCCTCACATCAGAGACCCCACACACAAAGCCCCCCTAACATCAGAGACCCCCCCACACAGAGCCCCCCTAACATCAGAGACCCCCCACACAGAGCCCCCTCACATCAGAGACCCCCCACACAAAGCCCTCCTAACATCAGAGACCCCCTACACACACACAAAGCCCCCCTTACATCAGAGACCCCCCCCACACAAAGCCCCCCTGACATCAGAGACCCCCCACACAAAGCCCCCTAACATCAGAGACCCCCCACACAAAGCCCCCCTAACATCAGAGACCCCCTACACACACACACAAAGCCCCCCTTACATCAGAGACCCCCACACAAAGCCCCCCTGACATCAGAGACCCCCTACACACACACAAAACCCCCCTGACATCAGAGACCCCCCACACAAAGCCCCCCTGACATCAGAGACCACACACACAAAGCCCCCCTTACATCAGAGACCCCCACACAAAGCCCCCCTGACATCAGAGACCCCCTACACACACACAAAACCCCCCTGACATCAGAGACCCCCCACACAAAGCCCCCCTGACATCAGAGACCACACACACAGAGCCCCCTTACATCAGAGACCCCCCACACAAAGCCCCCCTTACATCAGAGACCCCCCACACATCAGAGACCCCCCCACACAAAGCCCCCCTAACATCAGTGACCCCCCTACACAGAGCCCCCTCCCATCAGAGACCCCCTACACACACACACACACACAAACAGCCCCCCTTACATCAGAGACCCTCCCCACACACAAAGCCCCCCTTACATCAGAGACCCCCACATCAGAGACTCCCTTACATCAGAGAGCCCCCCTTACATCACAGACCCCCCACACAAAGCCCCCTTACATCAGAGCCCTCCCCCACACAGAGCCCCCCACATCAGAGACCCCTTACATCAGAGCCCCCCCTTACATTTTTTGAAGGAGACCTCACTTACCTCACGCTGTCTGCACATGCACTCTGCAGCTTTTTTTTTTTTTCTTTAAACTTCCCGCCCACACATCCCCGGTGAGTGTGGTCGGGGCGGGAGGAGGAGGAGAAGGGGCGGGGCGAGGAGGAGCTGACGATCTCTCCTCTGGCGTCCTTGCAGGGAGGAGGGATCTGTCACCGTGGATCGGAGGCTGAGCTGTGTGTGATACACAGCTCGCCTCAGACTACCTCAGTAGGTGACCGAGGCACAGTCGCACATCGGGAGGTAAGCGGCGGCCGCGGCCTGTGTTGGCCCTGTCCAGGCCGCGGTCGCCGCTTACCTCCCGTTGTGCGGCCTGAATCGCCTGATCTTCTGCGAGCTGTGATGGTCGCACGGCGCCCTTGTTGCCCATGGCGCCCTGTGCGGCCGCACAGCTCGCACACCCCAAAGGCCGGCCCTGACATCATCGAGAGTGTACTAATGGGAATTTTCATGCAAATGAATGGCCAGGTTCAGAAGTTTTCAGATCTGCTGTTTGGTTCAATGAAGGGCTTTGTCCCCACCTCACCATTTTGAACATGTTCTTTAAAACTAAATAAATTATTATTATTGATTTTTGTTACTCCTGTGGTCTGTCTGTCTATCTATCTATCTATCTATCTATCTATCTATCTATCTATCTATCTATCTATCTATCTATCTATCTATCTATCTATCTATCTATCTATCTATCTATCTATCTATCTATCTATCTATCTATCTATCTATCTATCTATCTATCTATCTATCTATCTATCTATCTATCTATCTATCTATCTATCTATCTGTCTATCTGTCTATCTGTCTATCTGTCTATCTGTCTATCTTTCTATCTGTCTATCTGTCTGTCTGTCTATCTGTCTGTCTGTCTGTCTGTCTGTCTGTCTGTCTGTGTCTCTCTCTCTCTCTCTCTCTCTATATATATAGTGGAGTACACACCCCACATTTTTTAAAATAGTTTATTCTATTTTTTCATGTGACAACACTGAAGAAATGACACGTTGCTACAATGTAAAGTAGTGAGTGTACAGCTTGTATAACAGTGTAAATTTGCTGTCAACCTAAAATAACTCAACACACAGCCATTAATGTCTAAACTGCTGGCAACAAAAGTGAGTACACCCTTAAGTGAAATAGTCCAAATTGGGCCCAATTGGCCATTTTTCTCCCTGGTGTCATATGACTCGTTAGTGTTACAAGGTCTCAGGTGTGAATGGGGAGCAGGTGTGTTAAATTTGGTGTTATTGCTCTCAGTCTCTCATACTGGTTACTGGAAGTTCAACGTGGCACCTTATGGCAAAGAACTCTGAGGATCTGAAAAAAAGATTTTTTTCTCTACATAAAGATGGCCTAGGCTTTAAGTAGATTGCCAAGACCCTGAAACTGAGCTGCAGCATGGTGTCCAAGACCATACAGTGGTTTATCAGGACAGGTTCCACTCAGAACAGGCCTCGCCATGGTCAACCAAAGAAGCTGAGCTCAGCGTCATATCCAGAGGTTGTCTTTGGGAAATAGACTTATGAGTGCTGCCAGCATTGCTGCAGAGGTTGAAGGGGTGGGGGATAAGCCTTTCAGTGCTCAGACCATACCCGCACACTGCATCAAATTGGTCTGCATGGCTGTTGTCCCATGTCTTTATGGACCTTGCTTTGTGCACTGGTGTGCAGTCATGTTGGAACAGGAAGGAACAAATCCCAAAACTGTTCCCACAAAGTTGGGAGCATGAAATTCTCCAAAATGTCTTGGTATGCTGAACTAACGGGCAAAGCCCAACCCTGAAAAACAACCCCATACCATAATCACTTCTCCACCAAATGATTTGGACCAGTGCACAAAGGAAGGTTCATAAAGACATTGATGAGCGAGTTTGGGGTGGGGGAAGTCGACTGGCCTATACAGAGTGTCCTGGCCTCAACCTGATAGGAAACCTTTGGATGAATTAGAGTGGAGACTGCGAACCAGACCTTCTTATCAAACATCAGTGTCTGACTTCAAAAATGCGCTTCTGGAAGAAGTGCCAAACATTCCCATAGACACACTCTTGTGGACAGCCTTCCTAGAAGAGTTTAAGCTGCTAAAGCTGCAAAGTGTGGGCCAACTCAATATTGAACCTTACGAACAAAGACTAGAATGCCATTAAAGTTCATGTGCGTGTTAAGGCAGGTGTCCCAATACTTTTGACAGTGTAGTATACAGATAAGATAAGTATATAGATAAGTACAGTCACCTGACATATGGTAAAAGATTTAATATATCATATGTAAATCTCATAAAATGACATGAGCAAAACATGCATGATACATGAAGTTACATACATGTAACATACAGTTTAAGAGGCAATAAAACATCTTGAATGTAGAATCATACAGAAATGATGAAATGTACATTGGGGTAGAAGGTCATTGACGATATAATATGTAGTCCAAATAACAAAATTATTGATGGGGGACACATCTATATTAGCTCGACGTGTTTCGTGGATATTCCCACTCATCAGGAGCAGATGCACCCCAAATCAGTATTTAAAATAGGGTCAGTATAAAAGGGGTGGTATGGACAGTGGTCCAACAGCCAAGAAGTCTACTCCGGGAGCTGTAGGGGCCCGAACCACGGCCCAGGGCATGCCAGACAAACATTCCAGAGTGCATATGAATAGCCAAGGTGTTGAATGGTGATGACACAGATGTTGATCTCCAGTGATTTCTGGTATCGGCCATAGTTGGGGCTCCTAGCGTCACGTCCACGCTCGTGAAGGTAGAGGAAGTGCATCCACATCCCGGACCAGAAACTTGATGTGTCATCACCATTCAACACCTTGGCTATTCATATGCACTCTGGAATGTTTGTCTGGCATGCCCTGGGCCGTGGTTCGGGCCCCTACAGCTCCTGGAGTAGACTTCTTGGCTGTTGGACCACTGTCCATACCACCCCTTTTATACTGACCCTATTTTAAATACTGATTTGGGGTGCATCTGCTCCTGATGAGTGGGAATATCCACGAAACGCATCGAGCTAAAATAGATGTGTCCCCCATCAATAATTTTGTTATTTGGACTATATAATATATCGTCAATGACCTTCTATCCCAATGTACATTTCATCATTACTGTATGGTTCTACATTCAAGATGTTTTATTGCCTCTTTGACTGTATGTCACATGTATGTTACTTCATGTATCATGCATTCTTTGCTCATGTCATTTTATGAGATTTACATATGATATATTAAATCTTTTACCATATGTCAGGTGACTGTACTTATCTATCATGCCCACCGACTCCACACACCTCATACAAAGTCCCATTATTTTTCCCCCCCTTCCCGTTTTATCCCATTAAACATTTTGGGACATCGGCTTTTCTAAAAGGAATACCAATATTACGTTATGATTATTTATACTTATTATTACCTATTATACCCATTATGCCGATCCCAGTGTTATCCTTTCTACTACCCATTTTATTCCCCTTCCCCTCATTTATACCTGACTAGGGATGGAGACAGCAAGCCTTGGATGGGCATTGTCTCATTTAAAGTCCCAACTGTTTTGTCTCTGTGTTTGTTTTTGTCTTTGCTTGTCTGTTGTCTTTTGTTCATGCAATTAATATATATATATATATATATTTTTTTTTTTACGAACAGTATATCTACAGATTTCACTATTGTGTTGAGCATCACAGTACAAGCTGTCTTTGAGCTACCTTTCTCCGATTGGAACTACACACAGAGGCATCTGTACACAATAACAGTCAACTTCACCTATTGACTAAAAAAATGCTAAATCTTAATATTGATATTAATTTATCTTTATAAACTTTATACCTACCTGAGTAATATTTTTTTAGTATTGACTATAGGAAAGAAATAAAGAAAGAAAAGATGTGTAAAACTACTATACATCCTTTTTATAATTTAAAGGGGTCATTTTTTTAGTATTGAATATTAACACTACGATAGAACAATACTTTACACATCCTAAAGTAGCAACAAATCTTTGATCATTTTGACCAAGAGAAAATGTCTAAAATGTGTGGATATGTTAAAATCCCAACAGGTGGGCAACTGACTGGCAGCAGGCATTTTGCTTTTGCAGATGGGAGCTGGCACTCAGAATGTACCCAAATATAACAAGTGAGAGCATATGCTTAATAATTTACTATATTTATGTATTTGGGAAAGATTGCCAAAATCTTCCTTCAGTGCTGCTAAAAAAGCAGTATTTTTAATTAAATTAAATTATGCAGTAAATAGCGAGCAATATGCAGTGCACACAGCTTAATGTTCATTAGTTTCAATAGCTTTGTTACAATAAAAGTGAACATATAAACAGTTTATTTTATACGTTGTTGATTAGTTCAAGGCATTATTTCTTCATCATATCATCCCATAAGGTTTTCAGAAACCCCGCTAAAAGCCACTTTTTCATGTTGACTATAAAAATTATGCATAAAGTCTGTAAAAAATGTCATTCGGCAGTCTTTAGAGTATTAAAATACAAACTATGAAAATATTAAAAGTGAATTCTGTTGAATGTCTATCTCAAAAGACAGGGAAACCAATTTCATGGAATTTTTTGTGTCATTCAGGTGGACATGAAGACTACACAAATCCTGTCAGAATTGTTGCTTTCTTTAGTCAGGGTTCAGAAGTTTTTAACCAATTTGAAACTTTAGGACATCAAAATGTCCTTTATAAACGTGTGCAACCCCCTTATGAACATTTCAGAGGGTTGGACCTTGATAACGTATATATAGATAATGTTATTTTTACTTCCTATTGTAAAATTGCCAGACTGACTCAAAGAAGACCCATAACACCCTATCTGATCTTTTAATTGGGGTTTCAACTTTAGTATATATCTAAGTTGTCATAAAGCAACTTCACCTCAATATGGCCATTAAACCATTCAGATGCGTATGGTAAAACCTGGGGTCATAGAATGACCATCTGGCCACCTGGCAAATTTCCAAGGCCAGGTCTGATGGACACTGGACCATGCAGTCAGGCTGACTAAGTCAATACCCAATAAGGCTGAATTCACACTTGAGCGTAGCATTTTCGTGCGTTTTTTACCGCGATTTTTACCGCAATTTTCAGGTGTTTTTTCAGGCGTTTTTGGAGGCAGGCATTGACATCTATCAAAAACGCTGGTAATCAGCCCAAAAAGAAGCTCATGTACTTTTTTCAGCTACAGGCGTTTTGCAAAATGCTCAGATGTGAACAGGGGCCATTTAAATGAATGGGGTTTTACTTGTTGGGCGTTTTGGAACGTTTTTTTTGTCTCTCTGACAAGCTTGTCTGCATTGCAAAAATGCCACTGGAGCCATGTCCACACTACCTTTGTGTGTGTCAGCCTCAACTATAGTTTTTTGGCTTTTTTTTTCTTCTTTCAGGGTTCTCAGGATACCGTTGTTGCTGACAGAGGCAAAGCTGCAAGTTGTATGTTGTATGTCCCACATACAGTACATGTGCAGTAAAGTAGTGTGCACCAAGGTTACACATATTTATTGCCCTTACTGTCATAGCCGCCATTAAAGTTAGGGCAATCATGAAAAAAAAATGTCGGACAGGTCTAGGGGGAGAGGCGGAGACTCTAGACATTAAGTTAATGGGGGGCGCAGCAGGTTTTGCAGGACTAAGCCGTGATTGTGCCATGTCATCTAACTGCAAGGCACGTCTGCCTTTTCTTTCACAGAGTAGCTGTACTATACAGCCACAGCACATGCAGGAGGTAGTTGAATTGCTGACAAAGCCTTCTTCTTCTACCTTCTCTCAGGCAAAGAGCAGTTGTTTAGGAAGCTGTTAATGTGCCCCCTTCCTTCTCCTCTTCTGCCAATCCTGTCATAGTCCAGCACATTGGCTATGAGAAGTCAGATGAATGATTTGCTCACAGGATCACTGACTTGCTGCAGGAGGATGATTTGAATTATGCACAATAATTTCCCCTGTCTGATATTAAGGATAGGGTACAAAGCGACATGACAATAGAGGGATAGGAAGGTTTCACCACACAACAACTAGGGCACATCAAGCGGGGAGCAGCAAGGGACAGTGCTGTTCCAGCACCTGGTGCCTTTTGCGAAGTGGGCACCAGCGATGAGTAGGGGGTGAATGACGGAGTGGCGGACCATCTGTGTTGCCACCATTGGAGAGGAGGATGTTCTTATTTTTGGTGCAGGGTAAATCCTGCATTGTGCCCCATTTTGTACCCTATTCCAATGCTCGGGTACTGAAAGGTGTCACACAATGTTTCTGCAGCAGGACCTAATGTTTACAGCAGGGTAAATCCTGCGTTGTACCTAAAAGTGGAATCCTATTCCAATGCTTTGATTCTACCTTACCACTCAAAAAATATTTTTGGCTATTGTCTCTAAGATAAAACAGTCTAATTTATTTTTCAAGACAAAACCAGTCTCTTCTCTCCCTCCTATATTGCGGCCCAACCAAGCTGCTTACACACTGTTTAGCGACTGTACAAAATTTAAGTTGACTCTTCAAGTGCTCACTTTATTAGGTATTTTATAGCATAAAACAGAAACAAAAACAATGATACAAACAATATTACATAGAACAAATGAACACGCTTGTCATATAATTATATCCAGTACAGGAGTAGTGATGCGAAACTCATCTTAGAATATTTAAGCCATCACCTTCAGTATTTTCTTAGAAGGTACAACTGCTGTTGGTTATGTGGCATGGAATAGGGTCCGCCGCCCCCCATCCCCCAACACCCTACATGGTGGAGCAAACTGTGTCGGGGGAATGGGGACACAGTCCCCAGGCCAGGCACATCCGATAGCAAAGCATGAACATCAAGAATATTCTTATGGTTTATTACTGTGTTTATCTGTCCATATAGACCAACGTTTGTCAAACTTAGTACAATTCAGTTGATTTATTACCAACAGCCTTTTATACACGTGGCATGGTGGACTGTGATCATAACTTCCGATATATTTGGGGAGTATAGGGAGCTCCATTTCCTAAGAATATTGTTACGTGCTGCTAGTAAAAGGTGACATGCCACCTGTCTCATATGTATTGGGTACTTGCCTATGCCTATGTTTAAAATTGCTAGACCTGGGGTGGGGGGGGCTCAGAATTCCAGTGGTTGATTAAATCAATTGGAAAATGTGGTTCCAATAACTAGTTAGGCATGGGCACTCCCACATCATAGTTAGGGGATTGGCTACTTGTCCGCATTTGCGCCAACAGTCAGCTGGATTGTGTAGGGAAAATGTTGATAGTTTGTAAGGGGTATAGTGCCATCTATGTATCAGTTTGAGCATCATCTCCCAATGATCATTGCATTTGGAAAATGTATAGATTGATTGAATGGCAGCTCGCCAGTACGCTAATGGGTAGGACTTGTCTAAATCTTTTTCCCATTTCTGAATTGGGGGGGGGGGGGGTTCTGGTGCAAGGATTTGTCTTGCAATGTATTATAGATTATGGATATACCCCTTTTAGCCGGTATCTGATCATGTAGGAAATTCCTTGCTGTTTGTTTGTGGGATGCTTAACCTCCCTGGCGGTATGATTATTTTGGATTTTAGGTGCTGAAAGCGGTACCATTCTTTTGCTAGTAATTCTTTTTTTTTTTTTCTCAATATAAAACTTTTATTCGTGAAAATGAACAAACAAGGAATAGTATGCAAGTAATTCTTAAGAATGAGCAGCCCAAACCAACTATTTATATATGATTTTTTTTTACAGTGTGTTCTTCTTTATAACATCCCTGGTATGATAAAGTTTGACACACAAAATCCTAAATTATAATATAATTAATGACTATAAAATATTAACAAATAATATTATAAAAATAATAATACTTTTTATTCAATAAATTATAGTAAATAACGTAATCAAAAACACTGACATTCTTTTTGGTCAAACAAGGATGCAATATTAGTGGTCATATTGCTTCAGTAAACGTCCCGGGTATGGAAAATTTTAAAACAGGGTACAGCACAAAGTCCAACGTCACAGTTAGGACAATAGTACCGTGTTTCTTTTTGAATTTTCCTTCCAGTGTCATCATGTTTGGAACAGCAAACCACACACATCCTTGTGGGTGCAGGCTTCTTTTTCATTGGTGGAATGTGGTCCATAAAGTGATGGCCAGTCAGGCGTTCGGGGTTCACAAAACCAGCAGCACGGCGTCCGGATCTACTTATAGCTGTTGGTGTTTGGTGCCTGAGAAATATCAGTTCAGCAATTTTCCAAACAAAGTCCGCATGAACCACAGGCCTGTCACTCTTCTTTTTTAGGAGAATAAATGCGTTCCACAAACACTGTTCAAGAAGATGACTGAATATTTTTTTATAATATTTTTTTTGTTGTTTCCGCATTGCCGTATAAAAAGTCATGGCCAGGTCAGCTCTGTCCACACATCCCATGGTGATGTTGTAATCCATCACCAGTTGTGGTTTCATTACATCTTTTCCACCTTTTGTGTGTACCATGAGAGTAGAGGTGTTGTGAATGGTACTCATCAGGCACACATCTTTTTTGTCGCGCCATCTCAGTGCCATCATTTTTCCTTTCTGCCAGGCAACTATTTCTCCGGGATTGAGCTTTTTGTTGGCAAAGGTTGGGGGCATGTCACGCCAGTTAGCTTTAATGGTCCCATACCCATCCGTCTTGTTGTGTAGAAGGAACTCATACAGATCTGAGGATGTATAAAAATTGTCTGTGGTTACACAGTACCCCTGATTCAGAAATGGCTCAATCAGCGTAAGAATTTAAGCGGTTGCCATTCCATAGCTGCTGAACCTTTCATTGAATTTGGTTCCTTTCCCGATGTATAGGACCGAATTCCAAATGTATCCAGAGCTGGATTCACATACCATAAATTACTTTATGCCAAAGCGTGCTCTATTGGACGCAATATACTGTATCCAGCTGAGTCTTCTATTGTAGGCCATTAGACTTTCTTCTATGCAAATGTCTCTTTCTGGCACATAGGACTGCTGGAAATTTTTCAAAATGATTTGATAAACGTTCCAAATCTTTTTGAGTTTTGGAGCTGGATGAGAAGTCTCGTCAAATTCGTCATTATTTGTAAAGTGCAAATACTTCATAATGAGCAAAAATTTGTATTCGACATAACCTTGCCAAAAAAAGGAGTGGCCAGTAATTTGTTGGTGGTCCAATACCACTTCTGCAGGGGTTTCCCCACCACTCCCTGCAGAATAATTAGGCCCAGAAACTTCCAGATGTCCGCTTTGGTCACGGGTTCCCACATCCTGCTCCTTGAAAACCGCCGATGCGCTGCTGCTTGTTGCTCCTGGTACCTATTAGTTTCCACAACAATCTTTTCAATAACATCATCAGTCAAAAAGAGTTGCAGGTATGCCAAGGGGTTGTCATCCTCAACATCCACTTTGATAGCAGGTGCTCCAGTAAACGGGAACCTTGGGGGCGCTCCATGCTCCGTCCCGCAGTCGATCAAGCACCAAGTCCGCACATCGTGGGGCACAGTTGCAGGATCATCGCTGAAATCGCTTTCTGCGTCCGATGATGAACTTCCCCACGAATCGCTATCACTCCATTCTGCAAGCGATTCTGTATCACTGTCGCTGCTCTCCAGGAGGTCATATACCACTTTTGAGGTGGCGGCGCGCTTTTTTTTTTTTGCATAATTCTTTTTATTAACCTTTTCAACATGAAAATACAAACATTAGGGAAGTACAATTCCCATAAAAAGTTGTCAAGAACAGTAATAACATAATGTGCACAGAGTATGCAGCAAGTGCCAGTACATTAATAATACACATAAGTAAGTGATCTTCCTATCGTCACATTCGTTTGCATAATGGAATCCAGAGAACTGATTTGGAGCATTACCTACCCACCGCCACTAGATATCACCTACATCATAAATTAAGCAAAAAATAGGAATAGATCCCTTCGGTAAGGTCGCATGCCACCGGTATCTGGGCATCCCAGAGAAGCACACCCCCAACGGGAACTACACTGTGTCCAACCCCGGGACACCCGACACCAGCGGAGCAGACCCTTAGTACCTTAATGGGATTGGGTCATAAATTATAACCTGTTCAACCAAGAAATCCAAGGTTGCCATAGCTTAGTCATACGAGCGGTGGATTAATTTTTCAGGGAAAGGGAATGCTCGTAGGAGTAATTGGTTGTAACCATATCCATCAGTCCCTGAAGTAGAGGTGGTGAATCTTGCTTCCAAGATCTAGCAATGAGTAATCTAGCTGCAAGCAAACAGTGGGTTATTGTGTGTCTTAGAGAGTAATGTATCGTCTCAGAGCCCAGAGAGAGGAGTGCTAGTCCAGGTTCTGGATTGAGCGGAGTGTTTGTCACATCAGAGAGTAAGGAGAATACCTCCTGCCAAAAAATCTGGATACGTGGGCACTGCCAGAAGATGTGGAAGAGAGTACCTACTCCCCCACATGATAGCCAGCACTTACCGTCACAGTTCACGTCGAATTTATGAATTCTGTCTGGAGTGAGGTACCATCTGAGTGACAGTTTCAAGGTCAATTCCCATAAGTTGGAATTACAAGTCGTCGAGTATATGTATTTCAGTGCTTGCGTCCATTGTTCGTCAGTGTATTCCATACCCAAGTCCCTCTCCCATTGGACATGGGGGAGCGACTTGGAGAAAATTGTCTTCTGTTGAAGGAGATTATAGAATGTGGTAATGCCCTTGACTCTAGGTGGTGTACTGGAATTTAGATATTTCCACGCCAGAGCTTGGATAGTTAGTGGCCAGCTTATTATAGAGTTGAGAAATTATGAGTTCTAATGTGCAGGAATAGGTCAGCATTGGGCAGGTGGAATTTATTCTGCAAGGCAGGGAATGGAGCTATTTTGGAGTTGTCATATAGGTCGTTTAGATTGGTTATGCCTTGTTTGGTCCACGAGGTAAAGCATGTATCCGCCATCAATGAATGGAGGGCTATCAGGGGTATTGTAAGTTCTATTAGCGTTTGGGCCTTTGGAGTGTTGAGTTATCAATACTTTCCATGCGTTGGCAGTAGCCACCATAGGAGGAGGGAAGTGGGACGGTATTTTCGCCCCCAGGGATGTCGCCAATAACCGTGCAGGAAGGTCTGATTTGATGCAATAAGAGGCCTCAATCCTCCGCCATATAGAGGGGCTATCGGGGACAAACCATTCTCGCAGTTGTGTAAGAATAGAGGCAAGGTAGTAATCATAGATGTCCACATAGCCCGCTCCGCTTCGGGAACACGATTTGATGAGTTTTACGTGTGAGCATCTAGGCTTCTTACCCTGCCATACGTCAAGTGAAATAAGGGATTGTAGTGAGCAAAAAATTTCTTGGGGACCAGGATTGGCATGGTTCTGAATATATATACAGTAATTGTGGAAGGTGCATCATCTTAATCGCTGCTAGCCTCTCTAACCAAGAGAAACCAGAGGACTGCAATTGTTTGAGGTCAGTTTGGAGACGAGTGCGTGCCGGAATGTAGTTATGTAGAAAGAGCGTTTTCGGGTTCGCAGTCAGTTTAATGCCTAAATATGATAGACTATTATCCGCCCAAGTGTAAGGGAACCGATGTTGCAACAGGGCACTAGTGGCAGCATCAATGCCAATATTAAGAATCTGTGACTTAGTTTCATTGACTTTGTACAGGGACACCGCTCCAAACCAGTTAAGTATGTTTTGAATTTCCGGAAGGGAGCTGGTAGGATTAGTGACCATAAGAATGACATCGTCTGCAAACAGACTGATTTTATGTTGGACACCCCCGCTATGTCTATTCCCGATATATGTGTATTGGAGCGAATGTGTTCAGCTAAGGGTTCCATTACCATATTGAAGATTATGGGAGATAGGGGGCACCCCTGTCTAGTACTTTTCGTAATCTCGAAAGGGGTGGAGATTGCTTCAGGGGTGCGCACCATCGCCGATGGATTTGAGTACAAAGCCATTATGGCTTTATAAAGGAAGCCATGGACTTCAAATTTGTGGAGAACAGCAGGTAGAAAACCCCATTGGACTCTGTCGAACGCCTTCTCTGCATCCAAGGAAAGGAGCAGGGAAGGCGTTCCGGTGGTCCTGGTGTAGTGTATGGCATTGATGACCCTTGTGGTAGCATCAGACGCTTGGCGACCCTTTGTGAATCACGATTGGTCCTTGTGTATGATTGTTGGAAAGACATCGAGTAAGCGAATGGCAATCAGTTTAGCATACAGTTTGGCATCTAAGTTCAGAAGTGAAATTGGCCTTAAGTTCTGGGGTTGGGTGGGTTCCTTCCCAGGTTTAGCATTTCCTTTGGGAAGGAAGAGGAGGCGGCAGCAGAGTTGAAGACTTTATCCAACAATGGTGCGAGTGACCGGGAGAACCGTTAATAATATTCAGCTGTGAAGCCGTCTGGACCCGGAGGTTTCAGGTTGGGGAGAGAAGAGATAGCCGTATTGATTTCCAATTCAGAAAATGGCTGATTAAGGACAGCCAAGGTATCGGGGGAGATGGAGGGTAAGTTTATATGACCAAGGAAGGTTGCAATATCTGCGGGGCAGGGTTGGTGACTATGTGGATCAGCTTTAATATTATAAAGAGATTCATAATATGTGCTAAAAGCGTTTGCTATAAGATTGGGCTTAAGCAGTTTGTCTTTGGTGTGGGGATGGAAGATGTAAGGTATTCTGGCTTTAATCCTCTGACCTTTAATATGAAGGGCCATGGCTTTAGACGCCTTCTGCCCGGTGGAGTACGAGTTTATTTTCCACCTTTTAAGAGTGTCACTATATTTCTCCAACAGCATGGCTCGCAGATCCTGTCTAAGTGAGTAAATTCTGTTAGACAGGTCCCTGGAGGGGTTTTGTTGGTTTTGGGAGTCTAGGGAAGCTAGTTGCTCAGTAATATTGTTCAACCGCTGCGACCTCCTTCTCCTTTCCCTAGCTCCAAGTTGAATGAGTACTCCCGTCAGAACTGCTTTGTGGGTGTTCCACACTGTCACCGGATCCGAACCGTCTGTCACATTATCCAGTATATAATTCTGTAGATGTTGTTGAATTTCCGATGCATATGTCAGGTTATTCAATATGTGGCTATGTAGCCGCCAGACATACGGAGTTTGAGCAGGCTGGCCCAAGGACAGCGTGACAGTCAACGGGAAATGGTCGGACCAGGTGGCAGTGTGAAGCTCCACATCAGATACATATTCCAACACTTTCTTATCTGATATACATAAATCTATACGGGAGTAAGTGCGGTGATGCGGGGACAGGAACGAATAATCCCTCTCTGACGCGTGACAGCACCTCCACACATCATATAATTCCTGAGACCAAAGAAACTTCGATAAAGATGAGTTAGGACGTTTAGGTTTAGCTGTCGAGTCAAGTGCACTATCAGGCGTAAGATTGAAATCTCCACAAAGGAGGAGATTTCCAAAGTCAAGAGCCCTTGCTTTGGCTACTACTGATTTTATAAATGACAATTGGTGTTGATTTGGGGCGTAAAGTTCACAATGGTGAATCTTTTTCCTAGGATTGTGCATTGCAGAATAATAAATCTGCCTTTGGGGGCCAAGCAAGCACGTTTGCGTGATGCTAGAAGTCCAAAGTATCTTTGACGGCAATTAGAACCCCCTTCCTCTTTTTGCTGCAAGAAGCATAGTAAATAAATGGGTAGTTCTTATGGGTACACTTTGGCGTTGCGTCAAGGGCGAAGTGGGTTTCTTGGATACACAGTAAATCACCTTTCAAAGATGTGGCAGTGGACCATAATGATGATCTCTTGGCGGGGTGATTCAGTCCTCTCGCATTTAAGGATAATATGGTGAAGGACATGACAAAAAAGATGTAGTGTCGGGTAGGAGTGTATATGAAGATGAGACGAAGAATGCGTTGTGTGGAGAGGGTGATCTCCAAGTAATAAACAGTACCTCAAGGCACCAATGCCTGTGTAGAGTTAGCACCGATCAGGGTCAGATCTGCTTGCAGCCAGGGATAGATGAAGCAACAGTCACCACGTCCGAGGAAGCTTGTTACCTTTGATGGGCCTGGTGTTGGTAGAATCGGTCTCCGGTTGGTTAACAAATAGGCCTCAGAGGCAGAGAAGAGTAGCTTCAGAGAAACTGCAAAATAGGGGTGATAAATAATATGGCAAACAACTGAGAAAATGGTGTGCTGGAAATAAAAAGTAGTAAACCAGTAACAGGAAACATTCAGCAAGTGTCATCCTTGGTCAGGCTTGCTGACTTGAGTGGGGGGTAATTCCACCGCAGGTGGATAATAAAGTGTGAAAACTCAGATAGCGAAAGGTAGTAGGCCAACCGGGCCATGTGCAACTTGAGTGGGGGAGCAGAACAGAATTATGGAGTGAGCCGTTGCCTGGAGCGGCCATGGTGGTGGCCCTGAGGAGGTGGCGGGGTCCGCCTTGGTGCATCCGGGGGTCCCCTCGGTTGATCAGGGACGATACCCCATGCATGCAGCAGTTTCATTCCGCCTTCGATCGTGGATATAGAGTGAGGTATCCCATTATAGGTAACCAGCAGCGTCGCTGGATGGCGCCATTTATAAGTAATCTTGTGGTTCGCTAAGGCTTTGGTTAGCGTTTAAGCTGTCTGCGCTGCTGAAGCGTATGTTGGGATAGATCAGCGAACAACTGGATATGCGTGTAGGGAGCCGACAGAGTACCTAGTGACCTAGACGCCTGCAGAATTTTCTCCTTTGCGGGGTAAAAATGTACTCTTAATAATCTCTGGGGATTGAGACTTCCAGAAACCTGGGCTTCGGCAGCCTATGGATCCTATCAATTGTGAATTCAATAGGAGTCAAGGCAGGTACTAATGAGGAGAATAGGGTGGTTGCGTAGTGCTGGAGATCCGCAGGAGGAACATCTTCAGGAATGCCCCTGATTTTAACATTATTGCGGCTAGATCGATCTTCTAGATCAGCCAGCTTGTTTTTTATCCAGACAGTGTCCTCCTTCTGCTCAGTATACGCATCCACCAAATCATTAACAGTGTCAGTACATTCCTCCATTTTTTGCTCCATGTAATGCACCCTATTCCCCATGTGCTTCATCTCAAATGCAAATTTATCATAATGGAAGAGAGATTAGGGATGATTGAAACGTGATAAGCATGTTCTTCATGGTGGTATCTAATACCGGCTGCCCTGTGGTGGGGAAGGCTGCTATGGACAATTGCAGGGATGACATGGAGTGCATGGAGTACAGGCTTTTACTCACTGTGGGGTCTGACTGACCATGGCCATCCATCCGCGCTTTGGCAGGGCTCCCAGAGACCGGAGTTGCAGGGGCAGAATCCGGAGGAGAATGTAGAGGGGGACCGTCCGCTGATGTGGAAGGATCTGCATCCGGCAGATCCGTGTAGGCCTCTGGGTCGGTGCGGCCTGGTGGCGTGGCGGCGTCATCTTGGCTTCGTCCTGGTAGTCAGGGCCCCGCTCGTCCTTTCTCTTTCTCGATGCCATCTCCCCTGGAAGCAGGGCAGTCTGCGGAGGTAAGTGGCGGCTCTGATATGGGTGTCCTCAGATATGGGCTGCTGTGTTTACAACAGCAGACCATTGTTCTCTCTCCACGGGGAGCAATCTCGGGTGCCCGGCGGCAATTGCAGCTGCCGATCCCGTGGGTGTGGCCACGCACCTCCGACTGCGCGTGTGACCCCATGAGTGCTCCTGCAAACCCCTGTACAGTTACAGAGGTTTTTGCGCAGCCGAGCCAGCCTGCCGCAGTATACTAGTGGTTAAAGGGTAACTCCACTTTTGTGGGGAAAAGAAATAGTAAATAAAGAAAAAACAATATACGTAGAATATACAATTGTGATACAAATCATATTGTAATTAATTGTTATTAAAAATTACCTTTCCTTTTCAACCTGCAGCTGTTGTAATTTTCTGAAAATGCAATGCAGTATGGCTACCTGGAGCTGTTCTGTACACAAAATGTATACTGACCACACCTCAGAAACATAATTTCCTGCTTGTGTTTTGGCTCACCAATTTTCCAAGAAGTCTGCCTAAGATACAAGTCAGGTTCTGGCATCCCCTGAAACAAAAATGTAATTTTTGGTGAGATACTTTCAATAGGAACATGTCTAAAGGGATGCAGACCCAGCAGCTTTCCTCATTAGTGCTCTGGAACTGCCACAGCTGCGTGATAATTATGAAACCACTCATATTAGACCTACTCAGCACAAAGGAACACACAATGATTTCTTCAGAATAACAAAAGGTAGGAATCTGCAGCAAAGTTTGTTAAAATCCTTGTAGTGTACACCGATCAGTTGTTTTCAAGTGTTTTTGGGCATTCTATTTTGACATAAAAAAAAGCTACTGGTGGCATACAATGATATTGTCCTAATATGGCTATGTGGCCCATTAGGTCAATAATGTATTGATCATCCTTTGCATGCATGCAGCTGCAGCTCATTGGATTAGTGGGGATGCTCTCGTGACAGTTTCCTGCGGATTCAAATACACTGGGTTTAGACAGAGTTTGGATCTGAACCCACATCTCTACTACTCCCACTGGCTAATACAGGCCTATTACTTCTTAATGAAAAAGCATATGTCACAGACAAAACTACATAAAAATACTTTTTTTTTTTGCCTTTTTTTTATTTGAAATGACTCAACTCGTGGTACTGCTTCTATATAGAAGTTAAGCTAAATGTACAAGTTAATTACAAAAAATCAATTACACATTCAAAATATGTGACGCCAGAATACAGTGTCACTAATGCTGTTGGTCGTGAAAATTCCTCTGTTCCATACCATCCCACATTGGTATTTCCCAAGCATGTATAATAAAGGATTCGTATTCTTTCCATGTTGCCCCTGAAGCTGCACGAAAAGGACCCAGTATTTTATTATAATTTTAAATAGTGTTTAAAAAAGTGTTTTATACTAAGCTAAATGTCCCCCATTGCAGTGCCCAGCTCCCCATACCATGTTTTGGTAATAATTTGTATATTAGCATAAGCAATGGTCCGAATTTAACAACAGGACTCATCCCCACTCCCCTATTCTCTTCAATAGACTTTGTCACCAAGTTCTGGTTTGCAGAATTTCAAACCAGATTTACTGAATTTTTTGAGAATTGTACTTAAGCAGATTCGCCTATACCAACTTAGTAAATATATGATTTAGAAATGGTTGAACTCAGGCATGATGATATCACTGGTATTCATTCAGGTAAACAGGCCAGTGCCTAATAATATAGCAATTATACAAAGCTCACTTTACCCAGAATGGGGTATCCTGGCTAATTAAAATAAGTCTAACCAGTGCCAGTTACCTTCTTCAATTGGATTTGAATTTGAAAATACGGTATTTCAATATGCTTAATCCAGACACTTGACTTGTACAAGTAAGATAAATGTATGGCTCCCTGTACATGTACGTGCTCATTTTAAACACCCAATTGGATTAAGAGGGGACCTATATTTTAATTTCCCATCAGTTGAAATTAACAGTGACTTTATCAATATGTAAAAAAATCCTTTATTGTGGATCAAAGTCAAGTTTCCTTCTTGTTTTAAAAATACAGTAAATGTGGCTAAGCTCTGCTAATTTCCTTCAACCTTTAATGTGCAAGCAAAAATGTTTTTTTTCTTTTTTCATTTTCCTTTCACCTAATTGGGTATTCTTTACAAAGTGACGCTTCACCACATTTACATTTACTAAGAAAAAAAGAGTGCAACTGCACTTGCAATTTTTCTATTTATCTTTAGTAAATCAACCCCATTATGTTCTTATTTTTCGAGATTATGTTTACATAGTGAAGTTTTAAACGTCATTTGATTCACTAGGATAAAGACTATGACCCATACCAGTAATGCATCAAAACAGATGATAATATTTATAGCTCAAAATGTCCTTCCAGAGCTAGACCACCCTTTCAACAAAAGAAAATCAATAAATTAGATTAGGAATTAAAATTTTATGAGCACATGAAATGCAGTCAACATTCTTTACACTTCTAAAAATTCATATATTATTAGGACGCTGTGTCTCATCTTTTTTCAGAATTTTTGTTTAATATCCTCTCTTGATTCCAGTCACTTTGGAGCATAACTCTTTCAAATGTTCTGACTAGCATAACACCTCAATAAAAACTTTATGACTTCAACAAGAATGCTGCATGCTATTCAAGCCATCAGCTTTTGTTTCCTGTGGATTCCGGCTTCAGAGACGAGTTATGTGAAGATGACAAGCATGTGTTCCAGAGTTTTCACTTCTGAATTTTACTTGGTAAAAAAGGAATGTAGAAACGCTAAGTTCCAAAAACTTACATTCTCTTAAACAAGTCCTTTTTTCACGCTTCTATTACTCCAATACTTTTTTTGACCATTTAATACAATGGTTCGGTAAAAGATACAATCTTTTTGTTATTTCACTTTTCTGTGAAAAAAATCTTAATAATTTGGTTTTCTAACCCCCCCCCCCCCAGCCTCCACAATTATGGGTTCTTTCACTTTTCATCTGATGTGTAATTTTTCATAATTACATGTATATTGTTATATTTAGTTTTCGGTTTGTTTTTTCTATTTCTTCAATTTAGATTTTATTTGTTTTCATTTCTTCTTTTTCTATTTTCACCTTTAGGCTTCATGCAAACTGGTTTAAAAATCACTTCCTCCACAGTATTTTGGTGTTTTGCCTGTAGAAGCAGCTCAATGTTATCTTATGTGTCCATGCACAATAAGACGATTACAGGTATATTTTAAGCTTAACTATTAGAGGCAGAAAAAAACCCTTTTGGTTTGCATTTCTGATTGGAGCTTTCTCCAAAAACAACCCCACAAAACTCTCCTAAACTTGCCTAAACTATGTACAAAAGAACACTCTATATGATTGAAAACTTAAACTTTTCGATTCTTCCAATAAAAATGGTGTTTTGCTAAGCCTAATGTGCATTGGACCTAATTGTGTTTTGTTTTTCTTTTTTTTTTTTTTTATACATTTTTAAGAATTATTTTTATTAAGAATTAGATTATTCTGCAAGAAGGATAAGTAACCCATATTAATTGTAACACCTGCGAAGCTAGAAATAAATGTGCACCCATTGATGGTCTTCTGAAAATACTAGTTGTCTGGCTTCAGAGCTCCTGAGTCACTGGCTATGAACAAACATACAGTAAAGTAGAAAAGTCAGAATTTCCTGAAAGAAATCAGAGATCTCTGTACTTGGTTTAGGCCAGTGGTTAGCAAATTATTGAAGACACCAATTTCACAAGTGGCTCTCTTCTCCATTTTTTCTCTTAAGCTGAACCTTTAATTAATAACAACTAAGTGGAAATTATGTCAATTTACTGCAAAAAGAAGAAAGCATTTCCTCAGTCTCCTCTTCCCCATTGATCAGACTGCCACATTGTAACTTTGTAGCAAGTGAAATAGTGAGAGGCTGGAGTAGGGCCTGATCTGTGTGGGACAAATGTAAACACAGCCAAGAATTGCACAGACACCAGTATATAGAATAAGCAGTGACCCTGGATAATGCCTGAATAAAGATTGTTGCACTCTCCAGGAAAGACAATCAGATGAAGGCATTGTCAGGAGGAGCACTGGGATATCTGTGAGAGGTAATAAATACTTGTGTCATCAACTATACTTGTTACTAAAACACTGACATTTGGCCCTTGTGTATGTCGGTCTGTCTGAAAAACTAGCAGCCAACTGATTCCTGATCAGCACTCTTAGACTCTTAGCCAATGGCGGGGAGTGCTAATTGGAGTGTTCTGGCAGGGGGACTGTCCCTCTGTCAAAACACAACAGCTCAGTTGGGTAGATCGCTGAACTAACCTTGCATGGTTAGTACAGCAGCTTTGACCAGAGCTGTAAAAAAAAAAACTGTAGTGTGTACCCAGCTCCAGTGTGACAGACCAAACTGGTACAATGGCTTTTAGGGAGGAGTGAGGACAAGCCTTCTACCCACTGATTATGGCTCATGGAGAGAGTAGATAATTCTCCAATGATGGACAACAACATAATGAACCCTGAGAGCGAGGCTTGGATTAATTCTCCAAATAAGGACAATAAAACTTCCCTTCTGGATAGAAAGATATAATTGTATTCCTGTACAGGGTAATGTTCAGAGGGAATATGGTGGCCCTCCTGCAGACTTTATTGGAGAGGCTTCTTCACTTGGGACAATCTCCCTTAAGAAATTTATGAAGATAAAGGAGTTCCACTTTTTCAGACTGTTAAAACATTGTCTCATAGACTGTTGTAGACTTTTGCTGCACAGTCTGAGATGGGGTGGGATCACTGTTTGTTATGTTTGTCTCTCCCATTGTGTGCCTACTAGGTATGCATTCCCATTGTTAATTGAGTCACCTAGTGTTTGTGTCTCTCTGATCATCTCTTGGAGATGTAATTAATTTTGTGACAACTTTACCTTGTTGTGGGACCATTGTGGGATGTTATGTGTTTATAATAATGTGTAATGTACTGTGTATGCAGGGTCGAGGATTGTGTGCCAGATGGACACACACATACAAGAGCAGACAGGCAGGGAGGGAGGGGGGAGAGGACAGAGGCGCGTAAACTGACCACGGTGTCAGGGCTCAGCAGCCATAATAAACCCTGGTCAGTTTACAGGGGGGGAAGAACCAAAATTAGCATCCTTCTCATTACAAGGAAAATAGGTTAAAGTCCAGACTTTACCTAATGCACAACTGAAATACATATACGGTATGTTTACTCTTTCCAGGATTAGATTCCTACCTCATAGGCCATGGCCCAAGGATGGTACCTAGTTACTCAGGCTGCTTCCAAAATTGAGTGACCACTTTTAAATATAGACTTGCAAAGCTTAGTACTTACAGTATATAACTACCACCTTTCCCCCCTTCATCTTAATTTTATGACCTTGCTCTTAGTGTGCACACACACTGTGCCATCGGGGTGTGCAGGGCCGCTGATAGGGGGGGACCACCAGCCCTCTTGTAGGGGGCCCCGAGCACACAGGGGGGCCCACACAGAGAGGGGGATTAGTGATGGACAACAAATACAGGAATCTTCCTCCAGCACCTGAATCTGATCTGTCCCTGCTATCAGCTTTTATCTGTTGAGAAAGAGACAGTTGTCCCTCACTAATCCCCTCCCTTGTGTGGGCCCCCCTCCCAGCACTTATCTCTGCTCAGGAGTTTATTTGTAAATTGTAACTTTGTTTCTCTCTCTCTGTCTCTCTGATCACTGAGCTCCAATTGCCCAGCCTGTATATTTTTCTCATCTTCTTCTTTATTTAACATAGTTTTTTTTTTTTTTTTTTAGATTTAGCAGGAATTATGCAAGTTATGTTATATTTGTGTCTGCTAATAGTGATTTTGTTGTAATTTTAGCTAAATATATCTTTAATATTTTCCTTGGGGGGCCCTGCCAGGTAGTCTGTACGGGGCCCTGCGATTTCTAACAGCAGCCCTGGGGGTGTGTGCCACCATTTATCATCTGACTGGGAGACCTAGTGAAAGGGTTCCACTTTCTTCCTCAAACTGCTTGTGCTAGGGCACATGGGAGATTAAGTAACTGCTGGCTTGGAACTGTGGTGAGTGCACAGAGGAGTGGTAGCTGTTGCTGGTACAGTGCCAGTGGATTTCTGTTAATGCTTGTAAAAGGTGACTGACCCTATGGAAGACTCCTAAACGTCTGCCACTGCTACTGTGCTGATTATAATTTTAAGCTATCCTAAATCACTTTAAACGTTGTTGCGCCTGTGATCTTGAAGTATCTCATTAACTGCTTTGATAAGCATTCATGTGGCAAGTTTTTTTCAAGGGTGTCTTACATTTCTGGTTGTGTCGGTACAGAATGAATTTCATCTCTGTGGATGTGGTTCTGGCTGTGTAAGTTTGGTGTGGATGATGTCTCTGTGGGCATGCTCCTGGTTGCATCAGTATGGTACCGATTCCTTCTCTGCAATGTTGCTTCTAGTTGTGTTAGTATGGTAACTCACATGTCTCTGTAGACACGCTTCTGGTTTCATCAGTATGGTACTGATCATGTCTTTACACATGTTTGTGGTTGTGTCACTATGGTATCATACCATCTCTGTGGACATGTTTCTAGTAGTGTAAGTACGATATTGATTCTGCCTTTGCAAAATGTGTTTCTGGTTGTGTCAGTATGGTACTGATTTTGTATATGTATGTATTCTGATTTTCAAGTCAGTACTTTATTGAGTGTGTCTCAGAAAAGATGGTTCAGGTATGTAAATACTGTACTGATTCTTTCTCAGCATGTGTCTGTGTCTGTACAGTACTGATTATTTCTCTTTAAATATATTTCTGGTTGTGTCAGTATAGTGCAAATTCTGTTTCTGCAGGCATGGGCCTGCTTGTGTCAATATGATTGTATCTCTGTAGTTGTGCAACTAGTTACATTTGCACTGTACTGACTGTGTCCTTGCAGACATGTTTCTGGTTGTGTTAGTACTGCCCTAAATGTTTCTCTGTGGACATATTTTGAGTTGTGTTAGTACTAGGGATGCACCGATACCTTTTTTGTTATCAGCAAGTACGAATACCAATAATTTCGGTCAAGTACTTGCCGATACAGAGTACCGATGTGTAGCGGTGTTATTTGCATCCATACAAAATGAATGGGCGCAAATTGCATTGCAAAGAATCGCATGCAATTTGAACAGGAATGTAGTGCGATCCCTGCTGATGATAGCAAACCACGGACTGTGGAGGTGCTTACAGGGCTGGAGGAGAAGAATCCAGTGGGTATAAGGCGGTGATGTCATCTTGGGGGTGGACCGCCAGACACCCCCTCCAGCCCTGTTAGCATCTCCTGCTTCTGGTTGTGCTAGTACTGTACTTATTGTGTCTCTGTGGACATTTCTAGTTGTGTTAGTTCTTTACCGTGTTGTGTTGCGGCGGACATGTTTCTGTCTGTGTCTACTTTTCGGCACTAGGCTCAGTCTTACCAAGTAATCCTGTGGTAGGTTAAAAAGTAGATTTGTTTGTTTTTCTTTTTTTTTTGCCTTAAATTTGCTTCAAGGGCTTTAGACTTTTAGACTTGTGATTTGAGAACCATAAAAACACGTAGTTGAGCCATGTTTTTACTATTTCTTTACCTTACAACTGCCCCCTTTGAAGAGGCGTTCCACCCAAAAGTGGAAGCTCCGGTCGTTTGCTCCTTCCCCCCTCCACTGCCACATTTGGCATTTTTTTGGGGGGGAAGCAGGTACCCCTGTGATCTACAAGCATATTTGGCCCCTCTTCCTTCCCCCCGCAGCTTTCTGGGGCGCACACAGGTCCTAGAAGACTTGGGGACCATTCACAAAGTGCAGCATGACTTGCAAATGCGCAGTAGGAAACCAGTTGTGAAGTCGGAAGGCTTCACTGGTGGTTTCCCTTACTTACATAGCCAACGCCTGCACCCAAAGCCAATTGAAGAACTGGCTCGGATGCCAACATCACTGGAATTCTGGACAGGTAAGTGTCCTTATATTAACCACTTCCTGTCCAGTGACATACTAGTATGTCGCTGGACTTTCAGTGGCTGTACGAAGATGAGACCTGCAGCTGCAGGCATCATACCAGTATCAATTTTTAGACCCAGTGGTTGGCTCTCTTGTAGTAACAATCAGAGCGGCTTACTAGCCCCTCGATTATTATTACAAGCAGCGGGAGTGGGCATCCTCCCCCCTCCTGCCACCTTCCACGGCTCTCTCTGGCTCTTCCGTCCCACCAGGAGACCCGAACGACAGCTGGACAGCCAAGCAAAGCCCAGGATCGGCTTTGATCAGCTGTTTGTAACAATAAACCAGAAGCAATGACATGACATCACTTACAATTTACTCGGAAACCATTGGTGCTAGTTTTTTTAAAATCAAAAGCATTCAAAAACACGATTTTGGTGTTTTGAATGCTTTTCTCGGCAGAGGAGGGATTTGGGCCTTATAGACCCCAGATCTCCTCTTAAAAAGCACCTGTCACCTGCCTACTGCTGTCACAAGGATGTTTACATTCCTTGTGAAAGCAAAGTGATTGAGGCTCCGTTCACATGTGAGCGTATGGATCGCGGGCAGAACCGCCGCGGTTCCGCCCGCGATCCGGAGATTTATTGCAAATCGCGGGACGCCTAGCGTTGCCCGTTGATTTGCAATAGCCCCCCAAACGCCGAGCGATGTTGCAGCGATTTCCGCCTGCCGAATCGCTGCAACATCGCGCAAACAAAATCGCGGGACGCAATACGCTCCAAAGAAGTACAAGAGCTTCTTTGGAGCGTATTGCGTCCCGCGATTTTGTTTGCGCGATGTTGCCGCGATTTGGCAGGCGGAAATCGCGGCAACATCGCTCGGCGTTTGGGGGGCTATTGCAAATCAACGGGCAACGCTAGGCGTCCCGCGATTTGCAATAATCTCCGGATCGCGGGCGAAACCGCGGCGGTTCTGCCCGCGATCCAAACGCTGACATGTGAATGCAGCCTAAAAAAAAAAAATAAAACAACAGTGTAAAAAACAAAACAAAAAAAATAATAATAATAATAATAAAAAAAAAATAAAGTCAGTCCCACACGCACACAAACAGCAATCATCCCACACATGTGAGGTATCACCGCGAACGCCAGATCATGGACAGTATTTCTAGCACATTTAAAGTGGTAACATGTAAAGGCTTTTAAAGTGTCACCTATGAATAGTAAAATCGCTGTTTATTGCAGTTGCAGGGGAGTGCCTAATTTTAAAGCGTGACATATTTGGTATCTATTTACTCAGAGTAACATCATCTTTTATATTTTACAAAATATTCGGTTATTTGTTGCTTTTTTGCATTAACATTCAAAAATTGTATTTTTCCTCAGAAAAATTGCATTTGAAAAACCGCTGTGCAAATACCATGTGACACAAAAAACCCCTACCAATTTATTCTCTAGGGCCTCTGCTTTAAAAAAATATACAATGTTTGGGGGGTTCTCATCAATTTTCTAGCAAAAAATACTGATTGTTACATGTAAAAAAAAAAGTGTCAGAAAAAGCTTGGTCTGGAGGTGGTTAAAAGTCAGCAGCTACAGTATTTATAGCTGCTGACTTTCAATTTTTATATGGAAGATAGGAGCTCCTCTTTAAGTAGCGTACAGGTGTGTTCACATACTGTGGTCATGGCAAATTTACCCCCCATATCTCATTTGGTGGGCAGTACTGCCTTCTAGCACAACCCATTCAAGCAAATGGGGATGTACCGCAAGCACTGCAATGCATGCGGTTGTGGTGCGCTGTTGTGGCATTTACAGGGTTAGAACAGGCTGTGAGGAGGCATCTCCTCACCACCTGTAAAATGCCTCTGAAAAGCGATCCAACTGTGGAATGCTTTTCAATGTTGCTGCATGTCTACATCTAACCTTACTGGATTTTATATTTAAACTTCCACACTTGAAACTGCTTTTATGTTTGAGCAGACTCCTTCTTTAGTTATTGTTGCTATTGATGTATTTTGTTATTTATGATAAAGTTAGCCTCCTCTTTGTTGTCTTGTGCACTTTCATTGTATTTAATGAAGTAACAATGAGTACTGCAATAACAATTTATGTGCACACAAAAAAAGTACTTTGACTTTTATAAAGACTTTTGTGCGAGAACAAGAGAACTTTATTTTGTCAATATTTCAATATTTGTCGCCAGTGGGAAAGTGGTGGCTCGCATTGTGCTGTAGAGCAATAAGCTCGGAAACCTTTCATACAAGTTCATTTTTTCCAACGAAAAAAGAATTTACAGAATACTTTTGGGAAAATCAAATGTTCACTGAGCTTTGCTACATTTCGTAATTTATGGCGTAGTTTGTTTGAGAGCAAACCATTAGGTGCCCAGTGAGATTTCTGCCAGTGGCAATGGATCCATTGAAGTATTTATCTCTGTGCTTGCAAGCTGCAGCTGAAGCATGGGGAGATTTCGCGGAGCATAGCACTCTGATGCTCCACGAATCAGGAAGAAAAAAAAAAACATTCCAGTGCCTTAAAGCCACACAGAGAGGAATACATACAAAAAGTCAACCAGGGATATGGTAAAGGAATCTCTGATGCAAACTCAGGTTGCAGCTGATCAAGCATACAGGGAGATGTGTGAGGACTGTTCAAATACTGCTCACTGACTACTAATCAAAAATTATATTGAAAGAAGAAATTAAAAAAAATTAAATTAAATAAATACACACACACATATATATATATATATATATATATATATATATATATATATATATATATATATAGTGTTGTCTCCTGTAAATATTTTATTATATTTTTTCATGTGACAACACTGAATAAATGACACTTTGCTAAAATGTAAAGTAGTGAGTGTACAGCTTTTATAACAGTGAAAGTTTGCTGTCCTCTCAAAATAACTCAACGTGTCACAGTACATATTGGCATTCATGGTTCCCTCAATGAACTGTAGCTCCCCAGTGCTGGCAGCACTCATGCAGCCCCAGACCATGACACTTCCACTACCATGATTGACTGTAGGCAAGACGCACTTGTCTTTGTACTCCTCACCTAGTTGCCGCCACACAAGCTCGAAACCATCTGAACCAAAAATGTTTATCATGGTCTCATCAGACCACAGGACATGGTTCCAGTAATCCATGTCCTTAGTCTGCTTGTCTTCAGCAAACTGTTTTTGGGCTTTCTTGTGCATCATCTTTAGAAGAGTCTTCCTTCTGGGACGACAGCAATGCAGACCAATTTGATGCAGTGTGCAGGGTATGGTGTGAGCGCTGATAGGCTGACCCCCACCCCTTCAACCTCTGCAGCAATGCTGGCAGCACTCATACGTCTATTTCCCAAAGACAACCTCTGGATAGGACGCTGAGCACGTGCACTCAACTTCTTTAGTCGACCATGGCGAGGCCTGTTCTGAGTGGAACCTGTCCTGTTAAACTGCTGTATGGTCTTGGCCACCATGCTGCAGCTCAGTTTCAGGGTCTTGGCAATCTTCCTATAGCCTAGGCCATCTTTATGTAGAGCAGTGATTCTTTTTTTCAGATGCTCAGAGAGTTCTTTGCAATGAGGTGCCATGTTGAACTTCCAGTGACCAGTGAGAGCGATAACACCAAATTTAACACACCTGCTCCCTATTCACACCTGAGACCTTGTAACATTAACGAGTCACATGACACCGGGGAGGGAAAATGGCTATTTGTGCCCACTTTGGACATTTTCACTTAGGGGTGTGCTCACTTTTGTTTCCAGCTGTTTAGACATTTGTGGTTATTTTGAGGGGACATCACATTTACACTGTTATACAAGCTGTACACTCAATACTTTACATTGTAGCAACGTGTAATTTCTTCAGTGTTGTCTCTTGAAAAAATAAAAATAAAATATTTACAGAAATGTGAAGGGTGTACTCACTTTTGTGAGACGCTGTACATGTCTCAAGGTGGGATAGTGAGAGTCCCTGCCACCATATAAATGGGTTTAAAAAGGACACAAGACTCTCAAGGAGTCAGTTTAAGAAGCTCCAACATGTTTACGGTGAATGGATAAAGCCTTGCTCTAAGTTTTCTCTGGATTTGGTAAGTCTGGATCAGAGCTGGACTCTTGAAGACTCCAAAGAGCATTGGGTGGAATGGAGTTTTCAGTCCCATTTCCAGGCTTTGATAATTGCCTACAGCCTATATGAGTGCACAGGTGGTCAGGGTTGTTATAAGCCAGCTCTGAACATAGCAGGGCAGTTGCTGCCAGTTGTACACAGAGCCCTGTCAGGAGAGCTGGGTGTTTCAGTCAGAGACTGCATCCCTTGTGTGGGGGATTCTTTGCCCAAGGACTGGGAAGGTCTGGACAGCCACAAGAGACAAAGAGAGGGTCTGGGAGACTGAGGAGGCTAGCAAGTCCAGGGGGCTTGAGGGAGTCTGGAAGTCTCTGGAGGAGTGAACAGGCTGAAGGGGGCAGGAGAACCATATTTGGAGGCCAGGAGTTGGCCTGTGCAGCAAGGTACTGTAATCTAGGCTGAAAAAGGTTCTGCTGACTGAAGAGCCAGGTGGCTCGGTATCTTTCATTTGTTGTGTTTGCTAAAGTAGGACCCTTGCATGGGAAAACTGCAGTTATAAAATCTTTATTTTGGTTTCCTTTTAATGAAAGTGGGCTATCATGCCCTTAAACCAAAATACCGACTGTAGAAGACTCACTGTAAAAATGCATCTACCACTGAGCTAACCACCCCCATATCACAATGATACATATCACAACGACGGATAAATGGTTAAACATCTAAGAATTGATGATTTGGTGTCAGATGCTGAAGATGTAAAGGAAACCAGTGCTGGGAGAATTGCAAAATTTGCCATAGCTCATTCTTTCCTTTTTTTAAAATAAAAGTTGGTTGGCAGTCGTGCTTGTGCCATATTTCTATCATGCACTGTACTGGAATATTCCCTATTCCGTAATATTCACTGACATCAACACACCTAAGTAAGGTTTTATAAAGACTTTCTTTAATGCATCACAATAACACAATACAGCGTGTAACGATTTGGGGCTGTGAAGGTCCCTGTAACGCTGAGCGCTCCGGTCCCTGCTTCTGGACCGGAGCACTCGCGGCGTTCGTTCCAGATCCACTCACCTGTGCCCGCTCCGGCTCCCTCCTCCGCTCCCCGCTCATGTGGTTCCCCATAGGGAGCGCGCGCGCCGGTTGTTTGAAATTTAAGGGGCCTGTGCACCAGTAATTGGTGCCTGGTCCAAACCTCCCTTCCTGTTTCCTGTTTCCTGTGACCTGTTTCCTGTTTCTTATATAAACCCACTCCCCCTTCCTGTCCTTGCCGGATCTTGTTGCCTTAGTGCCCTGAGAAAGCAATTTGTGTTTTGCCCAGCCTGTGTATCTGACCTTCTGCCGTTGCCTCTGACTTCGAACCTTTGCCGCCTGCCCTGACCTTCTGCTACGTCTGACCTTGCCTTTGCCTTGTCCTACTGTACCATGCCTGTCTCAGCTGTCATTGAGGTTGAGCCGTTTAGGGGGACACGACCTGGTTGCTACCGCCGCAGCAAGTCCATCCCGCCTTGCGGCGGGCTCTGGTGAAAACCAGTAGCAACTTAGAACCGGTCCTCTAGTACGGTCCACGCCAATCCCTCACTGACACAGAGGGTCCACCCCTAGTGCCTTCCCCTGCCGCCAGTCCGGACCCTCACAGTAGATCCGGCCATGGATCCCGCTGATGTGCCGCTGCCTAGTCTCGCTGACCTCACTACCGTGGTTGCCCAGCAGTCCCAGCAGATTGCCCAACAAGGACAACAACTGTCGCAGTTGACCGCCATGATTCAACAGCTTCTGCCTCCACAGCCAGCTTCTGCATCTCCTCCTCCCCGAGCTGCCGCTGCTACCTCTAGAGTCCGCCTGTCTCTCCCGGACAAGTTTGATGGGGACTCTAAGATGTGCCGGGGATTCTTGTCCCAATGTTCCCTGCACCTGGAGATGTTGTCAGACCAGTTTCCCACAGAACGGTCTAAGGTGGCGTTCGTGGTCAGTTTACTATCTGGGAAGGCCTTGGCCTGGGCCACGCCGCTCTGGGACCGCAACGATCCTGCCACTGCCTCCGTCCAGTCCTTCGTTTCTGAAGTCCGCAGTGTCTTCGAGGAACCTGCCCGTGCCTCGTCCGCGGAAACAGCCTTGCTAAACCTCGTCCAAGGAGACTCTACAGTGGGCGAATATGCTATACAATTTCGCACTCTGGCCTCCGAATTGGCCTGGAACAACGAGGCTCTCTGCGTGACCTTTAAAAAAGGTTTATCCAGCCATATCAAGGATTGTCTGGCCGCACGAGAGATACCTGCCTCCCTGACTGAACTCATCCAGTTGGCTACTCGCATAGATATGCGCTACATTGAAAGACGTCAGGAGCTCCGCCAGGAGAAAGATCTTGTTCGTATCAGGCGATACCCACGCCTGGCTCCTCTCTTCCAGCATCCTTTGCAGCCTGCTACTGTGCTTTCCGCCGAGGAGGCTATGCAAGTCTCGCCTGACCCAGCAAGAGAGGTCTCGCCGGAGGAACGAGAACTTATGTTTATATTGTGCGAGCTCTGAACACTTCTTAAAGGACTGTCCTCTTCATCCTCAGCGTCAGGGAAACGCTCGCACCTAGTGAAAGTGGGAGAGGCGTCACAGGGTGTAAATTCTTCCTCTCCACGCCTGATCGTTCCAGTACGAATTTCTCCAGCCGCTAAAGTCTCCTTCTCTGCGGAGGCCTTCTTGGACTCTGGTTCTGCAGGAAACTTCATTAAAGCCTCCTTCATCAACCGGTTTAGCATCCCTGTTATCCGTCTCGTCAAGCCCTTCTTTATTTCTACAGTTAACGGAGAGAATCTGAACTGCACCGTGCGTTACCGCACAGAACCCGTGCTCATGACCATAGGGGTTCTCCACCAAGAGACAATTGAATTTTTTGTTCTGCCTAACTGCACTTCTGACATCCTTCTCCAGCGCCACTCTCCTACCCTTGATTGGACCTCTGGGGACATTAAATCATGGGGCCCTACCTGCCACACTCGTTGCCTCAAGTCGGTACCTACTAGACAAGTCTCCTCTCCATTGCTCGGCCTTCCTAAGGCCTATCAAGACTTTGCTGACGTCTTTTGCAAAAAACAGGCAGAGGTCTTACCACCACATAGACCCTTCGACTGCCCCATTGACTTGCTTCCTGGTACCACACCACCCCGTGGCAGGATTTACCCTCTCTCGGCTCCTGAAACCAAGGCCATGTCGGAGTACGTTCAGGAGAATCTCAAGATAGGTTTCATCAGGAAGTCTTCTTCTCCTGCCGGAGCAGGATTCTTTTTTGTTGCCAAGAAGGATGGGTCACTACGCCCTTGTATTGATTACCGCGGTCTCAACAAAATCACGGTAAAGAATCGCTACCCTCTGCCTCTCATCTCGGAGCTCTTTGACCGTCTGTGCGGTGCAAAGGTCTTCACTAAGCTTGACCTCAGGGGCGCTTATAACCTCATCAGAATCCGTGAAGGAGATGAGTGGAAAACCGCTTTTAACACCAGAGATGGCCACTTCGAGTACCTTGTCATGCCTTTTGGTCTGTGCAATGCCCCTGCAGTCTTCTTTGTCAATGAGATCTTCCGGGACTTGTTGTATACCTGCGTAGTGGTCTATCTTGACGACATACTAATCTTCTCCTCCACTCTGGAAGAACATCGTCTCCATGTTTGTCAAGAGCTCCAGCGTCTCCGTGTTAACCATCTTTACGCCAAAATTGAAAAGTGCCTCTTTGAACGTAGCTGTCTTCTGTTTCTGGGATACCTAGTTTCTGAACAAGGTCTTCAAATGGACCCCGAAAAGCTCTCCGCAGTCTTGAATTGGCCACTCCCCTCGGGACTTCGCTCTATCCAGCGCTTCCTCGGATTCGCCAATTACTACCGCCAGTTCATTCCCCACTTCTCCACTATTGTGGCGCCTATTGTGGCACTAACCAAGAAAGAAGCGAATCCGAGATCCTGGCCTCCCCAAGCTGAAGAAGCCTTTACTCGCCTTAAGACCGCCTTCGCCTCCGCTCCAGTCTTGTCTAGGCCTGATCCGCTAAAACCATTCTTCCTGGAGGTAGATGCCTCCTCTGTGGGAGCCGGAGCGGTTCTTCTTCAAAAGTCCGCTAAAGGAAAAAATGTCACCTGCGGCTTCTTCTCTAAAACTTTTTCTCCTCCAGAAAAGAACTATGCTATTGGAGACCGTGAACTACTAGCCATTAAGTTGGCACTAGAGGAATGGAGACATCTCCTGGAAGGATCCCTTCATCCTATCACCATCTACACTGACCGCAAAAATCTGTCATACCTTCAGTCTGCCCAGCGCCTTGATCCTCGCCAGGCCAGGTGGTCATTGTTCTTTGCCCGATTCAGTTTCCAGATCCATTTTCGTCCTGCTGATAAGAACATTAGGGCGGATGCCCTATCATGCTCCACCGATGCCTCCGAAGCTGAAACCGTTCCTCAACACATCATTCCTCCTGAGTGTCTGATTTCAGCTGCCCCTGCTTCACTGGCACCAGTTCCTCCAGGGAAAACATATGTTCCTCCACGTCTTCGCCTCCGGACTCTCAAATGGGGTCACTCCTCTCACCTGGCGGGTCACGCTGGAATTAAAAAGACTACTCAGCTAATTGACAGACACTAATGGTGGCCTTCCTTTGAGAAAGATGCAACTGAGTTAGTTCGGGCCTGTACTGTCTGCGCACGTGACAAAACTCCCCGCCAGAGGCCTGCAGGTCTTCTCCTCCCTCTGCCAGTGCCCGAACAGCCTTGGTCCCACATAGCGATGGACATCGTCACTGACCTTCCCGTATCCCATGGCAACACAGTCATATGGGTGGTTGTTGACAGGTTTTCCAAAATGGCACATTTTGTCCTGCTTCCTGGTCTCCCCTCTGCGCCACAGTTGGCGAAGCAATTCTTTTTGCACATATTCCGTCTCCATGGTCTTCCAACACATATCGTCTCTGATAGAGGCGTTCAGTTCATCTCAAAATTTTGGAGAGCACTCTGCACCCAATTAAAAATCAAATTGAATTTTTCTTCCGCCTACCACCCTCAGTCCAATGGGCAAGTGGAGAGGGTTAACCAGATCCTTGGTGACTATCTGCGACACTTCGTCTCCTCCCGTCAGGACGATTGGGTCGACCTGTTGCCCTGGGCCGAATTCTCATATAACTTTAGAGACTCTGAGGCATCCACCAAATCTCCATTTTTTGTGGTGTACGGCCGTCACCCGCTGCCCCCCCTCCCCATTCCCACTTGTTCTGGAGTTCCTGTCGTTGATGAGTTGACCCTGGACTTCTCCTCCATCTGGAAAGAAACTCAAAAGTCGCTCACCCTGGCCTCTTCTTGCATGAAGAGACATGCAGATAAAAAAAGAAGAACTCCTCCGGTCTTTGCCCCTGGTGACAGAGTGTGGCTCTCTGCCAAATACATCCGGTTTCGGGTCCCCAGCTACAAACTGGGTCCGCGTTACCTCGGGCCTTTTAGAATCAAAAGCCAAATTAACGCTGTCTCTTACAAACTCCATCTTTCTCCCTCTCTCCGTATTCCTAACTCCTTTCATGTATCCCTTCTCAAACCCCTCATACTTAACCGATTTTCCCCCAAGGTCACCGTTCCTGCTCCTGTCTCTGGGTCCTCTGACGTCTTCTCGGTAAAAGAGATCCTCGCCTCCAAGGTCGTCAGAGGTAAAAAAATGTTTCTTGTTGACTGGGAGAATTGTGGTCCCGAAGAGAGGTCATGGGAGCCCGAGTCCAATATCCTCGACAAGGAGCTCATCCACAGGTTTCTGGGTACCAAAAAGAGGGGGAGACCAAAGGGGGGGTACTGTAACGCTGAGCGCTCCGGTCCCTGCTTCTGGACCGGAGCGCTCGCGGCGTTCGTTCCAGATCTACTCACCTGTGCCCGCTCCGGCTCCCTCCTCCGCTCCCCGCTCACGTGGTTCCCGGCGCGTGCGCGCCGGTTGTTTGAAATTTAAGGGGCCTGTGCACCAGTAATTGGTGCCTGGTCCAAACCTCCCTTCCTGTTTCCTGTTTCCTGTGACCTGTTTCCTGTTTCTTATATAAACCCACTCCCCCTTCCTGTCCTTGCCGGATCTTGTTGCCTTAGTGCCCTGAGAAAGCGATTTGTGTTTTACCCAGCCTGTGTATCTGACCTTCTGCCGTTGCCTCTGACTTCGAACCTTTGCCGCCTGCCCTGACCTTCTGCTACGTCTGACCTTGCCTTTGCCTTGTCCTACTGTACCACGCCTGTCTCAGCTGTCATTGAGGTTGAGCCGTTACCGGGGGACACGACCTGGTTGCTGCCGCCGCAGCAAGTCCATCCCGCCTTGCGGCGGGCTCTGGTGAAAACCGGTAGCAACTTAGAACCGGTCCTCTAGTACGGTCCATGCCAATCCCTCACTGACACAGAGGATCCACCCCTAGTGCCTTCACCTGCCGCCAGTCCGGACCCTGACAGTCCCCTTCATCATATACTGTATACAGTATGTACCAGCACGGGGTTACATTGGAAATTCTGTTTCTTAAAGCTCTATGGGACTCCTGTGCTGAGATTGTCGTGCTTGTGTCTTTCTCTCCTAGTTGTAATCTAGTGTTGTCTCTGTGTCTCATGGGCTTGCAATGGAGACTGCAAGTGGCACACATTATGCGGACACAGTCCATTTCTATTACCATTGGAAAACATGTCCTAAGAAATGCCATGCAGCCATTCTGAAGTGTGTGTAGAAGGAAGTGACTGCAGGAGATCAGGAGCACTAAGATCATGCACCAAAATGATGAGAAAAATGTAAAAACAAGTATTTTATTACAATGACAAAGGAAATTACTGTGACAAACAGTACTTACAAACTAATTGTCATTCATTAAGGGTTTACATCTACTTTAATTATGGAAAATGTTCTGGAGAATCTAAAAGTGATATTCTGAAATGGACATTCTAAAAAGTACAGAAGGAAAAATAATGATGGAGGGATCCTGCTGATAAAGTTTTCTGGAGACATAGGACACCAACAACTAACTTGGCTCATCAGCTTTTGCCAAGTTAAATTTTACTTTTGGGTGGACTGGCGCTTTGAAATTTTGGTCAGATTTTTACCAAAAACCTATTGATATGTTTAATGAGTTGCATTAGCAATTTATAGGGAGTGGCTTCAAAAAAATTAACTGGATGGGGTGGCATTACCAATTTTTAGACCAGGAAGTAAAAACCCTCTAAGCACTTATCTGCTTCATGAATTTACTAGATATAGTATAGAAACATAAAAAGGGATGCCAGAAAAAAACTGAGAAGTCCATTGAGTCTGCCCATTTTTATTTATTTTTGTTATAGGTGGGGGCAGAGGCCATTTTCTTTGTTGTTAATGTATACTGGTGAGTGGACATACTGGATGCCTTTGCTGTAATACCATTGGCTGGGCTTCCATTATGCCCCCAAGTACCTTTTGGAAGGGATGGGCCACCTCCAGGCTCACCTGCCCCCTATCTATCCATTAGCTTGCATGTGCTTCCACTGTGAAGACTCTCATAAATTCACTAGAGTTAGGACTGCAGGTAATACAGGGAGCCGTGGAGTGGCCCTGCAGCTTACACATGTGTGCTAACTAAACCCCTGTTTTGACGCAAACTGTTAGACAGGTTAATTTGGTTGGTAAGCAAACTGGTTAGCAAATTGAACTGGGAATTTTGTATTTTTGTTTGTCTCATGTGCGTTGCCCTTCCATGTGTTCTTTGCTATGAAGGCCAGTTATAGGTGGGGGCAGAGGCCATTTTCTTTGTTATTAAACAGAACAGGACCCAGTACAGAACCTTGTGGTACACCACTACTGACTGGTCTCTGTTCTAAATGAAACCCCATTTACAACCACACTGGTATCTATCCTTTAGCCAACTGCATATCCACTGAACCACTCAAGGATTAACAACTAGCTTGTACAACTTCTTTTGTATTAGATCATTATGTGGAACTGTATCAAATGCCTTACTAAAATCAATATATGCCAAGTCCACAGGACCACCCTGGTCCAAAACATTGGTAATATACTCAAAAAATTAGATTAGTATGATCTGCCCCCAGTAAAGCAATGCTGCTTTGAGTCCAGCAAGTTGTGTATTTTTAACTGATCAATAATCCTTTGTTTCAGGAGTGATTCCAGTAACTTGATAACAACTGATGTTAAACTCACTGGCCTGTAATTAACAGCTTCTACCTTGTTGTCCTTCTTGTGGATAGGTACAATATTAGCTGTCTGCCAGTCACATGGATCCTTCAATGGTCCAACAATTATATCTCAAATTTCTCCTAGAAATCTGGGATCAATAACATCAGGGCCCATTGCTTTTTTAAAAGAGAAGTATGGTTTTAGTTTTTTTTTTGGGGAATTATACTTACCGATGTAGCATTGGTCCCCTGGCACCTCTGCACTGAGAACTGACTGATCGAACACCACCGGTTGCTCAGCTCTGACAGATCCCTGAGCAGGGAGCTGTTGACTATCAGTCGGAATTTTTCCACTCTGCCCTCTCCTCACTCACTGGAGCTCTGGGCTGTGGGGGGGCGGGGAGAGGCTGCCTCAGGCTCTCAGCGGATGACTGAGAGGCTGAGACGGGTGTCGGTCCAGGCACCTGGTGGATGCCGACTCCATGGTCGTGATGACATGGTGCCTGGACTGACTTTTGTGACATCAGCAGAGAGTGGACTTTAGCCCGCTCTCTGCTGAAAACGGGTCACAGGAGTGCAGAGTGAACTGCACTTCTGGGATCCATTGGAGAAGTACAGCCAATCAGGCTTTGGCTGTACATCTCATTTAAGCTTTAACTGAGCCAGTTCCACTGCTACCTCTGTTTCCAAATATCCTAAAAATGAACCGGCATTACTAGAACCAATATGATTCCGCAACATGTTATTGTGAGTGCAATTTATTTCTTAGAAGACTGTAAGAAATGTGTTCATTCGACAAAAAATTGTCATCGTGTTCCTTTGAATTTTTATGTCACTGTGGTCAAAAACAAATGTCGATTTGACCCCACTAACGTATTAGAAAATCAAACTAATTTTAAACTGAAGAGTTTTGAAAGAAATTCTACTAGTGTATGGCTAACCTAAAGTGTTACTAAACCCAGGACCATGCATTCACTATACCTGGTCTCCCACAGTACATAGAACATGGAAATGCAATTATTTTAGTAATTATAAACTGCTAAATACCTTTTCTCATCAGCAGTTAAAGCAGTCTTGTGACTTCTATGAGTGTCTGGTTAAAGCTTGTAGGATGAGTTTTCATTCTCCCATGATTGTCCTTTGAGAATGCAGGACCCCTGACCCTCTATTTGGACAGTTCTGATTGGCCTTGTGCTGATCACACACACTCCCCCAAGAAAAATAAAAACTCTCTAGCAATGCACACGAAACTGAGCATGTGCAGTCTGTTCCCTGGCTCTATAAATATCAGGACATATATTGGAGTCAGTGGAAGAAGGAGATGATCAGAGAAGACAAGATCTAACAGCCTTTATACACAATGCAGAGGATTAACCCTTTTGGTATTTTTGGGAATAACATGGTGTGAGTGGTATTCTGCCAGTCACAGGCTGTGACACACCACTCCAGCCTGTGTCTTAGAAAAAGTGGGAGGTGAAGCAACCATTAATTGACATGTAAAATCCCACCCCCATTGTGTTTAACCGGTTAGTGGGCATGGAGGAGGAGGGAGGGAGTGGACTGTCGTTACCACTGTGTATACACCCACATGTGTGACTCTATAGTCATATGGGCAGCTCAGATGTGATAGGGAGCAAATTCTCAGCACAGAAACTCACTAAAAATTGAGCATGTGCAGAGTTGCCACCACAGCTGCAAAATCCCTAGCTGAATTGGGGGCATGAAAAGAAGCAGGAGATAGAGAGTAGCAGAATCAACCAGGATGTGGGTTTATTGACACTGAAAGACTTGTCCATCAGGCATAAAAGTCTAATGGGAGTTTTCCTCTCAGCCTAGTTTTGGTGCACTTGTCCTGTGCAATCTTGTCTTCATTGCATGCACAGCAGTTAGTTTTACCATATTTATGCTACCATATAGGTATCAGGAAAATAAAAAAAAAAAAATTATACCTACCGAATGTTTTTTTTGTGAGTAAAATCCCTCTGATAAAACATTTTTTTTAATGTAAAAATAGCAAAAAACACATGGAAATGAAAACATTGCATGCTTTTGTAGCCTTGTATATACCTTACAAGAGAGAAGAAGCTGCAGTCTAACTGTGCTGTTGCTGTTCTGTGTTTGTATCTTCAAAAGACTTCTACACAGATACAGCCAGTGTTATTTCTGCCCCCATCCATGAAAGAGACTCTGAGAAAAATCGTGGAGGATTGTAGGAAGTGTAGTTTACAAAAGAGCCTGAGCTGGGACCACAGATTGCCTGTAAAATTCCAATTCCAATTAGAGAGGCTCTAAAGAGGATTGCCTGCAAACCCTTTCTTGGTTGAAAGAAGAGGATGGTTCTCTTTCTGCAGGGAGACCAACTCTGATACAGACCACCTGTGTGCAGCGAGAGTAGTAAGCAGGACATTTTTATCTGGAAGCAAGAGAAGTATAGAAGATACTATCATTGAGCCTTGGATTGTGACCTGGACTTTGTGGACCCAACTGTCCAATAAAGAGACACACGCTGTGTATACCACCAAAGAGAAAGAGGGGAAGCTCCTATGTGCCTGGCACTGGGATGGAAAGCTTTTGCTTACACAGGACTGGTGAGCAGTTGCTGGCCCACCTTACACTGCAGCTTAACAGAAGGACAGACCCAGGGGCTGACTGGCAACTTTCGGCCCAGGGGGCAAGTACAAACCAGAGGCCTATGGTGCAGCGACTCGGCCTACCTCCCACTCTCCATCTTCCTGGCCTCCTCCTGACCCCCATTCCAGGCTAAAGCTCAACTCCAGGTACTCTACTCACCGGCCGAATCCAGGTTCCCAACCTGGTCAGCAGGGGGCAGTTGGTCAGGGCTGCCTGGGGGAGGAGAGTCTCCAGTGGAGCATGGAACCAACCTCTGCTCAGATACGGTTTACACCATCCATGCTGGGGGGCAGGGCTGCTGATAGAAATCGCGGGGCCCCTCACAGACTACCTGACAGGGCCCCCAAGAAAATATTAAAGCTATATTTAGCTAAAAATACAATAAAATCATTATTAGCAGAAACAAATACAACATAACTAACTGAATTCAAGCTAAATCTAAAAGAAAAAACTGAGTTAATAAATAAAAATGAAGATGAGATGAAAAAAATATAAAGGCTGGGCAGTTAGAGCTCTGGATCAGAGAGACAGAGGGAGAGAAACAAAAGGTACAGAGATAACAAACTCAGGAGCATAGCTAACATTAGAGCCAGGGCTGGGAGGGGGGCCCACACAGGGAGGAGGATTAGTGAGGGACAACTGTCTCTTTCTCAGAAGATAAAAGCTGGCAGCAGGGAGAGACCAGCTTTCAGCTGCTGAAGGAAGAGTTCATCACTAAGCCCCCTCCCTGTTTGGGCCTCCTACTAAATCCAAAGGGGGGCACACAGAAAATGCTGAGGGTAAGCTAGCTGTTTTGAAATTGCACTGGGGTGGCTCTGAAATAAATTGCCGCCAGTGCTATCCCTACCCCATTTTAAAGCAGTGGTGATGGGAACTCAGGCCTCATATACATGGAGGCTAAAAATAAGCTGGGCATAAAATGTCTGCACCTGAGGAGCTACAGGTGTCACCATATACAGCCTTCTATACAAGTTAATGTTCTCTTGATAAAAGCTGATGCTTCAGATACTGTATATAGATGTTGCAGTTCATCTCACTGCTCCTCTCTGAACTCTCTTCTGTTCTCTGTCTCTTTCTTTCTCTCTTCCCTCCCTCATTCATTCTGTTCCTCTTTCTTATTCCCTCCCTTATTTGTTCACTCTGTTCCTCTTTCTTTCTTTCGTTATCTCATCCTTTCCTCTCTCTTCATATATCTTTCTGCTCTCTCTTTTTCCCTTTCTGTCCATCTCTCTCTCTCTCTATATATATTCTCTATCTCTCTCTCTGCTGTATCTCTATCTTTTCAGTCTCTCTCTCTCTATCTATCTTTATTCTGTATTATATAATCTTTATCTCTCTGTCTCTTTCTTTATCTTCATCTCTGCCCCTCTCTCTTTCTCTCATCTCTTTATCTCTCTCTCTCTGCCCCTCTCTTTCTCCCTACCTCTCTGCTTCTTTCTCCATCTTTATCTTATATTATATTTATCTATCTGTCTCTCTCCGCCCCTCCAGCTGTAATTTTTTTCTATATCTTGTTTTCTCTATCTGTGGCTTTCAGAGTCTCTTTCCCCTTCCATCTCTCTCTCTCTCCTTCTTTCTCCATTTCTCTCTCTTTCTCTGTCTGTCTCTCTCCATCTCTTTCTTTCCATCTCTCTTTCTCTGTCTCTCCATCTCTCTCCCCATCTACATATCTATCTCTCTTCTCCTCTCAGTCTCTCTCTCCCCATCTCTCTCTCTCTCTGTCTGGGATTGGAGTTTTTAGATAAAGTGAAAGCAGTGATTTTTAGGACAGTGTTGCAATGCTTCCCACCTCTGGCAGAGAGAACCCTCTTTCTTCATTCATTACATATTGAATTCCTGATACTTTCCCTTGTAACAGAAGTGACAGGATGCATTCAATGACACTGCTATATGGGTAGTTAGCATTTTATTTGCAACCTGAAAAAAAACGTTTCTGTTTTCAGACAGCTTGATTGAAAAGCACACATGTCAAAGCATAACTTTTTTCTATTTACTATAGAAGCCTTTAGGCTGACTTGGGAAATAATAACAGGCAAACACATATTTAGGTACAGCAATCCTGCAAATGTTCACAAAGTTAAACAAATAAAGAGACAATCTGGACTTTCCTTCCTTTATAGCCCTGCCTGACTTTATGTGAAATAAATGTGTCTTCAGACAGTCAGACACACCTGTTCTGCTGTGTTAGGCACTGGCAGCCCCGTCATCACCAACCTCCTCAGTTCCTGCAGTGCTGCTTCCTGTGGAGAAATGTCGGCAGTGCTTCCTCTCCACCTCACAGCTTCCACGGGGAGGAGAGCTGAGTGCTGTGAGCAGGGGAAGATAGATCACTCCGCCAGGGCAGGCAATATGCAGAGAATCCTATGCAGGGCAGACACTGAATTGACATGCGCCCGAAATAGGAGAAGTAGTCCCTCCCACACAGTAACAGAACATCACTGCAGAGGGGCCCAGAAAAAGGAAAAACTCACCCAGCTAAGTCATTAGGAGGGGGTGCTGCCTGGTTTTAATTCAGAAAGGCTTTTTTTTACTCTGCACTTTGTGTTTGATTTTTAGATTGCCCGGGCCCCTCTGCTGAGCTGAGGACTCAGGGCCCGGTACAACAGGGCTGGTTGTACTGGCTTATCAGCGGCCCTGCTGGGGGGGAGGCCTGCGCTCGTTCTGTCCTTGTCTTCATCCCGCACTCAGTAGGTCAGTGGCGGGGACTTTTTACTTCTCTTCACCAGTAATCCTTTAGGCATGTCTGTGGCAGAAGCGGTGCAGCCTTTTTACGGGACATCAGAGCGGCCCAGGTGGCAATTGCCCCCCTGCCCCCTTGCCCCCTTGCCCAGTCCTCCCCTGAACAGACCTGCCAGCTAGGAACACATTTTACTTTCGCATGCACCAACTCCTAAAGGGAAACTACCTAAAGAGCTCCAACACAAGGTTTTGCGTCCCAACGAGGTGACCAACAGAAGTTTTAGTACCTGCGGGCTACTGACTGTTGACTGTTGCTGTGATAACCACCTATAGGTCCTCTCATCCCTTCTTACCCAGACCTTCCTGTTAGGTTAAGGAAAGAAGTGGATTATTAAGTGTTCACTTTATTACTATTACTATAACATATATTACTGTTTACTAATATTTGATTGTTACCTGCTTTGTTATAATCTTTGATGGTAAACCCATTTCTGTATTACCTTCTTTCCTGATAAACCCCAATAGAATATTTTCTTGCTCACACCAATTACAATATAATTGACTGATACTTAAAAGGGTCTATGTCATTTTATGGTGTATATGTGCTGCTGTTTTTAGGTATTTTTAAGCACAGGTGTCTGTATCTCTATCCTCAGCCCAGCCAGGTGTGTCAGAGAGTACAGAGTGGTGGGCACAAGAACAGAGGACCTGACGCATAAAGCAGCATCTGCGGGGATAAGTGATACACTTTTTTGTAAATTGATGTTTGAGAAAATCTTGAGAGAAAACACCACCACCACACCCCTCCAATATTATAAGAAAAAAGTTATGTACGCTGGCAACACAAGTTGCTTATCAGCCAATCACATGGCAGTATCTCATTGCATTTAGGCATCTAGATGTGGTAAAGACGACTTGGTGAGGTTCAAACTGAGCATCAGAATAGGTAAGAAAGAGGATTAAGGGGACTTTGAATGTGGCATGGATGTTGGTTCCAGACGGGCTGAGTATTTTAAAAAACTGCTGATCTACTGGAATTTTCACGAACAATCATCTCTCGGGTTTACAGAGAATGGTCCAGAAAAAGAGAAAATGTCCAGTGATCGGCAGTTGTGTGAATGAAAATGCCTTGTTGATGTCAGAGGAGAATGGGCAGACTGGTTTGAGATGACAGAAAGGCAACAGTAACTCAAATAACCACGTGTTACAAACAAGGTATACAGAATACCATCTCTGAATACACAACACATTGACCCTTGAAGCAGATGGGCTATAGCAGCAGAACACCACACCAGGTACCACTCCTGTCAGAACAAAAAACAGGCTAGAATTTGCACAGGCTCACCCAACTTGGACAATAGAAGATTGGAAAAACGTTGCCTGGTCTGATGAGTCTCGATTTCAGCTGTGACATTCAGATGGTAGGGTCAGAAATGTGCATAAGCAACATGAAAGCATTGATCCATCCTGCCTTGTATCAACGGTTCAGGTTGGTGGTAGTATGGGGGATTTTTTCTTGGCACACTTTGGGCCCCTTAGTACCAATTGAGCATCATTTAAATGTCACGGCTAGGGATGGGTGAACAGTTCGGCTCAAGCATTAATTTGGGTCGAACATTGGCTGTTTACCAGTTTGACAAACACCCGAAGTATTGGGGCGTTCCACTGTTTGTTCGGCCTGCCGAATGACCACAAAGCACTGTACAGTACATTGGAAGCCCTGATTGGCTGAAGCAATAAAAGCCATGCTCAATTAAGGAACAGAGCATTGTCAGAGCCATGATTGGAGAAAGTAATGATGACTCTATCCAATCATGGCTCATTGCTCTTCGTAATAAATATAAATAAGCTGCGCTAATGAGAACTGATAGGTGTATGCACTACACCAATCACGATGACGTGGAAATCACCCAAATATAACAATACTAAGCATTGTCGGAAAGCTTCTATATTCGCCACGTGTGCCATCACCAGTAGTTGGATGGACTCTTACCAGATGTCAGAAATTGAGGAAATATGAATGGACTTTATAGGCACAGATATGGGTGAAGTAAAAACTTTTTTATTGATTGACATATAAAAACAAAAAGAGGAAACCCCTTACCAAAATCCATTGACTGTATTATGGAGGTATATATGGCCACAATGATGGTACAAGACGGTACATTGTGCAAGGTGGCCAAGCCTCCTTGCTAACCACAATGAGGCTTGGACTCGAGCTATTCAGCCATTTTAAATTTGGAAAAGAAGCTAGGTTTTCCTCCGGTCGTTCTGCCATCTTAGATCCAGAAAGAGGCTTGGCTATCTTTCGGCCCTTCAGCCATTTTAGATTCAGAAAGAGGCCTGGCTATCTGTTGGCTGCTCGGCCATTTTATAATCAGAATGAGGCTTGGCACACAATGTTGGTCATCTTTGGAACCACACCGAGAGGGTTGTTTGATTGGCAATTAGGGTGTCACTTCCCCCATTGAAATGGCATTTATTTGGCATGGGGACCTGAAGTGCAGTAATGCCCCCAATGATGTCAACAATAACGAAATGCGTTGTGGCGAGCTAACGCTAGTGACATCACCATGCTTGCATGCAATCTCTGGAATATCTGGATTAATTTACTGATAAGTTTTGTATACACAACGCTGTTTCTATGATCTTCATGTGAGTAGCCTTGCACTTTATTCTGGTAAGAGTCCCTTCAACTACTGGTGATGGCCCACGTGGTGAATATAGAAGCTTTCTGACACTCCTCATTACCCAGCTGTGGATGTCACTCTTGATTGGTACTTTTCTTTTAATCTAAGCACATTTTAAACAGACTTATAATTTATATTATTTTTTCACGTAAGTTTTCCACTCTATTAATGTGGTTTACATTATCATTAGCGTGCCAGAATTTTGTTTATTTTGTTAAATGCACAGTGTGTCTGACTGTCTCTGCCAGTGGCTTTCACGTTTTTCCATTTTTTTAATTAAAAGTCCTTGCATGTATCAATCTGTGATCTTGTAGTAGAAGCAGTTAAAAGTAGGGTTCTTTCTTTAGAGCAATAAGAGCATAGTCCCTTCACAAGGAAGTAGATAAACTAAGCTCTTCGGGACACTCGTCAATGTCCCCTTTAGCAAGCACACAGCTCATCTTCTAGCACAAGATGGTTGACAGCAGCCCAAAAGTCTCTAAGATCTCTCAGAAGTCTGTGCTCACAAAATGTTCAGAGAAAGTGGGTTGCCATCCAACTTCCTAACTTCCAAGTGCCACCTTTCTCTAGTGATACCAGGCTAGATCTTCAGAAGACAGCCCCTCACTCAGCTCTCAGCAGCTTCAGCATCCAGGCCCTCAGGTTGCCCACCTGAGGCCTCTCCATAAGCAAGCAAATGGCAGCACTGCCCTGGAGGGCAGCAAGCCCTCAAGGCTGGACTGATCATCCCTGGGAAATAACCCAGAACCTTGTGTGCTCAGAGAATTTATACAGTCACCCAGCATGCCATCAAGGCCCAGCTCCCTGGGATTGGCAAGGGCTGTATAAATATTCATGCTGCCATCTGCAAAGCTTCACATCAATGATCGAGAACGTTCTCACAGCTTTTCTGGACAGCAGAGGGAGTAAGCAGACTAGCAGAAGCAGAGAACACAGAGCAGACCTAACTTATCATTAGCAGCCACACTGGATACAGTGAGGCAAGCCAAATAAACCTAAACCAAAGCACACACGGCCCTACTAAACACAGTGAGACAGCATTAAATCTAATCCTAGCACCCATCTAGGATAATGCTACATATACTTGCAGTAAGATAGCCCTTTGATGTATTTTTATAGATTTTATTGCAGAGGTTTGAGACGGGAAGGTGAAATACCTAAATGCTTTTAGCATCTCTAATTTTACAGTCTCTGAATAGGACAACAAGATAGCCTCCCATAAAACAATGGTTATTGCGTCTTCTTCTGCCTGTGAAAGTTTTTGTACTTACTCCAGTGTCCTACAAAAGAACAGCTTGGTTAAGGTCTTTCCAGATAAAACAGCTTTTTTCAGGCACTCATCCCACAGAGGACCGAGTTTAAAGCACAAGCAACATACACTATATTGTCAAAAGTATTGAGACACCTACCTTTACACGCACATGAACTTTAATGGCATCCCAGTCTTAGTCTGTATGGTTTAATATTGAGTTGGGCCACCCTTTGCAGCTTTGACAGATGCAACTCTTCTGGGAAGGCTGTCCACAAGATTTAGGAGTGTGTCTATGGGAATGTTTGACCATTCTTCCAGAAGCGCATTTGTGAGGTCAGGCACTGATGTTGGATGAGAAGTCCTGGTTTGTAGTCTGCGCTCTAATTCATACCAAAGGTGTTCTATTGGGTTGAGGTCAGGACTCCTCCTCCCTAAACCCACTCATCCATGTCTTAAGCACTTTACCACTAGAGCATTTTGCTGTCTTACGTCTGGGCCACTTTTTGTGATTCAGCACTGTGCGACTTTAACTGACAATTGCGCGGTCATGCGACGCCGTACCCAAACTAAATTTACGTCCTTTTTTTCCCACAAACAGAGCTTTCTTTTGGTGGTATTTGATCACCTGTGCGATTTTTACTTTTTGCGCTGTAAACAAAAAAAGAGCGTTTATTTTGAAAAAATAACAATATTTTTAACATTTTTTTATATGAAATTCCCCCCAAAAAAGATGTAAAAACCAATTTTTTTTTAAATATTTGGCCAATTTGTTTTCTGCTACCCATGTTTGGTAAAAAAAATCACAATAAGCGTATTTTGATTGGTTTGCGCAAAAGTTATTGCGTTTACTAACTAAGGGAAAGATTTATGTCATTTTTGGTGGGTTTTTTTAACGCGTAATGGCGGCGATCTGCGTTTTTTTTTGCGGGACTGCGACATTGCGGCGGACAGATCGGACCCTTGACTGACATTTTTGACACTTTTGGGGGTACCAGTGACATTACTGCAGTAATCAGTGCTATATATATGCACTGTTACTGTAAAAATTACACTGGCAGGGAAGGGGTTAATTTTATTGGAGAGGGAGGGGTTAATGTATGCCTGGTGCTTACTAACGTGTGGGGGGGGGGAGGTGACTGTGTGACACAGGGACGGATCCAGGGTTCAGCTATGCTGAACCCTGAAATCTGACCCTGCCTGTCACTTAGGAGATCCGCGGCGCTCTGTTTACACAGGCGGGCGGATCTCCAAACTAGATTCCCCGACGATCAGGAAAGAGCGGCGGCGATCGCCGCCGCTCCTCCCCTGGCCCGACTCCTGCTGTAACTGAAAACAGCGGGAGCGAGCCTCCGGCGTCGCACGCGCGCCGCCGAGAGAGGGGAATGTCTGGTGATGTAGACCTACGTCGCCAGACGATAACGAGCCACTGTGCTGCAGTAGCAGCACAGTGACCAGTGGTAAAGCGGTTAATGAAGCTTGTGCACTGGTCCAAATAATTTGGTGGAGGGGGAAATATGGTGTGGGCTTGTTTTTCAGGGGTTGGGCTTGATCCCTTAGTTCCAGTGAAGGGAAAGCTTAACACATCAGTATACATACAATAGACATTTTTGACAATTCCATGCTCCTTACTTTGTGGGAACAGTGTGGGAATGGCCCTTTCCTATTCCAACATGACTGCACACCATTGCCCAAAGCAGGGTCCATAAAGACACAAGTGAGCAAGTTTGGGGTGGAGGAACTTGACTGGCCTGCATATAGACACACTCCTAAACCTTGTGGACAGCCTTCCCAGAATAGTTGAAGCTGTTATAGCTGCAAGGGGTGAACCAAATTAATATTGAACCCTACTGACTAAGACTGGGATGCCATTAAAGTTCATGCGCCTATAAAGGCAGGCATCCCAATACTTTTGACAACATAGTGTACTACTTACCATAGACTCTTTCGTAATGTTGCTCAACATGTTTGGTAATGTTTGGGCCAGCACAGTATTGAAAAGCTTATCAAGGAGTGGGCATCCAGCCATGTACATACAGTACATGACACAACAACATGGGGCCTAATAGATTCTGGCAAATTATATAACATGCAAAAGTCTAGAGTTTAACAAGCTACTGTGGCCAAAGTTCTACTGTATGTTTAAACATAACTCCAAGCATACATCTTTAAAAAGTAACTCCAAGCAGACATGGGGCATAGAATTGCAGAATAATATCCAAGATCCTCTGTCAAATAACCTTTTATCATAATACCTGTGGAAACACAGGGAACCTACTATGTAAAATCTAGGAACACCCAATCTTTGTATAGACATGGTTCACCAGCTTGGATAACAGCTACGGGCCCTTGAGGTAGGTTGTGTACCCCAGTTAGATTTACAATTATATCTAAAGTCAAAACTTATGTGAATGTGCAATGTATATGTAAAGCACTGCGTAAATTGACAGCGCTATATAAGAACCTGAAATAAATAAATAAATAAAACTTGGCTGCATGTTTTTTTTCTATCTGTGACCCATTTGGAACATTTTTCCTCACTTCCTGTCTTATAGATGTAGCAGCCTCCTAGTTAGGTGCTAGGTTTAAAAGCATAATATGCTCCATCTGGTTATCAGGGGACCCTGATATATTAGGTTGCCTGTTGCATGTTCCCAGGTGTGATTCACTGGGTCTAAGGGAGTGGGAGTGTCCCACATTGGCTTTTGTGAGAGTCCCATGGGAGGGCACTCTTGCAGTGCATTCTGGGATTGCTCATAAATGCTGAGGGGACATGTGATAGGGCGTCTTTGGCGGGAAGCAGAGTCCCAGGAGGAGGCTGACGGCTGTCCCTCCTCCTGCAGTCAGAGGAAAGTGGTCTTAGGCAGTCGGCCTAGTGAGCCAGGTGTGAAGCGGAGCTTCCAAGGATGCTGTAGAGCTGACAGTGGAGCTGCTGGGAAAAACAGTGTCCATGTGTACCAGGGGACTTGCCAAAGGGTCTGCCCAGGAAGGGGGACCACTCCAGTCAAATCAGAGGATAAAGGGTCAGCTCACACAGTGTGTCAGAGTAAAGGGGGTGCCGTGTAAAACCCTGAAGAGTAGGGAAAAAGGGGGTACCAAGCAAGGCCCTGAAGAGTGATTCACAATATAGTTTGCTTAGTTTCTACTTCACTTTAGTGGCATGGTGAAGCAGCGCCTTGCTGCATTCAGCTATAACCAGAAGTCCCAGAAATTGTGCATAGTTTATTCAGCTGGAGTATCCCACTCATCCCTTCTCCTATCCCAGTTCTCAAAAAAAAAAAACAACAAAAAAACCAAATCCCCTGGACTGTTTTCTGACTGAGCCAAGCACTTAGAATACACTGCATTGTCAAATTGTTGCTATGGGTAACCCAGGGGAATCCGTAACCATCAGCTCCCATGGGAGTAGTGCTACATAGACAAATGATAGTAAACCTTCAAGGTGAGGGAAATCCCCTCATCTGAACAAGTACCCCCAATGGAAGATTTTCCCTATTTTCCTGTTCTATTGACAGAAATACAGAAATATGGGATTTCTCTTCATAGCGTTTCAATGCCAATGGTCACTAGAAGAAACAGAGAGGGGGATCCTACTTAGCTAGGACACAGACAGTAATCACATTTTGACAGAGGTTCTAACCCTTCTCTATCCAAATTTGAAAAAATGGTTTAGCTTTACATATCAAATTCCTAATTTCCAACTTCGGGGGTGTGCCATTGACAGTCAGGTAGGTATAGACCTATTTTTTTTAAAAAAATCCTTCTTTAACTCTTTTTTTTATTTTTTTATTTTTTATAACAAATCTCCAGTAACTGCCTGTGTTGCCTTACAGCAACCAGATTGACACCGCTGTTCCCCAACTATTATTTAATAAATATAAAATATTACAGATGGTTTTTACCTGAGACAAGATGAGCAATAAACTAGAAACTGTCTGCAATCTTTGTTCCAGTTTTATCCCCATCCAGCATTTTTCCCGTCATGTGCCAGGGAAGGTTTTTGCTTCTGATTTCCAAGACAATTTTTTTTGACATATGGAAAAAACACTAAACAAGTCTCAACAACAGAGAACATTGAGTCTGCAGGTGGATGCTCTGCCAACTGTGCCGTGATTTCATTAGCATGCACACATCAGCGCTACCCACACGTTGGTAAGCTATCAGTTTATAGATACTGTGCACTTTATACCATACAGCTTCAATCTACAGGGAACCTGCATAACAAGCACAAGGCAAGAAATGTCTCTTCTTAAAAAGATGCCTGGTGCTTTCACTGCCTGTTGACTCATTGCATTGTCTGAATATAATAAAAGATAGCAGTGGAAGACAGAAACACAACCATTGACAAGTGGACAAACAAAACATTTTATTTTCCTAAAAATATAAAAAAAAGTGAAATCTGTACTGCAAAAAAAAAAAAAAAACGACCTAAACTTCTAAACTTCCTGAAAGTGAAAGCTAAGGGACCGGGGTCTGCCCTTTATAATCACACAATCAGTGTTGTAATAGGCTAAACACTACACCCTTGGCATCCCTGTAGACATGCAAGCACTGTTGGCAGATGTGACGAAAAGCATACTGTAGTAATCCTAGGGTATGAAACTTTCCTTTACTTATGGCCAAGCCTCTTGGGATAGGGAGTGAGCCAGTTATACAAGCAGAGGAATAAAAACTATAGGAAGTCACATATGCAAACAGTGTAATAGAGCTGTAGTGGATCAAAAGTTTACTTTTTTGGCAGTTTTAAAAAATCGTAGCTGCAAAATGAAATATGTAATTTAAAATAGCGTTAAATTAAATAGCTTGCAAAGCAATTACATATGCTAGTAACAGTTTTTGCATGATCATTTTTTTTTTTTTAATTGCCAAAATGTGATATACAGTACAGTAAATTCAGTAAATTACACCCCTCACATTATTGTAAATATTTTATTATATCTTTTTATGTGACAACACTGAAGAAATGACACTTTGCTACAATGCAAAGTAGTAAGTGTACAGCTTGTATAACAGTGTAAATTTGCTGTCCCCTCAAAAACACAACACACAGCCATTAATGTCTAAATCACTGGCAACAAAAGTGAGTACACCCCTAAGTAAAAATTTCCAAATTGGGCCCAATTAACCATTTTCCTTCAATGGTGTCATGTGACTCGTTAGTGTTACAAGGACTCAGATGTGAATGGGGAGCAGGTGTGTTAAATGTGGTGTTATCGCTGTCTCTCAAACTGGTCACTGTTAGTTCAACATGGCACCTCATGTCAAAGAACTCTCTGAGGATCTGAAAAAAAAAAATTTTTGCTCTACATAAAGATGGCCTAGGCTAAGAATATTGCCAAAACCCTAAAAATGAGCTACAGCACGGTGGCCAAGACCAGAGTCTCATGGTCTGGGACTGCATGAGTGCTGCCGGAACTGGGGAGCTATAGTTCACTCAGAGAACCATGAATGCCAACATGTCCTGTGACATACTGAAGCAGAGCATGATCCCCTCCCTTCAGAGACTGGGCCGCAGGGCAGTATTCCAACATGATAATGACCCCAAACACACCTCCAAGGTGACCACTGCCTTGCTAAAGAAGCTGAACATAAAGATGATGGACTGGCCATGCATGTCTCCAGACCTAAACCCTATTGAGCATCTGTGGGGCTTCCTCAAATGGAAGGTGGGGGAGAGCAAGGTCTCTAACATCAACCAGTTCCGTGATGTCATCATGGAGGAGTTGAGGAGGACTCCAGTGGCAATCTGTGAAGCTCTGGTGAGCTCCATGCCCAGAAGAATTATGGCAGTGCTGTAAAATAATGGTGGCCACAGAAAATACTGACACTTTGGGCCCAATTTGGACATTTTAACTTAGGGGTGTACTCACTTTTGTTGCCAGCAGTTTAGACATTAATGGCTGTGTGTTGAGTTATTTTGAGGGGACAGAACATTTACACTGTTATATAAGCTGTACACTCACTACTTTACATTGTAGCATTTCTTCAGTGTTGTCACATGAAAAGGTATAATAAAATATTTCCAAAAATGTGAGGGGTGTACTCTTTTTTGTCAGATACTGTAAGTAATTTTTCTCCATAACTGATGTGCGCTGATGAGGCTACACTGAGGGGCACTGATGAGGTGGCACTGATGAGGGGGCACTAATATTTAGCACTGATGGGCACTGATAGGTGGCACTGATATGCAGCACTAATGGGCACTGATAGGTAGCACTGATGGACACTGATGAGGTGGCACTGATGAGGAGGCACTAATATGCATCATTTATGGACAATGATAGGTGGCACTGATAGATGGCACTGATAGTTGACATTGATGAGGAGGCACTGATAGGGACTAACAGGCGTCACTGATGAACACTGAAAGGTATCACTGATAGGCACTTATTGGCAGCACTGGTGGGCACTGTTGGAGTTGCACTGATAATCAGGACACTGATTAATGCCAAACGTGTCCTGGTGACATACTGAAGCAGAGCATGATCCCCTCCCTTCAGAGACTGGGCCACAGGGCAGTATTTTAACATGATAATGACCCCAAAACACACCTCCAAGGTGACCACTGCCTTGCTAAAGAAGCTGAGCGTAAAGATGAAGGACTGGCCAAGCATGTCTCCAGACCTAAACCCTATTGAGCATCTGTGGGGCATCCTCAAACAGAAGATGGGGGAGCGCAAGGTCTCTAACATCAACTGAGCCACAGGGCAGTATTCCAACATGATAATGACCCCAAACACACAGCAGATGTCCCTGCTGAGGAATGCTGCTTACCGGCTCTCCTTCCCTCTTCTCAGGTGCTGTCAGAATTAGGAGAGGAAATTCCGATGCATTTCCTGTTTACATTGTGATCAGCTGTAATTGGACGCAGCTGATCACATGGTAAAGAGCCTACATTATAGGCTCCTTACCGTGATTAGTGATGCGCTGTGTTCCAGGGATATGGCGCACCACCAATTGGCTCGCTGCGTGCCCCGTGGATGTGCATGCACGGCGAGACAGGGAGGACATCATATGACATCCTCCCAATACGAGAGTGCTCCCACCCCTCCGTCATTTTACTCTTCTTCAGTAGTCGGAAAGCAGTTAAAGCTGAACTCTGAGCAAAAAAAAATAAAAAATTGATAATTATATTAGAATAATTTGAGTTACTGTATATATATATATATATATTAGTGATCGACCAATATCGTTTATTCGTTGCCGATACCGATAACGATGTTTTGGCGATCGCATATCGGTATCTATATTTTTGCACATTTAAAATTTTGCAAAATAAACACAAATTTCGACACAAATCGGTTACTGAACATGTAAAACTTTATTTATTAACATTTTTAACATTAACCACTTAAGCTGCTAAACGACCAGGGGGTATTTTGCGATTCGGCACTGCATGACTTTAACGGACAATTGCGCGGTCGTGCGACGCTGTACCTAAACGAATTTGGCGTCCTTTTTTTCCCACAAACAGAGCTTTCTTTTGGCGGTATTTGATCACCTGTGCGATTTTTTGATCACGCGCTATAAACAAAAAAAGAGCGTAAATTTTGCAAAAATAGCAATATTTTTCCCTTTTTTTTATATGAAATTCCCCCCCAAAAAAATGTAAAAATCAAAATTTTTTAACATTTTCAGCCAATTTGTTTTATGCTACCTATGTTTGGTAAAAAAAATCGCAAAAAGCGTATTTTGATTGGTTTGCGCAAAAGTTATTGCGTTTACTAACTAAGGGAAAGATTTTTGTTGTTTTTTTTTTTAACGTGTAATGGCGACGATCTGCGATTTTTTTTGCAGTACTGCGACATTGCGGCGGACAGATCGGACCCTTGACTGACATTTTTGACACTTTTGGGGTTACCAGTGACATTTCTACAGTAATCAGTGCTATATATATGCACTGTTACTGTAAAAATACACTGGTAGTGAAGGGGTTAACTTTATTTCAGAGGGAGGGGCTGTGTGTGTCCCTAGGGGCGTGATTCTAACTGTGATTGGCTGTGGCTTCAGCTGTATGCAGAGTGATCAACGGATCTACATAGTAGATCCATATGATCATCTCTCATACAGAGGGGAGAATGACAGGCAGCTTGTTTACACAAGCTGCCTGACTTTCTCCCTCTCCCCCGCCGATCGCAGAGTGGCCGGCGGACATCGGGTCCGCCGGTCACACGCGCGGGGGGGGTCCGTGACCACGCGGGAGCGGGAGCGCGCCTCCGGCGGCGCGCGCTCGCTCCCTAGAACCTCACAAGCTAGTGACGTAGCCCTACGTCACTTTGCCTGTGAGGGGCTGACCGCCGACGTAGATAGTCGTGCGGCGGTCGGCAAGTGGTTAAGGGCTCGTTCTTCACACATTAACTGCATGAGAACTGATAGGAAAACTTCAATTGCAGGGACATTTAGTTTCACATCATCTGATTGTGCATTAATGCATAATAAACTGCTGCAGTAGTGCACTCACTCACTGCAATAATTTTAATTCACTACTGCAGTGCAGTCAGTGCAAAACTGCTAGAAAAAAGCTAGGCAACACAACAGCTACACAGTGGATTGGACTGGAGTCAGTGGACTACCTCTGCAGTATGGCACTCACTGCAACTACTGCAGTCAGTGCAAAACTGCTAGAAAAAAAGCTAGGCAACACAACAGCTACACAGTGGATTGGACTGGAGTCAGTGGACTACCTCTGCAGTATGGCACTCACTGGAACTACTACAGTCAGTTCAAAACTGCTAGAATGAAAGCTAGGCAACACAACAGCTACACAGTGGATTGAACTGGAGTCAGTGGACTACCGCTGTAGTAGGGCACTCACTCACTGCAATAATTTTAAATCACTACGGCTATACTGCTGTAGTGATTTAAAATGATTGCACCAGTGAGTGGCGCACTACTGCAGCAGTAGTCCACTGACTCCAATCCACTGTCTAGCTTTTTTCTTGCAGTTTTGCACTGACTGCAGCGCAGCACAGTCAGTGCAAAACTGCTAGAAAAAATAGCTAGACAAAAGCTAGACAGTGGATTGGAGTGGACTCAGTGGACCGGTGGACAGACACTACTACTACTACACTTTCAAATCAATACTCCCTGTTAAGTAGAACAATATTATAGTGCAGAAAGCATAACATTTCAGCATGTTCACCAGTTAAATGGCTTCTTTTCTTTTCATAAATTGCTGCTACTTCACTAAAAACACCCTCACTTGGTACCGAGGAAGGAGGAGCAGAAAGGTATCTTCTAGCATGAGAAGCAAGTCTTTTGTAGCGTGTCTCATTTTCTTTCCACCACTGAAGAGGATCACTTCTTCTGTCAATTACTGGTTCCTTCAAAAAGAGATGAAGTTCATCATCCAGGCTCATTATTGCAGATTCTGATGAATCCTCCGCATGAGGCCCCAATAAAACACTGCCCATTGCATCTATTTGACCACAATGAATTTTCTCTTCTGTCCATTGTCTTTTTGGACATTTTTCTCCTGCATGCTGCTCTTCCACATCAGAAACCTTCTCTTCTTGACTTTTCTTTTCGTCAGGAGGAACCTCCTGCACCTTCTGTTGAATATCTTCTGTCAGCCATTGTTTTGCTTTGGCCAATACATCATCAGAAGATAAAGGATGGTTCTTGTATTGAGGATCCAAAAGACATGCAAGCACAACATTTTTATTCTCCTCATGCTTCTCAAACCGTTTGGTGAGGCTGTCCCTCATGGCCTGCCTACATGTTTTAATGCCATGTGTGTTGGGTCCTTCATTCTGTTGAAGAAGCATCTTCAGCACTCTCACACATGGGATCACAGGGGACACAGATGAGTCGTAATGACTCACCTCTAGTGCCACTTCCTCAATGGGTAGGAGCGTCTCAATAATGTTGGGTACTATGTCCCACTGATCAGAAGTAGGACAAGAATGTCTTCCAAGTCCATATTCACCAGAATATATAGTGAGAGCTCACTTCTGCTCCAGCATCCTTTGTAACATGTGTCCATCATGTTGGAACAGCCTGTATCAAGTTGTTTGTGGGTAGGCCAAGGTCTTCCTGAATGCACCTCATTCACTGCTTGGCAAGAATAGAATGGTGAAAATGGCCTGCGCACTTCTTCAGCATGCTAATAATGTCAAGCAAAGCTTTCTGATTTGACAGACCATCATTTACCACAAGTTGGAGGGTATGTGCCATGCAAATGAGGTCTGACACTTCAGCAAGTCTCATACCTTTAACCATGTTCGCTCCGCTGTCTCGCAGCACAAGCATCACTCGGTCTTTGGTGATTCCCCATTCTTCTAGCATGCCTAGAAACCTTTCTCTAATGTACTCCCCAGTGTAGGATCCTTGCATCACTTTTGTATTCAACACCAAATGCCTTCTTGTCCATCCGCTGTCAATGAAGTGGCATGTAAGAGTCATCAATGATTCTGTTTGTCCTGACCAGCAATCAGTCGTGAATGAGAGTGAGTTGCCAGCATTCTCTGGTTGCAGCATAGTCTTTACTTTGTCAACATCCTTCTGGTGAATCTTTTGCAGCATTTCAGTTTGAAATAATTTGTCACTCTTCAGTGTGTACCTTGGCTCAAGTATGGACAGCAACCGCTTAAATCCAGAGTTAGACCCTATTGTAAATGGCTTGTTATCAGTGACCACCATCTCTGTGATTACTCTGTCCCGCAGTTGGGATCTTCCATCAGATTTTAGCCACCTGTTTTTATTCTGAAACATATCTGTTATTGTTGCCTGGGATAGTTATGTTTCGCCTTGTGATTCATTTTGTTTTTTTCTGTCCTGCATTATACAATTCAACATGATGAACTCTTAGATGGGCACAAAGATTAGACGTATTTTTGGTTTTTGCAGTTACTGTATTGATCACATGCTTATATTGTTTTTGCAAGTGTTGCACAGTGCTGCTTATTTTCCTGGAGATGGAAAAGAGAAACAGTCCCAGACCACACTTTTAATTTTTCTATCTCCATCCATCTCCATTGAAGTTTGAAAAGACACTAATATATGCTTAAACAAAATGGCTGGCTGGTACCCTGTGGTAATGAGTGGCTGGCACCCTTTGGTGGGTGGCTGGCTGGCTGACACCCTGTGGTGGGTGGTTGGCTGGCACCCTTTGGTGGATTGATGGCTGGCTGGCATCCTTTGGTGGGTGGCTGTCTGGCACCCTGTGGTGGGTGGCTGGCTGTCTGGCACCCTGTGGTGGGTGGCTGGCTGGCTGGCACCCTGTGGTGGGTGACTGGCTGGCTGGCACCCTGTGGGTGGCTGGCTGGCATGCATTGGCAGGTGTCTGGCTGGCACCCTTTGGTGGCTGGCTGGCTGGAACCCTGTGGTGCCTGGTTGGCTGGCACCCTGCGGTGAGTGGGTGGCTGACTGGCTGGCACCCTGGGGTGGGTGGGTGGCTGGCTGGCACCCTTTGGTGGCTGGCTGGCACCCTGTGGTGGCTGGCTGGAACCCTTTGGTGGGTGTCTGGCTGGCACCCTTTGGTGGGTGTCTGGCTGGCACCCTTTGGTGGCTGGCTGGAACCTTGTGGTGGGTGGCTGGCTGGCTGGAACCTTATGGCTGGCACCCTGTGGTGGGTGGGTGGCAGGCTGGCACCCTGTAGTGGGTGGCTGGCTGGCACCCTTTGGTGGCTAGCTGGCTGGCACCCCGTGGCATGGCACCCTTTGGTGGCTGGCTGGTATCCTGTGGTGGGTGGCTGGCTGGCAACCTGTGGTGAGTGGCTGGCTGGCACCCTTTGGAGGCTGGCTGTCACCCTTGCTGGCTGGCTGGCACCTTGTGGTGGCTGGATGACACCCTGTGGTGGCTGGCTGGCACCCTGTGGTGGGTGGGTGTCTGGCTGGCTGGCACCCTTTGGTGGGTGTCTGGCTGGCACCCTTTAGTGGCTGGCTGGCTGGAACCCTGTAGTGGCTGGCTGGTTGGCACCATGTGGTGGCTGGCTGGCACCCTGTGGTGGCTGGCTGGCTGGCACCCTGTGGGTGACTGGCTGGCTGGCTGGCATCCTCTGGCGAGTGTCTGACTGGCACCCTTTAGTGGCTGACTGGCTGGAACCCTGTGGTGGCTGGCTGGCTGGCATCCTGTGGTGGGTGGGTGGGTGGGTGGCTGGCTGGCACCCTGTGGTGGGTGGGTGGGGTGCTAGCTGGCACCATTTAGTGGGTGTCTGACCTGCACCCTTTTGTGGCTGGCTGGCACCCTGTGGTGATGGCTGGCTGGCTGTCACCCTGTTGTGAGTGGGTTGGTGGCTAGCTGGCACCCTGTGGTGGGTGGCTGTCTGGCTGGCACCCTTTGGTGGGTGTCTGGCTGGAACCCTGTGGTGGCTGGCTGGCTGGCACCCTGTGGTGGCTGGGTGGCTGGCTGGCACCCTTTGGTGGGTGTCTGGCTGACACCCTTTGGTGGGTGTCTGGCTGGCACCCTGAGGTTGCTGGCTGGCACCCTTTGGTGGGTGGCTGGCTGGCACCCTTTGGTGGGTGGCTGGATGGCACCCTTTGGTGGCTGGATGGCACCATGTGGTGGTGGCTGGCTGTCACCCTGTGGTGGGTGGGTGGCTGACTGGCACCCTGTGGTGGGTGGGTGGCTGGCTGGCATGCTTTGGCGGGTGTCTGGCTGGCACCCTTTTGTGGCTGGCTGGAACCCTGTGGTGGCTGGCTGGCACCCTGTGGTGGGTGGGTGGCTGGCTGGCACCCTTTGGTAGGTGGCTGGCTGGCACCCTTTGGTGGGTGGGTGGGAGGATGGCTAGCACCCTTTGGTGGGTGTCTGGCTGGCACCCTTTGGTGTCTGGCTGGCACCGTGTGGTGGCTGGCTGGCACCCTGTGGTGGGTGGGTGGCTGGCACCCTGTGGTGGGTGTGTGGCTGGCTGGCACCCTTTAGTGGCTGGCTGGCTGGCACCCTTTGGTGGCTGGATGGCACCATGTGGTGGTGGCTGGCTGGCTGTCACTCTGTGGTGGGTGGGTGGCTGACTGGCACCCTGTGGTGGGTGGGTGGCTGGCTAGCACCCTTTGGTGGGTGTCTGGCTGGCACCCTTTGGTGTCTGGCTGGCACCGTGTGGTGGCTGGCTGGCACCCTGTGGTGGGTGGGTGGCTGGCTGGCACCCTTTGGTGGCTGGCTGGCACCCTTTGGTGGGTGGCTGGCTGACACCCCTTTGTGGGTGGGTGGCGTGGCACCCTTTGGTGGCTGGCTGGTACCCTGTGGTGGGTGGCTGGATGGCTGGCACCCTGTGGTGAGTGGCTGGCATCCTTTGGTGGCTGGATGGCTGGCACCCTTTGGTAGCTGGCTGGCTGGCACCCTTTGCTGGCTGGCTGGCACCCTTTGCTGGCTGGATGGTTGGCACCCTGTGTGGTGGGTGGCTGGCTAGCTGGTACAGTCAGGCAGGGTCTGTGGCTGGCTGGCTGGCTGGCTGGTAGGCCTGTGGGTGTGTGGGACTAGGTGTCTTGCTTGCACCGAGCAGCTGTGGGTGGTGGGTGGCCGCAGCGGCTGTGTTACACAACATGCACTGTGTCTGTCACTGTACTGTGATTTTGATAAGAAGTTGAACTAGATCACTCACTGTCCCGACCGACTGTGCGCAGCATGCAGAGTTGCAGACTCCAGTGTGGCCGTGGCGGGTAAAGCACACTGTAATGAGGCTGAGGGAGGCGGCCTAAGAAGGCTGCAGAAGCTGCCCAGTGCGCAGAGGCACGTGGCGCAACATACGCGATGACGTCACTGCAATGGGAGAAATTGAGTTAGATGCAAAGTCAGGTAGCAGTGATCTGAGCGCATAAAAGGGTAATCAAGTGCCACATCCCTAATGAACTGGAAAAATTGATGGGTTGGAAAAGCAAGGACTTTAACGGCACCAAATGTTAAAATTAACAATTTTATGAATATAGTTAAAATTACATCAAAGTTTGAACATTGCCCCTTAACAGAGGCAAATATTTAGTCAAAATATCAATGGGGCTGATTGGTAACAGATAATATACACAGAAAACAAGCTATAAAGTGTATCACATCAAGGAGATCTCATGAGGGGTGACAGAAGGTGAAGCTGCCGTCCATCGAGATCGGTTGATGTTGTATTAGGACAATCAAAGAATTCGTAGAGCCAAATTGCTTGACATGTTTCGCTAAAATAGCTTTATCTGGAGCTAGTAATGAAATGCTCTGTATAACTAGAAAAGTGAGCAATTAGATGACAATGCAATATAAGTACATACATATAACCATTATTTTCTTCTGTCACCACTCATGAGATCTCCTTGATGTGATGTATCCACTAACCTAGGCGATTAATTACACTTTATAGCTTGTTTTCTTTCTATATTATCTGTTATCAATCAGCCCCATTGATATTTTGACTAAATAATTGCCTCTGTTGAGGCGCAATGTTCACACTTTGATGTAATTTTAACTATATTAATAAAATTGTTAATTTTAATATTTAGTGCCGTTAAAGTCCTTGCCTTTCCAACCCATCCATTTTTCCGACGACACTGCAATATCGGTAAATCCAAAGGCTGATTCCGATATATCTGGGAAAGTGCATATCAGCCCCCGATATATGGGTGTTGCCGATAATCGGTCGATCTCTAATATATATATATATATACAGTATATATATATATATATATATATATATATATATATATTTAAAATATCCTACATAAATTGGCCAACAGGAGGATCCCACTGCAATGGGAAAATGTTTTTTTCCTGGAGTTCAGCTTTAACTCCTGTAGTGTATTTATTGTTAATGATCAGCTCCATCTAGTTGCTAATAGGCAGTATTTTCTGATTCACTTTATTCTGTATAAATGAATACCATTCAAATTGGAGAGAAGATAGCATAGTAACATTAATTTGACTTCCGGTTCCGGCGCCGCATGGAGAGGGAGTGATTCACAGTGGCTCCGGCATGAACAGCTTACAAAGCCATCCATCACCGCTCACTGACACCCGCTCTCGACACAGACGCCACTGGTGAGTCCCGCAATACCTCCCCGCTCTCATGGACTGCTACCTAGTCCACAGAGCCGGTGGTGTCCCTCTGCAGCCGCAACAAGACGCCGCTCACCAGGCCTCTCCTCAGCACTCCAGCAATATGGCCACCGCACCCGCCACGGACAGCGTGAGCCGCCACCCATATTGCCTGCATCCCCCTCCGACCTGGACCCCCAATATCACCTAATGGCCCAGGCAGTGGATTCCATCCTCTCCCCCACTATCACAGAGGCGGTGGAGAGGGTGATGACAGCGGGCATCTCCCAGCTCGGAAAGGAGCTGGGGGACCAGGCCAAAAGGCTAACAGAGGTGGAATACAGAATCTCAGATCTCGAAGATGAAATACAATCCTCTTTCACTAATGATGCCAAATCAATACAAACACAGCAGTACCTGCAGGACAAAATAGATGACTTAGAAATCATATTCCGTAGGAACAACTTAAGAATCATAGGCCTCCCTGAATCCTTTAACACGAGCCTGCTCCCTGAAGTGTGCTCCTCACGCATACCCCAGGCTCTCGGCATTACATCACACTGCACCATTGAGAGGGCACACCGCCTGGGCGCACCTTCCAACGACCGTTAAACCCCCCGTCCTGTCATAGTACGCTATCTAAACTATGCAGATAGACTGGCCATCTTAAAATCTTTTAAAAATGCCAAAAAACTCGTACTGGACGGCAACAAGTTGCTGCTCTTTGCGGACTACTCCCAGGAGGTGGCACGCAGATGGAAGGCCTTTCAGCCATCCTGTAATGCTCTGTTCCAAAAGGGTCTAAAATTCACACTCACCTATCCAGCTACCCTAAGGTTTACGGATCAATTTGGTGAATCTAAAGCATTCACGCACCCAGGGAAGGCTATGAACTATATCCTATCCCACCTGCACCTGTCCATGGTCACTCATCCCCCCGCTGCTCCCTCCATCTCCCCCTCTCACAGAGATCTCCGGAGCCCCCGCAAAGATTCACCTAAAAGGGGTCGCTACTCTGCAAATTCTACATACAGAGACAGAATACGTTGAGACATCACGCCCCAATGCCATCATGACCCTACATCATGGTACCGTTGTACCAAACGGTTTGTGGCAGAGTACCTGTAGCATCACCACAAATTGACCAGTATCCTATTTGAGTTCAAATTTTACGCTATATATATGGCGATGAGCAATCAGACCTGTTGGGCTACTACCTTACTGTTATTGATGATTGGTTAAACTGTTAGCTTATCTTTGTTTTTGTTTCCTCGCACAGCCTTGTCTCAGTCACTGATTCTGATCATCTCTCTTATCGAGGGCGCTCTGCCTGGGACACTTTATTTCCCTCTTCAGCAGCGCATTTTTCCCGCAGCATCAGTGAGTGGAACCAGTTGACACACGGTAACGCTGTCGGAGGCTTAGATTCCATGCGGAAAAAAGTGAAGTCCACATATGTTACGGTATGTTCCTTTTTCTCTTGTTTGTATTGTTGGTTTCGCCCCTCTCCATTCCGGGTCCTCTGGAATGTAGATGACTCAAAATCTTCCCTTTCCACACTCCCTCCCTTCCTGCCACCCCTGAATCGTGGTTCCTTTCCTCACAACACATCACTCGAGTGACGCTTTCTCTTTTGAATGTGCTTATACTGACCTGCAAGCCCTTAATCCGCCTCTTCAATCCTCCTTGATCCGAGGATAGTTTCTTGGAAAGTGAAGGGTCTCCACTCCCCACATAAGAGAATGGCCATGAAAAAGCTTTGGGTAGGCCGAGTCCTGGGTACCGCTTCTTCTAAGGGGAAAGCTGGTGTCCTCATATTGATTCACAAATGGCTCACGCTGGATGTCTCCCCCATACATTTGGATACTGACGGTAGAGTCCAAATTCTTAAATTATCCTCCAACACAGACTCCTTCATCCTAGCCAATGTATACGCTCCTACCCCCTCCTCAGTGCCATTCTTCCAACACTTGACCGGCCTATTAGCCCCACACATTCACATGCCAATTCTCCTGGGGGGGCGACTTCAACGCAGTGATAAATCCCCTTACGGACAGGTCAACGGGACCCCCCAACTCGCCCTCGGGACATATTGCATCTTCATCCTACCTCCCGACCTTCGTGGATAGCATCCATCTCACTGACGTTTGGCGCCTGGCCAATTCAGTTGATGCGTAATACACGTTCTATTCCCCCCCTCGCGATTCATTTTCAAGGATAGACTACTTCTTAGGCAATACCCATATACTCCAATCCCTTCACACTCCTGACATCCACGAAATGGCCATATCCGACCACTCCCCAGTGTCGGTTCTACTCACTTTGGCCTCCCAGCAATCCACTTTTAAACCCTGGTGCTTTCCCTCCTATCTAGCAGACAAAGATGACCTCCGTACTACCTTAGCTGACACATGGGAAAATTTTTTGGCGGACAACGCCCAACATGCCGGTGACCCGGTGTTGCTGTGGGAGACGGGCAAGGCGGTCCTGAGAGGCCGGATCATTGCCTTCACCTCAGCCTACAAAAAAAAGGCAGCTGCCAAATATAAACAAGCTAGTGAAGCACTTCAATTTGCGCACGCCCGCCTTCAGCAGCAACACTCACCCCAAAATATTATGGAATGGAAAACTGCTAAACAGGATTTTGACAAGTGGGCAATGGCCCAGGAAGATTTTCACAAATCCTTCCAGGACATTCAATTTCACAAATTTGGGAACAAGTCAGGCAAGTTGCTAGCCCGACTGTGTAAAGGCCCCTACACCAACACCCCCATACATTCCCTAAAAGACCCATCGGGGAAGTTGCATTCCACTCCAGAGGAAATTAATAAGATCATGGAACACTTTTATGCCACCCTCTACGGCCCTGACCCCATCGACGAGACGGCGGCTCTATCATTCCTCCGAGAGATTGCACTGCCACAGATTACCGACTCAACGCCCCTGTTGCTCTTACCGAAGTTCTTGAAGCCATATCGTCATTATCACCTGGTAAAGCCCCAGGCCCTGACGGTTTTTCCTCTGAGTTTTTTAAATGAACCAAAGACAGCATATCCCCCACCCTACTAAGCCTTTTCCAACATATCCTATATAGAGGACCTTATATACAGTTGGGAGCCCAAGCCTTTATCAAACTTATTCCCAAGCCTGGCAAGGACCCCTCCGAGCCGGGTTCCTACCGCCCAATTTCCCTGATTAATCTAGACGCCAAGTTGCTTTCCAAAATAATGGCAAACCGCCTCACACTCATTATGCTCACAATTCTTCACCCCTCCCAATCTGGTTTCACCAAAGGGCGCTCAGCTACTGCTAACATACGCAAGGTTCTGGTGGTGCTATCCCAACACCAAACCCAACCTTCCTCTGACATTGCTATACTTACGTTAGATGCCGAAAAGGCATTCGATAATGTTAGTTTCCATTGGCTTCAACTCACCTTGCAAAAATTTGGTTTCTCAGGCCCATTCCTACACCTTGTTACCTCCATGTACAAATCCCCTTCGGCGAAAGTGGCACCTCAAACTTTTTATCAAATGATATTCCCTTTCACAAAGGTACTTGCCAGGGTTGCCCCCTTTCCCCCCTCCTTTTTAACATAGCCCTAGAACCTCTCTCCCGCTTTCTAGTGCTCCGTGCCCCCCTGTCTTGTGTCCGAATTGGCCAGGAGGAGCTGTGCTCCGTCCTTTTCGCCAATGACATTCTGCTCTTCACCTCAGGCCCAGCGCGTGACACCGGCACAGTCAAGGAGATCTTAGACAGATTCCGCCTGTGGTCCGGGCTGTGGATCAACTACTCTAAGAGTGAGATACTCCCTCTAGGCTCCCCACACACCCCTTTCTGGTCCTCCTTGTCCCCTTTCCCATTAGCCAAAACTCATATTAAATATTTAGGCATACTGATAGGAAGGACCCCGTCCTCTCTATACCACCTGAATTATACCCCGCTCTTTGCCAAACTCACTAAAGAACTATCCGGCTGGACCAAACTCCCCCTCTCACTCATTGGCCGTTGCCAAATATACACTGATAATGGGGTACTTTGACGCAGTAGTGGGCTTGAGCACGATATGGCCATATGGTGGGACCAAACCCCCATTTTTATTTATGGATTGTCTTCAGATTTGGTAGTTATTTCTTTTGCATTTGCGCGCTATTCTTTTTTAATATACATGTCTTTTGGTTCATAGCTGCAGCAGCTTTGAAAATACATGGGTATGCTCCCCCAAATTTTTTGCCTGTTTATTATGTATTCGGTCTGACCAGACTATCGAGGTTGAGCAACCCTCCCCACCCCCCACACACACCTGTACTCAATCAGTGTCCACCATCTAGTGGATATAGTAGGAGTCCCCTGTAGTGCATTTGCACATCCTTCCCAGCAAGGAGTATTATCTCCAAGGGTTAGGCTGGATTCATCTCTTTTTCATGGATAGTGTAGGACCCACTGATAATGGGGTACTTTGACGCAGTAGTGGGCTTGAGCACGATATGGCCATATGGTGGGACCAAACCCCCATTTTTATTTATGGATTGTCTTCAGATTTGGTAGTTATTTCTTTTGCATTTGCGCGCTATTCTTTTTTAATATACATGTCTTTTGGTTCATAGCTGCAGCAGCTTTGGAAATACATGGGTATGCTCCCCCAAATTTTTTGCCTGTTTATTATGTATTCGGTCTGACCAGACTATCGAGGTTGAGCAACCCTCCCCACCCCCCCACACACACCTGTACTCAATCAGTGTCCACCATCTAGTGGATATAGTAGGAGTCCCCTGTAGTGCATTTGCACATCCTTCCCAGCAAGGAGTATTATCTCCAAGGGTTAGGCTGGATTCATCTTTTTTTCATGGATAGTGTAGGACCCACTGATAATGGGGTACTTTGACGCAGTAGTGGGCTTGAGCACGATATGGCCATATGGTGGGACCAAACCCCCATTTTTATTTATGGATTGTCTTCAGATTTGGTAGTTATTTCTTTTGCATTTGCGCGCTATTCTTTTTTAATATACATGTCTTTTGGTTCATAGCTGCAGCAGCTTTGGAAATACATGGGTATGCTCCCCCAAATTTTTTGCCTGTTTATTATGTATTCGGTCTGACCAGACTATCGGGGTTGAGCAACCCTCCCCACCCCCCCACACACACCTGTACTCAATCAGTGTCCACCATCTAGTGGATATAGTAGGAGTCCCCTGTAGTGCATTTGCACATCCTTCCCAGCAAGGAGTATTATCTCCAAGGGTTAGGCTGGATTCATCTTTTTTTCATGGATAGTGTAGGACCCACTGATAATGGGGTACTTTGACGCAGTAGTGGGCTTGAGCACGATATGGCCATATGGTGGGACCAAACCCCCATTTTTATTTATGGATTGTCTTCAGATTTGGTAGTTATTTCTTTTGCATTTGCGCGCTATTCTTTTTTAATATACATGTCTTTTGGTTCATAGCTGCAGCAGCTTTGGAAATACATGGGTATGCTCCCCCAAAAATTTTTTGCCTGTTTATTATGTATTCGGTCTGACCAGACTATCGAGGTTGAGCAACCCTCCCCACCCCCCCACACACACCTGTACTCAATCAGTGTCCACCATCTAGTGGATATAGTAGGAGTCCCCTGTAGTGCATTTGCACATCCTTCCCAGCAAGGAGTATTATCTCCAAGGGTTAGGCTGGATTCATCTCTTTTTCATGGATAGTGTAGGACCCACTGATAATGGGGTACTTTGACGCAGTAGTGGGCTTGAGCACGATATGGCCATATGGTGGGACCAAACCCCCATTTTTATTTATGGATTGTCTTCAGATTTGGTAGTTATTTCTTTTGCATTTGCGCGCTATTCTTTTTTAATATACATGTCTTTTGGTTCATAGCTGCAGCAGCTTTGGAAATACATGGGTATGCTCCCCCAAATTTTTTGCCTGTTTATTATGTATTAGGTCTGACCAGACTATCGAGGTTGAGCAACCCTCCCCACCCCCCCACACACACCTGTACTCAATCAGTGTCCACCATCTAGTGGATATAGTAGGAGTCCCCTGTAGTGCATTTGCACATCCTTCCCAGCAAGGAGTATTATCTCCAAGGGTTAGGCTGGATTCATCTCTTTTTCATGGATAGTGTAGGACCCACTGATAATGGGGTACTTTGACGCAGTAGTGGGCTTGAGCACGATATGGCCATATGGTGGGACCAAACCCCCATTTTTATTTATGGATTGTCTTCAGATTTGGTAGTTATTTCTTTTGCATTTGCGCGCTATTCTTTTTTAATATACATGTCTTTTGGTTCATAGCTGCAGCAGCTTTGGAAATACATGGGTATGCTCCCCCAAATTGTTTGCCTGTTTATTATGTATTCGGTCTGACCAGACTATCGAGGTTGAGCAACCCTCCCCACCCCCCACACACACCTGTACTCAATCAGTGTCCACCATCTAGTGGATATAGTAGGAGTCCCCTGTAGTGCATTTGCACATCCTTCCCAGCAAGGAGTATTATCTCCAAGGGTTAGGCTGGATTCATCTCTTTTTCATGGATAGTGTAGGACCCACTGATAATGGGGTACTTTGACGCAGTAGTGGGCTTGAGCACGATATGGCCATATGGTGGGACCAAACCCCCATTTTTATTTATGCATTGTCTTCAGATTTGGTAGTTATTTCTTTTGCATTTGCGCGCTATTCTTTTTTAATATACATGTCTTTTGGTTCATAGCTGCAGCAGCTTTGGAAATACATGGGTATGCTCCCCCAAATTTTTTGCCTGTTTATTATGTATTCGGTCTGACCAGACTATCGAGGTTGAGCAACCCTCCCCACCCCCCCACACACACCTGTACTCAATCAGTGTCCACCATCTAGTGGATATAGTAGGAGTCCCCTGTAGTGCATTTGCACATCCTTCCCAGCAAGGAGTATTATCTCCAAGGGTTAGGCTGGATTCATCTCTTTTTCATGGATAGTGTAGGACCCACTGATAATGGGGTACTTTGACGCAGTAGTGGGCTTGAGCACGATATGGCCATATGGTGGGACCAAACCCCCATTTTTATTTATGGATTGTCTTCAGATTTGGTAGTTATTTCTTTTGCATTTGCGCGCTATTCTTTTTTAATATACATGTCTTTTGGTTCATAGCTGCAGCAGCTTTGGAAATACATGGGTATGCTCCCCCAAATTTTTTGCCTGTTTATTATGTATTCGGTCTGACCAGACTATCGAGGTTGAGCAACCCTCCCCACCCCCCACACACACCTGTACTCAATCAGTGTCCACCATCTAGTGGATATAGTAGGAGTCCCCTGTAGTGCATTTGCACATCCTTCCCAGCAAGGAGTATTATCTCCAAGGGTTAGGCTGGATTCATCTCTTTTTCATGGATAGTGTAGGACCCACTGATAATGGGGTACTTTGACGCAGTAGTGGGCTTGAGCACGATATGGCCATATGGTGGGACCAAACCCCCATTTTTATTTATGGATTGTCTTCAGATTTGGTAGTTATTTCTTTTGCATTTGCGCGCTATTCTTTTTTAATATACATGTCTTTTGGTTCATAGCTGCAGCAGCTTTGGAAATACATGGGTATGCTCCCCCAAATTTTTTGCCTGTTTATTATGTATTCGGTCTGACCAGACTATCGAGGTTGAGCAACCCTCCCCACCCCCCCACACACACCTGTACTCAATCAGTGTCCACCATCTAGTGGATATAGTAGGAGTCCCCTGTAGTGCATTTGCACATCCTTCCCAGCAAGGAGTATTATCTCCAAGGGTTAGGCTGGATTCATCTTTTTTTCATGGATAGTGTAGGACCCACTGATAATGGGGTACTTTGACGCAGTAGTGGGCTTGAGCACGATATGGCCATATGGTGGGACCAAACCCCCATTTTTATTTATGGATTGTCTTCAGATTTGGTAGTTATTTCTTTTGCATTTGCGCGCTATTCTTTTTTAATATACATGTCTTTTGGTTCATAGCTGCAGCAGCTTTGGAAATACATGGGTATGCTCCCCCAAATTTTTTGCCTGTTTATTATGTATTCGGTCTGACCAGACTATCGAGGTTGAGCAACCCTCCCCACCCCCCCACACACACCTGTACTCAATCAGTGTCCACCATCTAGTGGATATAGTAGGAGTCCCCTGTAGTGCATTTGCACATCCTTCCCAGCAAGGAGTATTATCTCCAAGGGTTAGGCTGGATTCATCTTTTTTTCATGGATAGTGTAGGACCCACTGATAATGGGGTACTTTGACGCAGTAGTGGGCTTGAGCACGATATGGCCATATGGTGGGACCAAACCCCCATTTTTATTTATGGATTGTCTTCAGATTTGGTAGTTATTTCTTTTGCATTTGCGCGCTATTCTTTTTTAATATACATGTCTTTTGGTTCATAGCTGCAGCAGCTTTGGAAATACATGGGTATGCTCCCCCAAAAATTTTTTGCCTGTTTATTATGTATTCGGTCTGACCAGACTATCGAGGTTGAGCAACCCTCCCCACCCCCCCACACACACCTGTACTCAATCAGTGTCCACCATCTAGTGGATATAGTAGGAGTCCCCTGTAGTGCATTTGCACATCCTTCCCAGCAAGGAGTATTATCTCCAAGGGTTAGGCTGGATTCATCTCTTTTTCATGGATAGTGTAGGACCCACTGATAATGGGGTACTTTGACGCAGTAGTGGGCTTGAGCACGATATGGCCATATGGTGGGACCAAACCCCCATTTTTATTTATGGATTGTCTACAGATTTGGTAGTTATTTCTTTTGCATTTGCGCGCTATTCTTTTTTAATATACATGTCTTTTGGTTCATAGCTGCAGCAGCTTTGGAAATACATGGGTATGCTCCCCCAAATTTTTTGCCTGTTTATTAAATATACAAAATGGTCACGTTTCCCAAATTGCTCTATGCCCTCCAAACCCTACCCCTTCTCATTAAACACAAAGATATCAACGCGTTCCAAAAGGTCTCTCACCTCCTTCCTGTGGTCCTCTAAAAAAACGCGTATTGCTCTTCACAAGCTCTACCCCCCCAGGTTCAGAGGTGGCATGAACCTCCCTTCATCCGCTTGTATAACTTATGTAGCCTAGCGAGAATAGGACTAGACTGGATCCATGGCACCTCAAATTTTTCAAATTTCTCCCTTGAATCGCATATAGTCAAACCTTGCTCCTTGGCCGCTATCCTGCATTGCTCAATGACTGACCTACCCTTGCCACTTCGCCAGCATATTCTGCTCAGAGACACTCGGGCTGCTTGGAAAGAACTACGCAAAAAACTGGGTCTTCCTCAATTCGTCTCCCCTCACCTCCCTATCAGTGGTCACCCCGCCCGAGCTCACTTACATCTGGAGCAGGTATATTCTCTCTGGGCATCTCTCGGTCTGAACACTTTAGCTCAACTATATGACCCCCTCTTTGGATCACCTCTCTCCTTCAATGCCCTCCAAACAAAATATGGACTGCCTCAGTCCCACTTTCTCTATGTCCATCAACTTCATGCCTTCACAAATAAGCTGTGCTCTACGAACCTGAATCGCTTCGCTCCCTGTCCACTGAACTCTCTCCCACTCTACTCCCCGCTAAAGCTTTCCCAACTATACCGACCACTTCAAGTTATCTTACATTCCAGCTCCAAGGACTCTCATAGCTCTTCTTGGGATGCTGCTCTTTCTCTTCGAGCCACGAAACCACTTCTCATAGCAGGATTCAACACCATGTGCACCTTCATTTGTAACGCGTTCTGGAGGGAGCAGCAATTCAAAATTCTACACCACGCGTCCACCCCATTTTCTTCCTCGCCTCTGCACTCCCCGTACCAAGGATGCTCATGGTGTTTGACCCACCGCCCTACCCTGTTACATAGATTATGGTCCTGCCCTCACATTTTGGACTTCTGGGACCAAGTTAAACCTCTCTCCTACAGAGTCACTGGCCTGCAACCCACCAAGGATCCATTTCCCCTTCTTTTTGGATATTTAGACGGTCTACCCAAATCTACTCTGGGGACCCACACCAGACAACGGAGTCTCATCATAAGGAAACACAAACCTTGGATTGCCACATGCTTCATGATCTCCAGGAGGGTCATCCTCCACCACTGGATCTCACCAACAATCCCGTCGGTGTTGGAAGTCAAAGCCCATCTCAACACTCTGCTTCACAGGGAACATTTGGACATGCTTCTCAACAAGGCTGGTCCTCACAAGTACCCACCTTCCACGCAGCCCCAGTGAGTCTACACCCCACTCTTCAAACAAGGGAGACCCTGTTCCCTCATCTACTCTACCTCCCTCCAATGTCTTGCCATAGTTGCTTAAATTGCCTGCTTTATATCCTATATCGTAATAGATGCTTGCTAAAATGTATCATTTAATGCTATAGTTCACTCGGTTACCTCTTCCCCTCTCCTCCCCCCTCCACCTCTCCCCCTCCCCCCCCCTCTCCATTAATTTTGCTCCCATTCACACAAAATAAATGTACATTCAAATTCATGAATAGCTTTGCACATTTTTTTTTTTTTTTTTCATAAATACACCCCAAAGCCAGGTTGGGTTGCCAAATGATGTAAGGATTCTCAACTGGAGAAACAACTAGGAGCATGTTTATTTTTTACCCTTAATCCTCTGAGGCCACAAACAAGAAGTGAAAGGGCCAGTTTTTTGTGCTGTCTGTGTCCCTATTTTCCTTCATTCCCTGTCAGAACAGGAAGTAATGAGAAATCTCTCCAAAGAGAACACCCACAGACAAAAATAAAAATGTATTTTTTGTAAGGATTATATCTTTTGACAATGTTTTTATAGCTATCTGTGATCTTGTACACTTGACAACTGCTCCCCTCTTTCTTGTATGGACATTATAGGGACAAGAAGTGGGAGCATTTTCTACAATGAGATCCCCGACAGGTTTAAAAACAGGGTCAGAACGTTGATAGAAATGTTAACCCCTCTTCCCTCTAGCCAAAACCATTAAAAAAATATCTGCAGTTAGGCTCATTCCAGGTGAAGGTTATGGGATGTAAAAATAGGTGGTAACTGTTACCTATCTTTTGGGGTACCTATTGCAAGAATATATTTGCCAGCTATGGAAAGTTGAAAGAATTTAAATGATAAATGTCAAGGAAAGTTGACCAAAAGTGTTATCAGGTCAAGATAATACGCCAAATGACACATCATCAGTTTCCATGGCTGCCATCCAAAAATGCATGTTTGAACTTTTATCAACACTCCTGTTTGGTTCCCTGGGGCTACCATCTGTTCGCTAATCTATAAATATAAACCTGCCCAGGATGCCCTTTGCAACAAATTAATATGTTATTGATCCTATATAAATGTTTTTTTACACCCTTGAGAAATCATTCTATTCAGTGAAATTTGCAACAAAGCTGGGAAAGGTGTGTGGACCTTTTTCCCGGGACCCACAGGTTATAGAGAGTTCAGACGTTACAGGACCACCCTCACAATACCAACTTAAATTGTGGCGTGTCAGTAAAAATGGCAGTTACAAATAAAAAATGACTTTTACCATAAGGGTATTATTCATCTCAATTTCCCGTCCCTGTTGTGAAGGGCCTGTATTCAGCATCATCCTAGGAAGTCTGGCAGCACAGAAAAACAATGCAATGTGCAGGTAACAAACTAACAGACGCACTGCACAAGCATCAGTCCAAAACTTTTTATACTGAAACTTGTGCCAGAACCAGCCAGAACCCCAGTCTGATGTACTCACCCTCCAGTCTGCCACCAAACAAGTAGACCTGTCTCATGATATAAATAAAGAACAGGGGTTTAGTTGACACGCATTTGCAAATGCATGTGTAAGCTGCAGGGCCACTACACGGCACCCTGTGTTACCTGTAGTCCTAACACTTTCTAATTTGAGTGTCTCCACAATGGAAGCACATGGCTGCTAATGGATGGATTGAAGACAGGTGGGAGGGAGCAGCCCAAACCTCCCCCAACCCACCCCCATCCATGACTGGTCTAGTATATCCAAACTCTAATAGCGATGTTGTAGCGATGGTACAAACTGGAAAGGATCAGCTGAGAAGCATACACCTCCATCCCCTTGGCGGATGCAGTGTAAAACACAGATTGAAACTTTATATGAGGCATTGGCCTGTAAAGCACAATGCCTCCATCCCTAGTTTCATAAAAATATTTGGGACTTTACATAAGACAAGCAGGTCATGCTATTGGTCTCCATCCCTGTATATGAAAAAACTGGGGTCGAATCAGACTGCATCCACCAAAAACGCACGAAAATCGCACGGTGGGACTTTAAATGAAGCACCAGCTTGTAGGCAAGGCGCCTCCATCCCTGGTTACAAAATAATGTAGGCTATGTGGGACTTTAAGTGAGACACCAGCAGGTAATGCCCAACGTCTCCATCCCTGTATGAGAAAAAACAAAAGTTGAAAAGGATTAAAAGAGGTGCATGGAAGCCAGCCAGCCCCCAATCTGATGTAGTCAACCTCCAGTCTGCCACCAACCAAGTAGACCTCTCTCATGATATAAATAAAGAACAGGGGTTTAGTTGACACGCATTTGCAAACACATGTGTAAGCTGCAGGGCCACTACACCGCACCCTCTATTACCTGCAGTCCTAACACTTTCTAATTTGAGTGTCTCCACAATGGAAGCACGTGGCTGCTAATGGATGGATGGGAGACAGGTGGGAGGGAGCAGCCCAAACCTCCCCCAACCCACCCCCATCCATGATTGGTTTAGTACATCCAAACTCTAATAGCGATGTTGCAGCGATGGTACAAACTGGAAAGGACCAGCTGAGAAGTATACACCTCCATCCCCTTGGCGGATGCAGTGTAAAACACAGATTGGGACTTTATATGAGGCATTGGCCTGTAAAGCACAGTGCCTCCATCCCTAATTTCATAAAATATGTTTTATGCATGTCAACTAAACCCCTCTTCTTTATTTATATCATGAGACAGGTCTACTTGGTTGGTGGCAGACTGGAGGGTGAGTACATCAGACTGGGAGCTGGCTGGCTTCCATGCACCTCTTTTAATCCTTTCAACTTTCGTTTTTTCTGATACAGGGATGGAGACGCTGGGCATTACCTGCTGGTGTCTCACTTAAAGTCCCACATAGTCTAAATTATTTATTATTGCTGTACACTTCCAGTAGCCAGGGACAGTATTGAGGATGGCTGTAATCGTCAGATTCTGGTTGGCCAAAAGAAGAGGGTGGGTAATGGATGAGCACCAGACTTTCACAAGGAAAACCAGATGAATATAGGAGGTATAATATATTTTGTGCATTACTTCCTTCTGAGCTGATCTCTGCTGTCTCTGTGTTATTTACTCCTGACCACTGTGCTCTCTGAATTATATACTTCTGATCGTCATGACCCCTGCTCTCTGAGTTACATACTGCTGACCACTGCCCTCTCAGCCTTACTTACTCTGGACCCTTTCACTCTCTGTTTTCTTTGAAAACGTTTTATTAAAGTTTTTCTGAACGTATGGTACAAAAAATAAGTGAGGTAACAGTCTCACAATGATGACAAGAAGTAGATTTAGGTCTATAACACAACTAACTAACATCATAGGATAAACATGTAATACCTCAGTGCATGAAAGCATGGAAAAGGGAGCATGTAACTGGAGCCCAGAAACAGAGGGAGAGGTTTCACATTTGCATTCAGTGTCTCAGTCGTACTCTCTGTTTTACTTAATTCTGACCCCTGCTTTCTCTAAATTACATACTCCTGACCCCTGCTCTCTGCCTTACTTGCTCGTGACCCATGCTCTCTCAGCCTTACTTATCCCTGACCTATACACTCTGTGTGTTCCTTACTCTTGACCCCTGCTCTCTCTGCCTTACTTGTTTCTGACTCCTGCTCTCTCTTTGTTACTTAATCCTGACCCCCGTGCTTTCTGCCCTACGTACTTCTGACCTATACCCTCTGTTCATTATCTACTCCTGACCCCTGCACTTTTTATATTACTTATTCAGTTGAAGAATGATGGGGCAGGAGAGTGCCTACAAGCCCACCCATACAGTGAATTTCAGCTGGTTCGTAAGAAGCTGGCTGAAGTTTATATCTTATATGATTAGCTATATGAATATCTGATTTGTATTACTGTTTTCTATTCTTGGTACAGAGTTTTTACAAATTCTGTACAATTCTAAATAGTACAGTGCTAATTATGTGTTAGAAAAAATATAATAATAAAAAAAAAAGAAATATATAAAACTTTGATATATATACTAATAAACCACAGTGCTCAATACATGAAAAACAACGTGGATTAAATCCACTAGCAGTATATAAAAAAATAATATACATATATTCACATCTGTGCAAAACAAAAGTCCATGCAATAAGTAAAATAGAAAAATATAAAAACAAATAAAGTGATAGTAAAACAATGGTGAATGCAATCTCCTATTAACAACTGCTGTGCTCAACCTGTGCTTCTTACTCTAAATTAATGCTTAAAACGAGTCTTCCACTTTCCGTTAATGTTCAAATTCAATCACCATGACACCGCCAAGCCACCGCATGATTCCCTGAGGAAGGCACGTGACCTTGTGTCGACACACGTAGGGGAGGACAGTGACAGCGTCTGTATCCAGCGTGGGGCTGTGCATCTGATTGTTGTCTGCGAGGCTTGTGTGGAGTGGGCGGCATATTGAAAGCACTTGTTTTAGCTTTGTGCGCTGCAAGCACCTAAGCAATGTGAGTAGCCTGCATTTATTTAATAAATTAAAGTCTGTTTGGAGGATATAAGCACTATTAGTTGTTTTTTCTACATGCACTTTGGATATCACGGATCATCATGAGCCATGTGTGAGGAAGTAACAGCAGGGTATTTCTAAGCCAGTGAAGGCTAAAAAGTGTGCATTGATCTCTCTTAAGTGTAGAGCTCACACTAACTCAGGTGAGATTATTTCTAGAGGGTGGAGCACTTGGTGGTGGCATTGTGATTCAATTTGAACACTAATGGAAAGTGGAACACTCGTTTTAAGCATCAATTTGAAGCAAGAAGCACTGGTTGAGCACAGCAGTTGTTAATGGGAGATTGCATTCACCATCGTTTTACTATCACTTTATTTGTTTTTATATTTTTTTATTTTACTTATTGCATGGACTATTGTTTTTCACAGATCTGAATATATATATTATTTTTTTATATACTGCTAGTGGATTTAATCCACGTTGTTTTTCGTGTATTGAGCACTGTGGTTTGTTAGTATATATCAAAGTTTTATATATATATTTTTTTTATTATATTTTTTCTAACACTTATAATTAGTGTTGAGCGAACACGGACTGTATTATTCGGGTTCGTACCGAATAATTGGATTTTTGTTACCCGAACACGGACCCGAAAACTTTACTGTATGTTCGGGTTTAAAATCCATGTTCGGTCATTTTATATCCTGTTTTGTATGTAATGGCGCGCTTTTAATGGTGGTGTTTTCAACAGCCAATCAGCAAGCGTTTAACTGGTGTGCCTTAAGCCATCCCAGCCATGCCTACTAATGTATTAGTAGCTGTGATTGGCCATCTGAAGCATGTGACCATGTCTTTATAAGTTCGAGACCCAGTGCGCTGCGTCATTCTGCTGTAGTATTAGGGAGAGAGCACACATCATACGTGCTGGCTGCTGATTAGGGACAGACAGTGAAAAATTGTGTCCGAAAAGAATGTAGGGACAGGTTGGAGTGTAGGCAGGGAAAGTTATTTGAGCACTTTAGGGACAGGCTGCAGAGATTAGGCAGGGACAGTCTACATCGATTTTGCTGTGTGGGGGGTGGTGCAGTGAACAATCTTTTTGAGCATTTTAGGGACAGGCTTGAGAGATTAGGCAGGGACAGTCTACATCGATTTTGCTGTGTGGGGGGTGGTGCAGTAAACAATCTTTTTGCCCTCACTTGAGCCCACTGAGGAGGAGGGAGAAAAAAAATCTATTTTTATCAGTCAGTTGTGTGCAGCGTTCATCAGCTATATTTTACTACAAGTTAAAGGGGATTTTTTTTTCCCCCTTCATAGCCTGCTTGCTGCTGACTCTGAGCTGACACTGCTGTGTTCACATGTGCTATTGAGTGATTTTCAATTTTATACACTTTTTTCTATTCCACTATTCAATATACACCCTTATGGGTTAAAAAAAAATAAATTGTGGCATAGTCTGTACTAATCTATTTAAAAATTACAAACTTAAAGGTGAATTTTCTTTTTTTTTTCCCTTCATAGCCTGCTGCCGAGCTGACCGTGACATAAAACATAAGACACTGCTGTGTTCACATGTGCTATTGAAAAATCACCAATTTTATATCATATTTTCTATTTCGCTATTCAATCTACACCCTTTGGGGTAAAAATAATTAAATTGCGGCATAGTCTGTATCGGTACGTGTGAGATACACCTTCCAAATTTTTGGGGCGCATCTTCCACCGCCGAGGATTGCAGGGTGCTTCAGTTTGCCTCCTGCCTGTTCTGAACTCCTCCTACTCCTCATCCTGCCTTTAGGGTACAAAAAATAGTAATCGGGGCCTAGTCTGGGTCTGTACGTGTGAGATATACCTTTTGATATCATATTTTCTATTCCGCTATTCAATCTACACCCTTTGGGGTACAAAGAATTAAATTGCGGCATAGTCTGTATCGGTACGTGTGAGATACACCTTCCAAATTTTTGGGGCGCATCTTCCACCGCCGAGGATTGCAGGGTGCTTCAGTTTGCCTCCTGCCTGTTCCGAACTCCTCCTACTCCTCATCCTGCCTTTAGGGTACAAAAAATTGTAATCGGGGCCTAGTCTGGGTTTGTACGTGTCAGATACATCTCTTGATATCATATTTTCTATTCCGCTATTCAATCTACACCCGTTGGGGTACAAAGAATGAAATTGCGGCATAGTCTGTATCGGTACGTGTGAGATACACCTTCCAAATTTTTGGGGCGCATCTTCCACTGCCGAGGATTACAGGGTGCTTCAGTTTGCCTCCTGTTCCGAACTCCTCCTACTCCTCATCCTGCCTTTAGGGTACAAAAAATAGTAATCGGGGCCTAGTCTGGGTCTGTACGTGTGAGATACACCTTTTGATATCATATTTTCTATTCCGCTATTCAATCTACACCCTTTGGGGTAAAAAGAATTAAATTGCGGCATAGTCTGTATTGGTACGTGTGAGATACACCTTCCAAATTTTTGGGGCGCATCTTCCACCGCCGAGGATTGCAGGGTGCTTCAGTTTGCCTCTTGTTCCGAACTCCTCCTACTCCTCATCCTGCCTTTAGGGAACAAAAAATAGTAATCGGGGCCTAGTCTGGGTCTGTACGTGTGAGATACACCGTTTTGTAAAAATTTTTCTATTCCGCTATTCAATATACACCCTTTTGGGGTGAAATAAATTAAATTACGGCATAGTCTGTATCGGTACGTGTGAGATACACCTTTTAAATTTGTTTGGCGCATCTCCTTCCACCGCCAAGGATTGCAGGGCGCTTCAGTTTGCCTCCTGTTCCGAACTCCTCCTACTCCTCATCCTGCCTTTAGGGTACAAAAAATAGTAATCGGGGCCTAGTCTGGGTCTGTACGTGTGAGATACACCTTTTGATATCATATTTTCTATATTCCGCTATTCAATCTACACCCTTTGGGGTAAAAAGAATTAAATTGCGGCATAGTCTGTATCGGTACGTGTGAGATACACCTTTCCAATTTTTTGGGCGCATCTTACAGTCTACATCGATTTTGCTGTGTGGGGGGTGGTGCAGTGAACGATCTTTTTGCCCTCACTTGAGCCCACTGAGGAGGAGGGAGAAAAAAAATCTATTTTTATCAGTCAGTTGTGTGCAGCGTTCATCAGCTATATTTTACTACAAGTTAAAGGGGATTTTTTTTTTTCCCCCTTCATAGCCTGCTTGCTGCTGACTCTGAGCTGACCGTGACATAAGACACTGCTGTGTTCACATGTGCTATTGAGTGATTTTCAATTTTATACACTTTCTTCTATTCCACTATTCAATATACACCCTTTTGGGTTAAAAAAAATTAAATTGTGGCATAGTCTGTACTAATCTATTTAAAAATTACAAACTTAAAGGTGAATTTTCTTTTTTTTTTCCCTTCATAGCCTGCTGCCGAGCTGACCGTGACATAAAACATAAGACACTGCTGTGTTCACATGTGCTATTGAAAAATCACCAATTTTATATCATATTTTCTATTTCGCTATTCAATCTACATCCTTTGGGGTAAAAATAATTAAATTGCGGCATAGTCTGTATCGGTACGTGTGAGATACACCTTCCAAATTTTTGGGGCGCATCTTCCACCGCCGAGGATTGCAGGTTGCTTCAGTTTGCCTCCTGTTCCGAACTCTTCCTACTCCTCATCCTGCCTTTAGGGTACAAAAAATAGTAATCAGGGCCTAGTCTGGGTCTGTACGTGTGAGATACACCTTTTGATATCATATTTTCTATTCCGCTATTCAATCTACACCCTTTGGGGTAAAAAGGATTAAATTGCGGCATAGTCTGTATCGGTACGTGTGAGATACACCTTCCAAATTTTTGGGGCGCATCTTCCACCGCAGAGGATTGCAGGGTGCTTCAGTTTGCCTCCTGCCTGTTCCGAACTCCTCCTACTCCTCATCCTGCCTTTAGGGTACAAAAAATTGTAATCGGGGCCTAGTCTGGGTTTGTACGTGTCAGATACACCTCTTGAGATCATATTTTCTATTCCGCTATTCAATCTACACCCTTTGGGGTACAAAGAATTAAATTGCGGCATAGTCTGTATCGGTACGTGTGAGATACACCTTCCAAATTTTTGGGGCGCATCTTCCACCGCCGAGGATTGCAGGGTGCTTCAGTTTGCCTCCTGTTCCGAACTCTTCCTACTCCTCATCCTGCCTTTAGGGTACAAAAAATAGTAATCAGGGCCTAGTCTGGGTCTGTACGTGTGAGATACACCTTTTGATATCATATTTTCTATTCCGCTATTCAATCTACACCCTTTGGGGTAAAAAGAATTAAATTGCGGCATAGTCTGTATCGGTACGTGTGAGATACACCTTCCAAATTTTTGGGGCGCATCTTCCACTGCCGAGGATTGCAGGGTGCTTCAGTTTGCCTCCTGTTCCGAACTCCTCCTACTCCTCATCCTGCCTTTAGGGTACAAAAAATAGTAATCGGGGCCTAGTCTGGGTCTGTACGTGTGAGATGCACCTTTTGATATCATATTTTCTATTCCGCTATTCAATCTACACCCTTTGGGGTAAAAAGAATTAAATTGCGGTATAGTCTGTATCGGTACATGTGAGATACACCTTTCCAATTTTTTGGGCGCATCTTACACCGCCAAGGATTGCAGGGTGCTTCAGTTTGCCTCCTGCCTGTTCCGAACTCCTCCTACTCCTCATCCTGCCTTTAGGGTACAAAAAATTGTAATCTGGGCCTAGTCTGGGTTTGTACGTGTGAGATACACCGTTTTATAAAATTTTTTCTATTCCGCTATTCAATATACACCCTTTTGGAGTGTAAAAAATAAATTACGGCATAGTCTGTATCGGCACGTGTGAGATACACCTTTTTAAATTTGTTTGGTGCATCTCCTTCCACCGCCGAGGATTGTAGGGCGCTTCAGTTTGCCTCCTGTTCCGAACTCCTCCTACTTCTCATCCTCATCCTGCCTTTAGGGTACAAAAAATTGTAATCGGGGCCTAGTCTGTGTTTATACGTGTAAGATACACCGTTTTATAAAATTTTTCCTATTCCGCTATTCAATATACACCCTTTTGAAGTGTAAAAAATTAAATTACGGCATAGTCTGTATCGGTACGTGTGAGATACACCTTTTAAATTTGTTTGGCGCATCTCCTTCCACCGCCGAGGATTGCAGGGTGCTTCAGTTTGCCTCCTGTTCCGAACTCCTCCTACTCCTCTTCCTCATCCTCATCCTCCCTTTAGGGTACAAAAAATTGTAATTGGGGCCTAGTCTGTGTTTGTATGTGTGAGATACACCGTTTTGTAAAAATTTTTCTATTCCGCTATTCAATATACACCCTTTTGGGGTGAAATAAATTAAATTACGGCATAGTCTGTATCGGTACGTGTGAGATACACCTTTTAAATTTGTTTGGCGCATCTCCTTCCACCGCCAAGGATTGCAGGGCGCTTCAGTTTGCCTCCTGTTCCGAACTCCTCCTACTCCTTTTCCTCATCCTCCCTTTAGGGTACAAAAAATTGTAATCGGGGCCTAGTCTGTGTTTGTACGTGTGAGATACACCGTTTTATATCCTTTTTTCTATTCCGCTATTCAATATACACCCTTTTGGGGTGAAAAAAATTAAATTGCGGCATACTTTGCATATTTGACTGTGAGATACACCCGTGCGATACTGTTGTTGTTTTGTTTTCCGCTATTCAATAAACACCTTTCTAGGGCAAGATCATAAATTACAGAAATATGAGGAGACCGTCAAATAGGGGCCGTGGCCTGGGTCGTGGTGCTGCTGGTAGAGCTCCTGTTGCAAGGAGAGGACGTGGTCGATCTGTGCCAGCTACACGCACAAGTGAAACACCTTCCTCAAGTGTGAGTAGGCGACAGAACCTGCAGCAGTATTTAGTAGGGCATCATGCGCCTCTACAAGTGTTGAGGCCAGAACAAGTAGAGGCGATAGTAGATTGGTTTGCTGCTGACAGTGCCTCCAGTTCCTTCACATTGTCCCCCACCCAGTCTACTGCAGAAAGGTCAGAGTTGGCACCTGCAGCCGATGTCCAACCGTCTTTCACCTCCCCATCTTGCAAATCAGGCAAGCAGTCTGAGCCCCAAGTCATGCAGCAGTTTCTTCTTCTTTTTGATGACTCTGTCAGCAGGGTTTCCCCAGGGCCATCCACCTAGCCCTGCCCCAGAAGTGGAAGAGATTGAGTGCAGCGATGCCCAACCACTTATTTCTCAAGATGAGTACATGGAAGGACCATCGCAGCACGTCTCCGATGATGACGAAACGCAGGTGCCAACTGCCGCGGCACTCAGAATTGTGGAGACCGACAAGGAGGGCAGGGGTGAAGACTGGGTGGAAGATGATGTGGAGGACGATGAGGTCCTCGACCCCACATGGAATGAAGGTCATGCAGGTGACCTGAGTAGTTTGGAGGAAGAGGCGGTGGTCGCACAGAGCCACCAGCACAGCAGAAGAGGGAGCAGGGTGCAGAAGCGGAGCGGCCGTGCCCTAGACACTACGCCTGCTACTGCCCAACGCAACAAGGGACCAAGCGTACCAAAGCCAGCTCAAAGGAGTTCTCTAGCGTGGAAGTTCTTCAGAAAATGTGCTGATGACAGGACACGAGTGGTTTGCACCCTGTGCAATCAGAGCCTGAAGCGAGGCATAAACCTTCTCAACCTGAGCACAACCTGCATGATCAGGCATCTAAGTGCAAAGCACGAGCTGCAGTGGAGTAGACACCTTCAAAACCAAGAAAGGTCTCTGGCTCATCCTGCTTCCTCTTCTGCTGCAGTCTCGGCCTCTTCATCCACCTCTGTAGTGATACCGGCAGCTGCCACCCCACAAACAGACGATCTGTCAGCAACACCACCACCTGGGTCACCAACCATCTCCACAATGTCCCGTGGAAGCGTTCAGCTTTCCATCTCCCAAACACTTCAGAGGAAGAGGAAGTACCCCCCTACCCACCCGCGATCCCTGGCCCTGAATGCCAGCATTTCAAAATTCTTGGCCTTTGAAATGCTGTCATTCCGTCTGGTGGAGACGCACAGTTTTAAAAGCCTTATGTCGGTGGCTGTCCCACAGTACGTCGTGCCCAGCAGCCACTACTTTTCCAGGCAAGCCATCCCTTCCCTGCACAACCAAGTGGGGGAAAAAATCAGGTGTGCACTGCGCAACGCCATCTGTGGCAAGGTCCACCTAACTACCGATACGTGGACCAGTAAGCACGGTCAGGGGCGTTATATCTCCCTAACGGAACACTGGGTAAATGCAGTGGCGGATGGGCCTGAGGCAGATAGCAATTCGGCGCATGTCCTTCCACCACCGAGGATTGCAGGGCGCTTCAGTTTGCCTCCTGTTCCTAACTCCTCCTACTCCGCTTCCTCATCCTCTACCGCCTCCTCATCCGGTCAGCGTAACACCTTCACCACCAACTTCAGCACAGCCAGGGGTAAACGACAGCAGGCAGTTTTAAAACTTGCCTGTTTGGGGGAAAAACCACACACCGCGCAGGAGTTGTGGAGGAGCATGGAACAGCAGACAAATGAGTGGTTGCTGCCAGCGAGCCTCAAGCCCGGCCTGGTGGTGTGCGATAACGGGCGAAATCTCATAGCAGCTCTGGGCCTAGCCGGTTTGACGCACATCCCTTGCCTGGCGCATGTGCTGAATTTGGTGGTGTAGAGGTTCCTTAAAAATTACCCCGATATGTCAGAGCTGTTGCAGAAAGTGCGGGCCGTCTGTGTGCACTTTCGGCATTCTCACCCTGCTGCTGCTCGCCTGTCAGCGCTGCAGCGTACCTTCAGCCTTCCTGCTCACCGCCTCATATGTGACGTGCCCACAAGGTAGAACTCCACCATGCACATGCTGGAAAGACCGTGCGAGCAACAGCAGGCCATAGTGGAGTTTCAGCTGCAGCACGCACGCGTGAGTCGCTCTGCGGAACAGCACCACTTCACCACCAATAACTGGGCCTCCATGCGAGACCTGTGTGCCTTGTTGCGCTGTTTTGAGTACTTCACCAACATGGCCAGTGCCTATGACGCCGTTGTCAGCTTAACTATTCCACTTCTATGCCTTCTTCAAAAAGCAATTCGGGCGATGATGGAAGAGGATGTGGCACAGGATGAGGAGGAGGAGGAGGAGGAGGATGAAGAGGTAACATTTCCAAGGCTTTCAGGGCAGTCATTCGCATGTGGCTCCGAGGGTAGGTTCCTGCACACACAAACGCCAGGTACACAATTGTCCAGCAGGGGCACAGTTCTGGAGGATGAGGAGGATGAGATGGAGGAGGGGATGGAACCATGTTCACAGCAGGGTGCCACCCAGGCCAGCTAATGGCCATCACTGGTGCGTGGCTGGGGGGATACAGAGGACACAGACAATATACCTCCCACAGAGGACAGCCTTTCGTTGCCTCTGGGCAGCCTGGCACACATGAGCGATTACATGCTGCAGTGTCTCCACAACGACCGCCGAGTTGCCCACATTCTAACTTGTGCTGATTACTGGGTGGCCACGCTGCTGGATCCCCGTTACAGGGACAATGTACCGTCCTTAATTCACTCACTGGAGCGTGATCGCAAGATGCGCGAGTACAAGCGCACGCTGGTAGACGCGATGCTGCTGGCATTCCCACCTGACAGCGGAGCCACAGTGGAAGCACAAGGCCAAGGCAGAGGAGGAGGAGGAAGAGGTCACCAACGCAACCAGGGCACCGCCAGCACCTCAGAAGGCAGGGTTAGCATGGCCGAAATGTGGAAAAGCTTTGTCAGCACGCCACAACAAACAGCAGCACCAGCAGCTCATATGGAACGTCTTAGCAGGAGGCAGCATTTCACCAACATGGTGGAGCAGTATGTGTGCACACGCCTACATGTAGTGAATGATGAGTCTGCCCCCTTCAACTTCTGGGTCTCCAAATTGGGCACAAGGCCTAAACTTGCCCTTTACGCCTTGGAGGTGCTGGCATGCCCTGCAGCCAGTGTATTATCTGAATGTGTATTTAGCACGGCTGGGGGCGTTATCACAGACAAGCGCAGCCGCCTGTCCAGAGACAATGTGGACAAGCTCACATTCATTAAAATGAACCAGGCATGGATCCCACAGGACTTTTCCGTACCTTGTGCAGAATAGAGATGGATACCGACCTTACCCAGCCATTGTTATATTTTTGATCTTTCTCACTCTTTTGGCGTGTACCCTCATTTAAAATGACTGAAAAAAAGAAGTGTTGGCTACCTCGTCCCCCTCCACCGCCGCTTCCACCTACACCGCCACATCCACCGCCACCTCAACCTCCCTCCTACTCCATATGGGCCTCGTCCTTCACAGATGAAGAAAATTGTTTTATTTTTCTGTTTTTTTTTTGTTGTTATTTCCCTATCCACATTTGTTTGCAGAGCACTTGCCATGCTCTTAACTACATTTTTCTGCCATTTGCAGCACTCTAGCCCTTTCCATTGGTGTTTTAGAGCCATTTTAGTGCCTGAAAGTTCGGGTCCCTATTGACTTCAATGGGGTTCGGTGTCCTGGTAAAGTTCGGAAAAAGTCCGGGACACGGACCCGGACTTTTTTTTCCAAGTTCGGCCGAACCTGCCGAACACAGACATCCAGGTGTCCGCTCAACTCTACTTATAAATTAGCACGTTCTATTTAGAATTGTATTCATATGGCACATTTATGAGAGTGTGGGCAGTATCAGCACCTTAGTAGAATTTAACCCATTGGGATAACATTGATAACTATCTTACAGGAATTTAATTTTATTTTTTACCAATTCTGTGTTTGTGGGACAAGAACTAAGTGGGGAAACTCTTCAGTGACCTCAAAGACAAAAAAAAAAAAAAAACGTAAAAGTTTCCAACCTGAGAATGACAGAAAATTTAAGATGTGTAGGGCTTGCTTTTGGCTACCTTCTTTTTTTCTCTGTGTAGAGAGCAACTCCTCTTAAACCCTATACTAGAGCAATCCTAACTAAGAAGAATTACTCCACTCTAGAATTACACCACTCACACAGTTCAACAGCCTGTAATAAACTTTCTTCTGCTGGCCAACTTGTTGGGGCCCAACAGTTATGTTGGAGCCCTCTGGATAATTTCTCTTTAACAACTGATGATGACACTGACTCTGGTCCCTTTAAGCATTGATAATGTAATTGGCTCTGTGATACTTGCAGATAACACTGTCCATCTTTTTTAAAAGTGTATGTGGATTTGCCCATCGGTCTTTCACCATTTTCTTGTGTTAGCAGGTGGTCTCCTGCTTGTCTGAAGCCTCCTTCATCCCTTGATCGGGCAGCAGGCTTTTTCAGATTCTGTGGCACTCTCTGATGTCCCAAGATGTTTGTGTCTGTGCCTCTCCCTCTCAGGTACAACAGTGAGCAGTCCAGCCAAAGGTGTAATCAGTCCTCTCAGAACAGCCTCCACACTTCTTCTCCCCAACCTGAGAAAGCAGTAGGGAACCACCTCTTCCCTTTTGCCCTATTTCCTTGTGGGATTTGCAGTCTCTCCTTTCTAGCTTGACAAGCTTGCTCAGACTATCAGAACTATACCTCCCACAATCCTTGCAGTCTACATTACTTTATGTAAGAATCATTTTTCAGTAGAGGGCAAGCTTGATACTGGCTGCACAGTTCTACAATAACAGTAGTCTCCTCCCTCAACTGTACCTGTTTTAATGCCTCCTTTGCATCTCATATACCGTTCCTGTCCTGTTAGAGCTGCAGACTGGACTACACATGCATTGTGTTAATGTAGCTTATTCATTTTTAATGGAAGGAATGCCAGCACACCACAAAGCATGTAAAATCATATGTGAGCCTGTTTTTCAAAGTTGCACATCACAATATGCAGATGTTCCTGTTGCACATGCATTGTTGTGCACTGAAACGCATATGTGTTGAGATGCACTGACAAGGTTTGATGGGTGACATTTACAGTTAAGGGCACTGAAACTCTCTGCCCTGCAGATTGAGAATTACCTAAACATAGAGGTGTGAATTCAGCCTGAAGATTTTTAGCCTAAAGTAGAATTCCAGGATAGACCTAACTGCCTTAAAGTTTCCCTTCTCCTGCTAACACCAATGATGACTAACCTAAGTAACAAAGATGTAAATGCTTACCTTGTATCAGGCCGCTCCAGTCCAGTCACATGATCGCCCCTGTGTCATATAGCAGCAGCTGCAGTGAAGAGTAGAGAGTGGTCCATAATTGGGCCCCAGCCGTTATAATGCTCCCTCCTCTCTTGTAGCTATTGCTGGCTGACACAGGGGAGCCGGATCTAAAGACCAGGTCGGAGCAGCCTGAAAAAAAGATAAGTATATACATATTTCTTGTATGGGTTAGTCAATGTAGGTGTTAGAGGAGGGAAGGGAGCATTTTTAAAACTAGTTAGGTTTAGCCTAGAATTGTACTTTAAAGTGCAAAACAGGAAACTAACACAGCCACTACATCTAAGGACTGATAAGCTACCTTAAGATATCCTCAGTTTGAAACTTCTGTTGTTAACATTAGTTTAAATCAGCAGGATATGTAAAATAGATAACAGTCTTATTCTGTATGATTGCTATAGGTTACAAATCTCTGCTCTGTGTTGATTGAGATGTTCCGATAAGAAAGAATGTTCCAGCAAACTTCTTTTTTTTGATAAAGTGAAATTCTAAGTTCCCCTGAATATTTTTCTAAGTTAGTATCTAGCAGTAATAAAGGTAAAAAATAAAGTACTATTTTTCAGTAAGGCACTGTCCTGCAGGAGGTCCTGCCATGCTTACCACTTGTCTTCCAGGTTAAATAATGAGTTGAATGACTAAACTAACATTCCCATATGAAAGAAATGTCCACTAAGTTCCTTCAAAAAGGCAACGCAATTTGGGCTCTTTTAGATGGTTGTTGAGGGGGTGGTAAAACAAATGGCTGAGCCCCAATTTTACCTCCCTCCAGCCACCCACTCAAACTAAACAAGAAAACATAAATTGCCCGTGGGACTTTTTTTTTTTAAATAAACGTTTTTTTACTTTCTCACAGTTTTCTCCCCTTTTTTGGCACATATCATTTTTTTTTGCACACGTTTTTTGTATGTATACATATATCTCACATCCCTCACACATATCATTTCCTTATTGCCAACACTTAAGTCGAAGTTTTATGTCATGTATACTAACTCATAGACAAATCTTTCACAGCAATCACAGCGGTTAACTTGCTCTCCATGCCAGCCATTCCATTTTGTCCTCTTGGCACTGCTGGGCCCTTTGAATTCCATACCCACAGTCCCTGAGTCAGGTATTTCCAGACGACTACCATTCGGTCATTAGCATGTGATGTCTTGCAGATTTGTAAGTACAGGTCCCCCTTGGTTGATACCCAATGTTTGCATTAACAGAATACATTTTATTTCATTTGTCATATATTCCTAAACTTTTTCAACTTTTTAGACAATTGTGTGTGCATCAACCCCTGATGAAGTGATGCCATGCCACGAAACGCGTCGTATTATGTAGATGCAAGATACACACCTATTATTGATTGATCTTTGTAACACTGTACCTGGCTATGTAGTATGTATGCAGTGGTGATCGAAAGTTTGGGCACCCCAGGTAAAAATTTGTATTAATGTGCATAAAGAAGCCAAGGAAAGATGGAAAAATCTCCAAAAGGCATCACATTACAGATTAGACATTCTTATAATATTAATAATAGGAAATATATACTCCAATAGGTGTATATTCTTTGCGCCTATGGATGGCCTACTAGGAAGGGGTATTAAATGTGAATAAATAAATAAATAATTTGAAGGAGGGTAGCAGCTGCTATAGAATAGGTGTAGGATGAATAAAGAAAACCCCAAAGTAGTTGGGATTATTATAGCACTTGCTGTTGGGGACCGGGGTACACAATTACCTAAATAAATTATGTGGAGTTAATAGACATAAATATATAAAAGCGTCATTTGAAATATGAAGATGGGGGTGACCAGCGCTATGGAGTAAGAAATCCTAAACAATTGAGAAGGTGTAAGCTGCCAACAACCAAACCCACAAGGGGTTAAAGAGTGAAATAAATACAAGGAGGTTGTAACGGCGCTACCTTTAAAGTGAATAAGTGCTATATGAGTGCCAACTTAAATAAGTGCCAGTATATTAAAAAATATAAAATATAAAAGTTGGGTCCAAAGTAAAGTGCACTAGTGACTTAGTGACTTGTGGTGTGACAAGGATAACCAATTATTTATCCTGGACCCAAGAGGTACAACCATATAAAGTGCTAATGCTGTGCTGTATATATACTAGATCAATGGAGAAACAGTGGATTCCAAAAAGTGCAATTTATTGGTGATAAATGCTAATTAACTTCAGCAAATTATAGTTAAATACATAAATAAACAAGTGGTTATAAAATAATATCAGTGCTGTGTGTGGTGTTTTTAAATTACCACTTAGTGCAAAGTGAACATTTAAAATAAAGAATGGGGTTGCAATTTCACATACGTCCACTAGACGTCACCCCTGATATACGACCTGTATTGCTGTAGGTGGTAGGTTATTCCAGGGGTTCTCCGGCGGAATGAACGTAGCTTCAAATCCCCATTATCAGAAAGTGGACAATCTGGAATTTGTAGAATTTGAAGGAGATTATGGTTATTACAAAGCAGAGCACATGGAACAACAATAGTCCAATCACAAATGGTTCTGTCCAATCGACTGGTGCACGCCGCAACAGCTCCGGGGTGTGTCTCCGGGGACTTCTACAAATGGATAATGAACCTAAACACACCTCAAAATCCACAGGGGATTACATCAAGAGGCATAAACTGAAGGTTTTGCCATGGCCTTCACAATCTTCTGACCTCAACATAATTGAAAATCTATGGATAGACCTTAAAAGAGCAGTGCGTGACAGACAGCCCAGAAATCTTAAAGAACTGGAAGACTTTTGTAAGGAATGGGCAAGGATACCTCAAACAAGAATTGAAAGACTCTTGGCTGGCTACAAAAAGCTTTTACAAGCTGTGAGACTTGCCAAAGGGGGCAGTACAAGAAATTTAACTCTGCAGGGTGCCCAAACTTTTGCATTTTTTTGTTTTCTGTTATTTTGAAAGTGTAAATGATGGAAATAAAATCAAACTTTTATTGACATATTATAAGAATGTCTAATCTGTAATTTGATGCCTTTTGGGGATTTTTCCATCTTTCCTTGGCTTCTTTATGCACATTAATACAAAATTTTACCTGGGGTGCCCAAACTTTCGATCACCACTGTATATTGAATGGGGATAAGGCACCTCATGGAGCCCATCCAACCATATGTGTTTAGTTAGTCACCCACTCAAACTGTCACAGTTACAGCTGTACAGGGTCGTACATATGCCATGGCTGCAATGTTTTGTGTGTTGGTTGCCTCAAGATTGTTTGCTTACCAAGCAGTTGTAAATTCTTCTGTTCCTCCTTCAATAAAGAGTTTATAAAAATATAAACAAATAGCAATTAAGAGCGAAGAAGTTAAAATTTGTATATAACTGTGTTGCGTTTGATGTTAAAAAAAATATATATACTGTATGTATATATATATATATATATATATATATATATATATACACACACAGTTGTGCTCATAAGTTTACATACCCTGGTAGAATTTATGATCTCTGCCATTTTTCCGAGAATATGAATGATAACACAAAAACTTTTGTTTCACTCATGGTTAGTGATAACATGCACACAAGTTGACAAAAAGGGGTTTGAATGGCTATTAAAGGTAACCATCCTCACCTGTGATCTGTTTGCTTGTAATTAATGTGTGTGTATAAAAGGTCAATGAGTTTCTGGACTCCTGACAGACCCTTGCATCCTTCATCCTGTGCTGCACTGACGTTTCTGGATTCTGAGTCATGGGGAAAGCAAAATAATTGTCAAAGGATCTGCAGGAAAAGGTAGTTGAAATGTATAAAACTGGAAAAGGATGTAAAAAGATATCCAAGGAATTGAGATTGCTAATCAGCAGTGTTCAAACTCTAATCAAGAAGTGGGAAATGAGGGGTTCTTTTGAAACCAAACCATGGTTTCCCGCTTATAATATGCCAAACAGTACAGAGACAAGCATCAAACCTTCTGGCACAAAGTCATTTGGAGTGATGGGCCCAAAGTTGAGCTTTTTAGCAAAAACCATAAACGCTACATTTGGAGAAGAGTCAACAAGACCTATGATGAAAGGTACACCATTCCTACTGTGAAACACGGAGGTGGATCGCTGATGTTTTGGGGATGTGTGAAGCCACAAAGACACTGGAAATTTGGTTAGAATTGCTGGCAAGATGAATGAAGTATGTTATCAAAAAATACTGGAGGAAAATTTGCATTCATCAGCCCGGGATCTGCGCATGGGAGGTACTTGCACATTCCAATGAATGATTCTAAACACAAGGCCAAGTCGACCTGTCTTTGGCTACAGCAGTATAAAGTGAAGGTTCTGGAGTGGCCATCTCAGTCTCCTGACCTCAAAATCATTGAGCCATTTTGGGGAGATCTCAAACATGCAGTTCATGCAAGACAGCCCAAGAATTTACAGGAACTGGAGGCTTTTTTGTCAGGAAGAATAGGCAGTAGGTTTGAGCGAACACAGACTGTATTGTTCGGGATTGTACCGGACTTTTGGGTTTTCGGTATCCGGACACGGACCCGAACATTTTACTGTATATTAGGGATACAGTCCGTTGTTTGGTTGTTTTTGCACGGTTTTAATGGCACGGTTTCAACAGCTGCAGGGCAGCCAATCAACAAGCGCTTAACTAGTGTGCCCTTAGAAGCCATCACAGCCATGCCTACTAATGGCATGGCTGTGATTGGCCAGTGCAGCATGAGACCCAGCCTCTATATAAGCTGGAGTCACGTAGCGCCGCACGTCACTCTGCTCTAACTATTATAGGGACAGGTTCCTGCTGCTGCTAATTTGAGGGAGAGATAGGACATTATTGTAGGGGCAGGCTGGAGATTGCTTTCAGGGAAAGAATAGGACACAGGACAGAAGAATGTTCTTTAATCAGACAGCGATCTACAGTGATTTTATTGTGTGGGGGTGCAGTGCACAATCTTTTTGCCCTGACCTGAGCCCAGTGAGGAGGAGGGAGAAAAAAAAAAAAACTTTTATCAGTCTGTTAGGTGGGCGGCGTGCGGGGTGCAGCAGACATTTAATGCAAGCTCAGTGCATATGTGTCTGCTTAATCTGGATTTAAAAAAAAAAAATTAACCAATTTAAGGGAAAAATAATTATTTTTCATTTTTTTTTATTCATACTTTACTGTGACATACAGCCTTTAGACACTGCTGTGTTCTAATCTGCTATTCAAAAATCACCAATTTAAGGGGGGCGTGGCGACCGCCGAAGAAAATGGCCACTTAACTGGAGAGCTCCTGTGAGGTCCCGGCTTCTTCTATATCAACCCCCTTACACAGCGACCTCTGACACGTCTGCACTACCGGACAGGGTGAGGAAGGCACCACCAACCCTATGGCACAACGGCGGAGGAGGACCGAAGACGCATCCGTTAAAAAATTTTCAGACTTTTTCCCAGCTATGTCTGCCGGTCTCTGCCAAAATGGCGACGACACACTCCATAGCCGTGAGCGCCACCCTCTAGCGGCCAGCGCGCCGGAGTTCCGGGAGGAGGGGCCACATCCACTCGTGCCGCTGCACACTGCACCTGCGGTTCTAGGAGACACACAACAGTGATCCGGGGACTCATCCCCACCTACCCCATCCACACAGAGTCCAGCCAAGTCCAGATCAAGGATGGAATACAGCCACTCTGCACAAGCCACGGCCTGGATGGAGGTTAGTTCTGACCAGCATGTATCACAGACTTTTACTACTACTCCTTACCTATTCTCCTCATTCCACACTACTGGGCAACCTGTATAGGACACCACAATTAAAAGCATGCTCACTATGCTTCATACCTCCCTTCAAGCTAACATTATAACCGCCATGACACGCTGCCAGAGGGAAATAGCAGACTTGGGGGAACGGGTCCACACAGTGGAAAACAAAATGAGTGAGTTTACTACCTCCTACAATGCGCTGGTCGACTCACATGCCCTCTATCAAGAAGATATGCACCGTGTACAAGCCAAGATAGCAGACTTAGAGGACAGATCACGACACAACAATCTGAAAACCTGGGGTATTCCTGAATCTGTGTCCCCCAATCAACTACCACATTTTGTTCGTGACCTCTTTAATGCACACATTATATTTACTGCGGCAGTCAGCCCGGCCAGGCAGAGTGACGTAGATCTACGTCGCTAGCCTGTGACTGGCTTGTGAGCCAATAGCGGGCGAGCGCGAGCCCGCTGAGGCGCGCGTCCGCCCCGGCTCGTTCACGGAGGAGTCCGCGCGTGTGATCGGCGGACATCTCTACGATCGTCGGTAGAGAGGGAGAAAGTCAGGCGGCTTATGTAAACAAGCCGCCTGTCATTCTCCCCTGTGTAAAAATGGAGATCAGACGGTTCTACTATGTAGAACCGTTGATCTCTGTTTTTACAATAGTACACATGTCCCATCACAGTTAGAAACACGCCCCTAGGACACACTTAACCCCTCCCTCTCCAATACAGTTAACCCCTTCCCTGCCAGTGTCATTTTTACAGTAACAGTGCATATGTATAGCACTGATTACTGTAGTAATGTCACTGGTAACCCCAAAAGTGTCAAAAATGTCAGTCAAGGGTCCGATCTGTCCGCCGCAATGTCGCAGTCCCGCAAAAAAAATCGCAGATCGCCGCCATTACTCGTTAAAAAAAAAACACCAAAAATGACAAAAATCTTTCCCTTTGTAAGTAAACGCGATAACTTTTGCGCAAACCAATCAAAATACGCTTTTTGTGATTTTTTTTACCAAAAATATGTAGCATAAAACAAATTGGCAGAAAATATTAAATTTTACATTTTTTTTGGGGAATTTCATATAAAAAAAAGTGAAAAATATTGTTATTTTTGCAAAATTTACGCTCTTTTTTGTTTATAGCGCATGATCAAAAAATCGCACAGGTGATCAAATACCACCAAAAGAAAGCTCTGTTTGTGGGAAAAAAAGGACGTGAAATTAGTTTAGGTACAGCGTCGCACGACCGCGCAATTGTCCGTTAAAGTCACGCAGTAAAAAATCGCAAAAAAACCCTGGTCAGGAAGTGGGTAAAATCTTCCGGGGCTTAAGTGGTTAAGAAAGCTGTTCCTGACCTATCTACTTCTGACCTTACCATAGATAGGATCCATCGCATCCCTAAACCCTCCTTCCTCCCACAAGACGTTCCGCGCAACATTCTTATGCGCATTATCTTCTTTCAAGCTAAGGAACTGATCCTAGAAGCTTTTCGTTGCAAGGACCACCTTCCAGACCAAGCATCGTCCCTGCAGGTGCTCCCCGACTATTCGCAACATACGCTTGAACTACGGTGAAACCTGAACTCCATCACCGAGGCCTTACGGAACAATCGTATTATCTATAAATGGAAATACCCTGCCAAATTGTGCATTACGCACCAAGGATCGACCTCCTACACATCTACATTGGATGAAGGCCTCCAGCTCCTCCAGCTCCGACAAGAGGAAATCCCTCTCCCCATCATCTCCAGATCGTCGCCAGAAGGTCCAAAACTCATCACGCTCCACCATAGAGGACGTTCCCGCTTACCTTGCTGGGATTTCCGGGCCCCTCTCAGGTATCAGGGTACCACTCACCGTACTCTGTCCCCCACAGGCTTTGCAGCCACAGTTGCTCTTTGGTCCTATTGGACCCTTTTTTAAGTACTTTAGCTTTAGTTCTACTTTACTGCTGGTTCTATTTGTTTGTTCTGTTTTTTTTTGTAACATCCTTTTGCAGTACCCGCTCCTCGGACCCTGAAGCTTCAAAGCCAGCTAATTTGCTGCTTCCGAGAATCCTCTTCACATTCACCGACAAGGAGTGACCTACTTTTCGGCAGAACTGTTCCTTTGTTATACACAATTCGAAGGACTGTGTAAGTGTTTTCTTACGTGCTATTTTGCCTCAGTGGGGCTTGTTTGCTATCCACTTATTCTACCTTCCAAAACTGTTGATGTGCCCTACATTGTAGTGAACTAGCTCTAAACCCTTCAAATTGCCCACATGCCTTTACAATGCTTATCCCTCAATGTTAAGGGGCTGAATCACCCAAAAGGTTCTCTTTGTGGTCTGAAGCTGTAAGATCAAAGGCAGATATAGTCGCTGTCCAGGAAACGCACTTTCATAGTGGCAAGACACCCGCCTGCCATCATGCGAAGTACCCACACGTTTACTTGTCCTCGACCTCAGCCAAGAAAAGAGGCGTCATGCTTGCAGTGGCCGACTCTGTCTCTTTCACTGCCTCTCAGGTAGTGGTAGACACAGACGGACTATATATCATTTTGGTCTGCCTTCTTGATAACTGTCTATATACGATTGTCAATGCATATGCTCCTAATACAAGCCAGTTGTGTTTCTTGAGGAAACTGTGGGCTTGAATCAACAAAATCAAACAGCTACGGTTGATCATATGTGGAGACTTCAACATGGTGGTGGACCACTCCATGGACTCCTCCTCCAAGCTGCCGTCTCGCTTGACTACCTTGGCATCCTTCCTTAAGTCAGAGGAGGTCCATGACATGTGGCGCTATCACCATGTTAAAGAAAGGGACTACACTTATTTCTCCCCAAGACATGGTTCATATTCTAGAATAGATATGTTTTTAGTGGATACACCTACTCTTCTAGCTGTTACGGACACAAAAATTTCCCCCATAACATGGTCAGACCACGCGGCTATCCATCTATCCATTGATACTGGCCAGTGTAACCCCACGACATTTCTCTGGAGGTGTAACATCTCCTTCCTGGCGGATCCTGAGTCCTCTTCCTCCATCAAATCCCGCCTGCAGGAATACTTTGAGCTTAATAATACCCCAGACGTATCACCTACCACTCTGTGGCTGGCCCACAAGGCTTACATTAGAGGCCTTCTGATCCAGCTCGGGTCCAAACTGAAGAAGAGATTCGCGTCTCACTTAAATGGGCTACTAGCGGACATACAACTATTAGAAACACAACATAAAACATCACCCTCTCCTTCCACTTTATCTAAATTGACGTCCCTGAGACTTGACCATCGCAGACTCCTGTGGGAGAAACACGATAAACTTCTAGCACGACTCCGTCTTACCTATTATACCTCCCATAATAAAGCGGGGAAGTTTCTGGCTTCCAAGCTAAAAGCACGCAGGATCAAATCCAAAATAAATTCATTAACACATCCTCATACTGGTACATCCCTGCAACATCCGCTGGACATCGCAGATGCCTTTGCGGATTACTATAGCTCACTGTACAATTTGGAATCTGATACCTCAACACCGCAACCCACTGATGCAGATTTACATGCTTTTCTCAATCGCATCAACATCCCCACACTCACCCAAGCCGCGACGAAAATCCTCAATGCCCCCATTTCCCAACCAGAACTATCCCGTACCATTAATTCGCTCTCTGTAAACAAGTCACCCGGCCCAGATGGACTTACTAATGAATACTATCGCTCCTTCCATGACATTTTATCCCCTCACATGCTCACCTTGATGTGAAATCTGAATCATTCCCCCCAGAGATGTTGCAAGCCCATGCGGTAACCCTCCCAAAGCCGGGCAAACCCCCCACTACCCCTGCCAATTTCTGCCCCATTTCATTACTTAACACTGACGTTAAAATTTATGCCAAGCTATTGGCAAATCGCTTGGCTACGGTTTTGCCTGATCTGATTGGTCCAGACCAAATGGGGTTCGTTAAAGGACAACAGGCCCCAGACGCAACCAGAAGAGTAATTAACCTTATACATCAGGCGGAGCGCGCTCGAATGCCTTCTCTGTTGCTCTCTATTGACGCGGAGAAGACATTTGACCGCGTCCACTGGGGGTATATGAGAGCGGCGCTCGCTAGGTTTGGATTCTCGGGCCCCATTGCCTCAGCCATTTTGGCCCTATATTCATCTCCATCTGCCAGAGTCCTATCCTCGGGCTTGCTCTCTAAACCGTTCTCCATTACCAACGGAACCCGCCAAGGTTGCCCTTTATCCCCCCTCATTTTTAATTTGGTTATAGAACCCCTAGCTATCTCTGTATGGGAACATCCTCTGATCCAAGGATTTAAATTTTCATGTTCACACCACTCCATTACCCTGTTCGCCGACGACGTTATACTTAGTCTCACAAATCCCATCACCTCCCTTCCTGCGGCCCATCACCTTCTCCAATTATTTAGCAATATATCTTATTACAAGGTAAACTTTACTAAATCCATTATACTGAACATGAGAATCCACCAATCCACTGTTACGCACCTAAAATCCACTCTACCATATACGTGGACATCTGAAAATGTCCCTTACCTGGGATTGCAACTCACGTACCCATTGTCCAAAATAATACCCTCTAACATGCAACCCTTAATAGCGGCTCTCTCGACTGACACCCAGACCATATCCCGAACTGAATTATCTTGGGCAGGAAGGATTGCAGCCTTTAAAATGGTATGTTTACCCAAGATACTATACGTCTTTCGTACCTTACCACTTCAGACCCCTGTATTATAAATAACCACACTGACCAAGCTGTTACGAGCCAGATGTAATTATTTTCATATGGTCCGACACAAGTCTGTAGGCGGCCTGGGCCTCCCGGACTTGCACGACTACCACACAGCAGCCCACCTTGTTCTTATTAGACAATGGGCTATCCACTCACCCACCTCACCATGGGTGACAATCGAATCTCTCTTATCTAAATCCACGGATCTACATATTCTGCTCCTAGCAGACCTCTGGAAACATATAACTATCTCTGAATTCCCCATCACCACACAAACGACACTTAAAGCATGGAGAGCCCTCCTCTCTAGTCCAGGTTCAAATGCTCCGACTACTTTGGTTTAATTTCCCTTGCAAATTCTCCAGGTTCTACTTCCCTTCACCTCCATATCTAAGTTCACTGCGCCGGGTATCCACTCCATATCCCAACTATATTCATGTACAGCCCTGAAAAGTTTCCACCAGCTACAGGGCGATTTTAAACTACCTGACTCGGCCAGATTTTCATACAATTCCATATCTAGATTTCTATCGAAGCATCCTCCTCCTCAAGCCCATCTTCCTTCTGATGTAATGCAATACCTCTTTTCCCCTCATACTGGCCTTAAAGGCATCTCTTTGTTCTACAACCATCTCCATGACAAGGTGTCCTTCCACAAAACCACTCATATGACCAGGTGGGAGGAGGACCTACGAACATCCTTCTCCGCCACCCAATGGCAAACTGCTATCCATAGCACCTACAGGGCCTCCAGATGCGTGACGCATTGGGAACAATCGCAAAAGATTCTGACTAGATGGTACCTAACGCCGTACCACCTATCCAAATTCTACAATAAATCTGATCCTCAATGCTGGCGAGTCTGAGGCCACGTGGGCAACTTGTATCACATTTTTTGGTCCTGTAAAAGTCTTCTGGGCTTCTGGAGAAGGGTGTTCGAGATCCTCTCTGCGGTTACTGGAATACTACAATCCACTAACCCGGCCGTAGCTGTCCTGTCTTTGGGCTTGGAAGACACTCCTCATGCCTTGCGCACAGTATATACTCATATCCTCATTTCAGCCAGATCCACCATAGCGAGACATTGGAAACAACCTGATCCTCCTTCCCATTTGGAAGTCATCCGCCTAGTCAAGATTCAATTCTCTATGGAGAGAGCTCATGCTCTATCTATGTTTCAAGGGGCCCGGTTCACTCAGCACTGGTCCTCCTGGACAGATAGTACATACTATGACTCAGTCCTTTGATAAAAAGCATTCAACGCTACCCCTCTGCACACCATACCCTACCCACACCGCCTTAAGTAGTACGCTTAGTTTACTGTCTCCATCGCACTTACTGCTTCTCTACCGAGGTTACAGTACTGTATGGTCTTTATGCAAAACTATGTAAGTTTTCTTCTGACATGAAACTCTGTAATGTTCAATGTTCCAGCTGTTATCTGTTTCTCACAATACATGTTAAGTTTTTTTGATATAACTCAATAAAAACTATTGCAAAGAAAAATCACCAATGTAAGGGAAAAATAATTATTTTTCAGTTTTTCATTCATACGTTACTGTGATATACAGCCTTTACGCTCAGTGCTGTTCTAATCTGCTATTGGAAAATCACCAATTTAAAGGGAAAACATATTTTTTCATTTTTTCCTTTATATGTTACTGTGAGATAAAGCCTTTAGACACTGCTGTGTCCTAATCTGCTCTTCAAAAATCACCAATTAAAGAAAAAATAAAAAATGTTCATTCATACGTTACTGTGAGATACACCCTTTGGATACTGTTGTTCTATTCTCGCTATTCAATAAACACCCATTTAGGGAAAACAAATTAAATTGCAGCCTAGTCTGCATATGTTACTGTGAGATACACCCTTTGGATACTGTTGTTCTATTCTGCTATTCAATAAACACCCATTTAGGGAAAAAATATTAAATTGCGGCCTAGTCTGTAGCTGTACTTGTGAGATACACCCTTTGGATACTGTTGTTCTATTCCGCTATTCAATAAACACCCATTTAGGGGAAAAAAATTAAATTGCGGCCTAGTCTGCATATGTTACTGTGAGATGCACCCTTTGTATACTGTTGTTCTATGCCGTTATTCAATAATCACCCATTTAGGGAAAAAATATTAAATCGCAGCCTAGTCTGTAGCTGTACGTGTGAGATACACACTTTGGATACTGTTGTTCTATTCTGCTATTCAATAAACACCCATTTAGGGGAAAGAAAGATAATAAATTGCGGCTTAGTCTGTATCTATACGTGTGAGATACACCCTTTGGATACTGTTGTTTTATTCTGCTATTCAATAAACACAAATTTAGGGGAAAGAAAGATATTAAATTGCGGCCTAGTCTGTATCTGTACGTGTGAGATACACCCTTTGGATACTGTTGTTCTATTCTGCTATTCAATAAACACACATTTAGGGAAAAAATATTAAATTGCGGCCTAGTCTGCATGTGTACGTGTGAGATACACCCTTTACATACTGTTGTTCTATTCTGCTATTCAATAAACACCCATTTAAGGGAAAATTAATAATTTTGCAGTGTTTGCTGATTATGTTACTGTGAGATACACCCTTTAAATTTGTTTGGCGCATCTCCTTCACCACCGAGGATTGCAGGGCGCTTCAGTTTGCCTCCTGTTGCTAACTCCTTCTACTCCGCTTCCTCATCCTCATCCTCTACCTCCTCCGTCTCCGGTCAGCGTAACACCTTCACCACCAACTTCAGCACAGCCAGGGGTAAACGACAGCAGGCAGTTTTACTGATTACTGATTTAACTGATAACAACAGATACTACACTTGATCTTAGCCAAAAGGTTGAGAAGCGATGCTGGTGGCATTCCCACCTGACAGCGGGGGCACAGTGGAAGCACAAGGCGAAGGCAGAGGAGGAGGAGGTCGCCAACGCAGCCAGGGCACAGCCAGCACCTCAGAAGGCAGGGTTAGCATGTATGAAATGTGGAAAAGCTTTGTCGGGACACCACAACAACCAGGACCACCAGCTGTTTTTTTTTTTTGTTTTTAAGCCCGTGGTGTGTGAACACACTCAGACTATCACCCGGTGGGTGCATAAAAAAGTGCACATCAAAAAAGGGAAACACAAAAAGTGCACAGGGTGTACACATGGTCCCTGACCCTGATCCCCCGGGCACAATGCTCCTGACAGGGACTGGGGTACTTACACTGGCTAACCTGGCCGAAACCAGGCAGCCCCATTCTTTAGGAGGTCTGCTGAAACAGACCACCCCAAGTACTAGGTGGGGCTCTCCGGAAGAGAGACCCCATGAGAGAGGGCGCACCAAGCCAGAAGGCCATATCCACCCCCTCCCAAGTCTTTCAGGGACAGGCCCAAGGACCTACACCCTACTAATCATGCTGTGCAAAATAAAGTGTACCGCCACAATAAAAAACACAAAATGTAAGACACACAACACATAAAAGTTGGGAAAGGGATAGTGGAGAAGTGCAAGGTTAGTGCACATTGCAATACTATGGCAGGCCCTTCGGCCAGGCATAAAAAATTCCTCTGGCCCTGACTCCTAACCAAAAGGCCGGCCCTAGAGGCAGGTGTGAAAAACATGTGTAGGAAGTGCAGTGTCCTTGGTGCCATACTCATAGTGTTGCCATCCACCGTGAATTATGGCACCCCTGGACTGCCACTCCAGGGGCACATACACTACAGGCTTTTCAGAATCCCAGTCCCTAGCAAGACCAGTGCAGCCCCGTCCCTACCAGAAGACCTTCAGAACTTAGACAGCTTTGGGAGAGCCCGGCCCACAACCAGGGACACATACCTTTTTCAAGGCCAGACTCAACCCAGAAGGGGGAAAAAAGCCCCCCCCCCGCCGCCATTAGTGTTCCTTACCATATACCATATACAGTTCCTTACCATTCCTTACATACTATACATGTACTGAATGACGGGTCTGCCCCCTTCAACTTCTGGGTCTGCAAATTGGGCACATGGCCTGCGCTTGCCCTTTACGCCTTGGAGGTGCTGGCCTGCCCTGCAGCCAGTGTATTATCTGAACGTGTATTTAGCATGGCTGGGGGCGTTATCACAGACAAGCACAGCCGCCTGTCCAGAGCCAATGTGGACAAGCTCACGTTCATTAAAATGAACCAGGCATGGATCCCACAAGACTTGTCCATACCTTGGGCAGAATAGACATGTATACCCGTCTTACCCAGCCATTATTGTATTTTTGATCTTTCTCACTCTTTTGGGGTGTACCCTAATTAAAAAAAAAAATTAAATTAAAAACAAAAACCAGTGTTGGCTACCTCGTCCTCCTCCACCGCCGCTTCCACCTACACCGCCACATCCACCGCCACCTCAAACTCCTACTCCATATGTGCCTAGATCAAGATGATTCTTTTTATTTTTATGTTTTTTATGTTATTTTAGGTTATTTCCCTATCCACATTTGTTTGCAGAGCACTTGCCATGCTCTTGACAAGCCTTTGCTGCCATTTGCAGCCCTCTAACCTTTTCCATGTTTTTTTTAGAGCCATTTTAGTGCTCAAAAGTTTGGGTCACCATTGACTTCAATGGGGTTCGGGATCGGGGTCAAGTTCGGGTTAAGTCCGGGTCACGAACCCGGACTTCTTTTTCAAGTTCGGCCAGACCCGCCGAACCCAGACATCCAGGTTTTCGCTCAACTCTAATAGGCAGCTTTACCATCTGAGAAGATAAAGAGCCTCATCCACAAATACCACAAAAGACTTCAAGGCAATACATGGTATTAGGAACTGGAGAATGTAAACTTTTAATCAGGGTCATTTGGGTAGTTTCTGTTGTAATTATGATTTAAAAAGAGTAAATACAGTTGATTGATAATAAATGGCTTCAGCTAAACACTAACCATGAGTGAAAGATACGTTTTTGTGTTATCATTCAAATTCTCGGGAAAATGGCCAATAAATCATAAATTCTGCCAGGGTATGTAAACCTATGAGCACAACTGTATATATTAACTATAATAAAGCTGCGCTATAAGTGATGTATGCTGTTAAACATATAGACAAATAAATTCAACATGGGATCGCAACCTTAACAGGATATAATGAGCCCACATACATGTAAAGTTGGGGCAATACACTAGCAAACGTGCATAACAAATCATATATTGAAGTAAATTCAAAGGGAAAAAAAAGGTCCAAAATAGTGAATATTGGATGTGTAAAATAGGTAAGTGAAAGTCCTCCACCAAAATAATCCTCCTCCACGGTGTTAGGTGCCACAAGACAAGCTATGCGCTTACCAGATAGAACATATGATAAAGCCTTTCAAACAATCCCTGGGGGTTCTGGATTCAGCTCCACTAGATGCCTATCAGATCTCTTCACTATGCCACACAGGATGATGTGTGCCGTGACATTCAAAGGTAGCTCAGACAGCAATTCCCCCGTGGTGTCACCATAAAAAATAGGGCCACGATAGTGAAGTACGTAAAGCAACAATATATTTATTAAACAATAGATAAAACACTCACATATTCAAAGATAAACAGCGCTGTAAACCGGCAGATTCCGCAGGGCACCGCCGCCCGACTTCCATGTGTCACTTGGTGACGTCAGCATGCCTTCCCAACGCGTTTCGTCACAAATGACGTCTTCCTGGGGACACCTGTATATATATGTGTGTGTGTTTTTATGATTTCTATTCAGATTTTATTGTACATGGAAGAATATATTTGTTTGAGAGGATACTTCTCAAACAATCAAGGAACAATGAACTATTGTTTTTGAGTTGACAGTTAGAAGTTTTTACTGTCTCTTTATCCACTGTAAACAACTCTGTAACTTGGGAAAACAATAGCTTGGTACATATTTTTCATGCGGCATGTATGATACCATAGTGCCATCTTGAGGTTGAATTGGAAAATGTTTCTCCAATTGCAACTCAGCATTGTGAAAGGGGCCACACCATGGATGGTACATTTTCCAAATAAAATGTTGTCAGGCATAAGCTGACGAGAGGAATCTATAATAAACTAACACCAAGAAAGGTCTGTGCCAGCCAGAAGAAACTATATCTGAAGATGCTTTTGCCTGATCTCCAGCAACTGTTTATACAGTTGTATTCAAAATTATTCAACCCCCCAATGCTGTAAAGGGTTTTAGGGAATTTAGTGTACATTTGTAATTGAATTCAGAATGAAATCCTACAAGGACTTCTTAAAGAACCATATGCAACTAAAATGACATCATTTGGTTTTGTAATACAGTAGTAAATGCTTCTTTTGTGAATTCTTCATTGACACAATTATTCAACCCCTTAAAGACTACCACTCTGAAGAACAGAGGTTCATTGAAGTGTTTTCAATCAGGTATTGAAAACACCTGTGGATGTCAGGGAGCAGCAATAAAGTCTAAAAAGGATAAAAAAGGCAGCTTTAAATGACTGTGATACTCAGCTCCTTCTAGACCTTTACTGGTGTGGTTACAAACATGGTGAAGTCAAGAGAATGGTCCAGGAAGACAAGAGAAGAGGTGATTACTCTTCACATGAAGAGCAATGGCTATAAGAAGATTGCAAAGATGTTAAACATACCAAGAGACACCATAGGAAGCATCATTCGCAAATTCAAGGCAAAGGGCACTGTTGAAACGCTACCTGGTCGTGGCAGAAAGAAGATGCTGACTTTGACTACTGTGCGCTACCTGAAGCGTAGAGTGGAGAAAAGTCCCCGTGTGACTGCTGAGGAACTGAGAAAAGATTTGTCAGATGTGGGTACTGAAGTTTCTGCTCAGACAATACGGCGCACACTGCATAATGAAGGCCTCCATGCCAGAACTCCCAGGCGCACCCCCTTGCTGTCTTCAAAGAATAAGAAGAGTCGACTGCAGTATGCCAAAAGTCATGTGGACAAACCACAGAAGTTTTGGGATAGTGTTCTGTGGACTGATGAAACAAAATTAGAACTGTTTGGGCCCATGGATCAACGCTATGTTTGGAGGAGGAAGAATGAAGAAAAGAACACCTTGCCTACTGTGAAGCATGGCGGGGGGTCAATCATGCTTTGGGGCTGTTTTGCTTCTGCAGGTACAGGGAAGCTTCAGCGTGTGCAAGGTACCATGAATTCTCTTCAGTGCCAGGAGATATTGGATGACAATGTGATGCAGTCCGTCACAAACCTGAGGCTTGGGAGACGTTGGACCTTTCAACAGGACAATGATCCCAAGCATACCTCCAAGTCCATTAGAGCATGGTTGCAGATTAAAGGTTGGAACATTTTGGAGTGGCCATCACAGTCACTAGACTTAAATACGATTGAGAACCTCTGGTGGGACTTAAAAACAGCAGTTGCAGTGCACAAGCCTAAGAATGTGACTGAACTGGAGGCTTTTGCCCATGACCAATGGGCGAAGATACCCGTAGATCGCTGCAAGACACTTTTGTCAAGCTATGCTTCACGTTTAAAAGCTGTTATAACTGTAAAAGGATGTTGTACTAAGTACTAAGATTGAATGTCACTTGGGGGTTGAATAAAACTGATAATGATGTGAGCACAGAAAAGACATTTGTGGTTATTTCATTATAAATGTTATGTTATATTTGTCTGACCTACACGTGCCTCTTTGATTTAATTGTAAGCAGGATGACTGAATGATCAAAATCAATGTCAAACTGGCCAAAACAATCAATTTCAGTGGGGGTTGAATAATTTTGAATACAACTGTAGATTACGCCTGGGTCTTCCTTGCCTACGGAGATTGTGAACCCTTTTTAACCTGAGTTAGGAACCTTTTAAGCATATTTCTACTTTTTACAGACCATAGGCTGCCTTTTTGCTAGGAAGTAGGTAGCGTTTTACTTATTATAGGCACATCTGTCAGTCTTGTATAGTATGCCTATAACTGTAATCGTTTTGTATGTACAGCATTTTTCATTTATTAAAAGCACATTAATACTAGGGATGATCGAACTTTTGAAAAGTTCGGTTCGGCCAGAACATCCGAACTTCCCAAAAGTTCGGCCCGGATTTCAGAACCCCATTGAAATCAATGGGACCCGAACTTCGGTAATCAAAAAACACCATTTTAAAGCCCTAAAACCCAATAAATGCCCCTAAAAAGTCCCTAGGGTTCTGGGTCATGCCCCATTAACTATTAATCACACAAAAAAAGTTCTTAAAAATTGTCATTGTTGATAAAAAAGCCAATTATGGAAAAAAAAAAAATAAAAGAGAGAGATTTTAGTATCTGGGGGGTCTAAAAAGTGTACATGTGAAGTTTCAGCTCTGTAGCATGTCCAGAACCATGAAAAAAAAAAAAGATAATTTTTCAGTAGAACAGGGATGTGGGACCCTCCTTTTACACCTATATGATCTTTTTTTCTGGTTCTGGACATGCTACAGAGCTGAAACTTCACAGGTACACCTTTTAGACCCCCCCAGACACAAAATCACACAAAAAAAGTTCTTAAAAATTGTCATTTTTGATAAAAAAAAGCCAATTATTGAAAAATTAAAAAAAAAAAGAGATTTTTTGATTTTTACTTTGGATTTCGTATCTGGGGGGTCTAAAAAGTGTACATGTGAAGTTTCAGCTCTGTAGCATGTCCAGAACCATAAAAGAAAAGATTGTTTGTATTAGAACACTTTCAGCTCAGGGGGTTAGCTTCTCTTCTCGGTTTTCACACCTTGCCGGTTTCAAAGCAGGCATTTTTTTGGGTTCTTTGCAGTCAGGAAAAACATCTGAACTTGTGTATAGTGGTACTGTGCACAAGTTCTGATGTTTTGCCTGCCTCCAAAAACCCCCAAAAAATGCCAGCAAAAACACACCTGGGCATTTTTTTTTTTGACGCTAGCATTTTTTTTTGGCATTTTTTGGGGTTCTTTTGAGGCAGGCAAAACATCTGAACTTGTGTATAGTGGTATATATACACACATAATTATATGTATATAGACACCTAGCCATATATAGGTGTGATAGTAGCAGAAATATATTACTGTAAATGATTTCATTAGCGCAAGCATATATTTCTGCTACTATCACACCTATATATGTCTAGGGGTATATATACAGACATATATATGTATATATACCCCCTATACACATGTTCAGATGTCATGTCTGACATCAAACATGTCCTCAAAAAAGCACTGGCAGTGGCAGCCCCTGCAGCATGAAAAATGCTTGGCTGGTGAGAAGCCATATTCCTGTCCCGAAGCAACTCAGAGAAATGATAATTTCTCTATAGCGGTCACCCTGCTATGGAAGGGTTTTGTCACCCTTCCATAGCAGTCACTGTCAGTTAACCCTACACTACACTACGGTCCCTTTACACTTAACACTTTCCCTACAGAAACTACATTTTTGAAGCTAACTTAAGTGTAAAGGAGCACTCTAACTACACTAGATATCCCTTTCCTCACACTAAAAATAGCTAAATGACACTTTGTAACACATTAGAACAGAACAGCATTCCACTCTCTTCCATGTCCCGTACAAGAATGCTAGGAATTTGGCGGGGGCGATCTTATATACTGGGGGGCGTATTCACTAATGATTGGTCTAGGGACCCCCTAGTCACTCCAATCACATTCCTAGCATTCTCCTTCCCCCTCAATTGGCTTTTGCTAATGGTTCTGGTCCAATCATGGGCTTTTAAAGCCCATTTCCTGCAGCATTTGCATTTTGGTCAGTTCTGGTTGCCGAATTCTGAACTTTTTGGGCAAAAAGTTCTAAATTCGGCCGAACCTCGAACACCCAATGTTCGGGCCGAACCGATGGTGGACCCGAACCGTTCGATCATCCCTAATTAATACATGCAGAGGTATGAGCTTCTATGTTAATAATGCAAAGTAACCTTAATAGGCGAAAACAAAACAATAACTTTGCCTATATCTCTGCATTAAATTATTATTTTGATATGAATCGATTTGGATCCCAGTTCTCTGAAGATCCTGACTATCATATAATGATGTGGTACAAACAGCTTTTGTTGCAGTTCAGCACATAGTGACAGAGAGTAGAGACTCTCTAGTACCTCTTTCTATAATACCCAATTACTGGTGGTAGTGACTGTATTGGTTGCATCAGCTGAAAATACTCAGCAGCATATCATCATCTTCATCGTTTTACTGCATCATTTGGTGCCATGAATCTTAATTCATCCATTTTCATCTCTAAACATGTTCCAACACGCAACAGTCTTCACTTAATTTGCTGTCAGTTGAAAGAAAAAATGTATGCAACTGATTATTTTTCCACCTTAATTGAACATTGAATGTTGAAGGCACCAGGGATTGGACAGAGTGACCTCACTAACCCATGTAATCTCCAGTTGCTGCATTTTGCTTATGCACTGTTTTGTTGTTGTGAAGAACTGTTGATCCTTAGCCTATATCTAGGCTAGAATTCCCAGGCCTAGTCATTACTGAGCTTTTGGCACAGCAGGGTAATGTGAAAGATAGACTCTACTAACTGGAGGTCATTGTGACTGCGATGAAGTAAATATGTCTCAAACTTCTATCAACCTCTCAAGGGAATTCCAACCCCATAAAATATGATACATTAACTTATTCACTTTAGTGCTGCTTTATTTACTTTTACATTTTATCTTGTTGTCCTGGGTCCATCAAAAATGTCAGCACTTAAAGCTGAAGAATAAAAACAGGTCGATATCTTAAGCAATATTCGTTCACATAATAAGCAATTAAATTTAATTCCATCACCCGCACACTAAAGTAATGTCGTTTTAGTGCTGAATTTATCTCTATTTATTGCTTTGTTTTAGCTATATTCTACTCCTTGAGTCTAGGTACCCCTGGAGTGGAGTAAGAAACAGTTGAACCAAAAGTTCTGTTGTCTGACGCTAACCAAGATCATCCAAATTTAGCTTCAATGTGGACCTATTTAAAATGTAACACTAGCAAAACTTTTTTTTTTTTTTTAGTTGTTTACTTGTTGGATACAATATGTAATAGCTAGAAACAGGTAAGGTGTTTTTTTTTTACTGTATACAGTATGTTACATTGGGTAGATTTTCTCTTACTTTCTGTACTGGAAGCACAACAGAAGGCAAGAGGAAATCCCTGAAAAAATCTGCAGAAATCACTTTAAACGTTGAAGATAGTTGTCAGCAGGACAAATGACCTCATTGAAAGATTCTTCATTACAGCCTGTTCCAAAAACAAATGTAAAATGTAGGATTTCCTATAATCTTCTGTCATGGTGACAACGATGACCAGGACATAAAAGAGGAGGATTCTACCTGTTGAGAAACACACACAACAACAATATCTGACCCACTCTATTTAATATTAAAAATAAAAGTTTTATCTTTGGATACACTTTAATAAAATGTGCCTGGGTCGAACCACTTGCTGACATTTGTTGCTTACAAGTTAAATCCAGTATTTTTTGCTAGACAATTACATAGAAACCCCCAAATATTACATATATTTTTTGACCCTAGAGAATAAAACAGCGGTCATTGCATCATTTTATGTCCCACTGTATTTTTGCAGTGGTTTTTCAAACGCAATTTTTTGGGAAATACTACACTTAAAAGAATTCAAAAAACAAAACTGTAAACTTAGCCTAATGTTTTTGTATAATGTGAAAGATTATGTTATGCAGAGTAAATAGATACCTAACATGTCATGCTTTAAAATGTTGTGCGTTAATGGAATGGCAACAGACTACGGTTTTTAAAAATCTCCATAGGCAAAACTTTAAAAATTGTTACAGGTTACCTGTTTAGAGTTACAGAGGAGGTCTAGTGCTAAAATGATTGCTCTCACCCAGACGTTCGCAGCAATACCTAATATATGTGGTGCAAACACCGTTTACATACGTGACCCAAGTATGGGTTCACTACTGTGCATGAGCAGACAGGGAATTTATTTATTAATAAAATGTATTTTATTATTTAAAAGAAAAAAAAATAATAATTGTAATTACTTTTATTGCTATCGCTTGCGATAACAATACAGCATGACAGGTCCTCTTTTTGGAGAGATCTGGGGTCTAAAAAACCCCAAATCTGTCCTCAATTTTTAAAAGCACAAGATGTTGCTCCAGTCCTCCAAGGGCATAAAGATGAGTGGTGGCCATCTTGCCTTTGCCTATCTATATGCAAAAATACAACCAACACCAGATGGTTCTCATGCTCACCGATCAGTAAGGAATGTCCAGGAACCACTGGGAAGCAGTGGAAGGGGGCGGCACCTCTCCCGCCACTTTTAAAAGTGATCTTGTGGTGAATCTGCCGCTGGGATCATTTTAATCTAAAAGCCGACCACCTGTAGAAAAAAAAGATACAGGATTATGGGATCTAGCTGCAGCCATAACACCGGTAATTAATGTCAAACTATTAACATATGCAGTATTTACAGTTAGGCGGTCAACAAGTGGATAGTCAAGGATTGCTTTAATACTAACAGGAAATGTTTTAATTACAGGTTAGGAATGCATTCTAACTTCATTTTGCTAGCTTACAATTTGGGAATAGATTCATTTGGGAACAAATAAATGTTTTCCGGGCACTTGGATTCGGCACATCACAGATCTGGTGGACAGATTATGCACTGTACAACATTTTACAGCAAGGTTGTCATTTTTCCAGTACGAGAGCTCCCACTTTAGGAACTATGTTATCACCTTCACTCTTTTGTTCCCACAATCCTCGAACATCTCATTCTTGGTTGAAGACTGTGGGATCATATTCATGCGGTTTTCTCACATGTAAACAATGTGTAAGACATTAAAAAAAAAAAACGTTATCTCCTTTTCTACAGGAGTGTCTTATTCCCTTAGGCATTATATAAACTGCAATTCTAAAATGGTCATTTATATCATAGAATGTAGTGTTTGTCAGTTACAGTATGTTGGATGCACCGTTCAGAATTTAAGGGTAAGAATATCTGAACATTTCAATGATGCATCAAACATCAATGCCAAAAATATTTCTAGTGTGTCTAAACATTTCAGAGAAATCCATGGACCTTAGTTCTTTTACCTTTTTTGGTTTAGAACAGGTTGGAAGACCAGTTAGAGGTCATATACACCGCACTTTACTACAGCATGAGGTGCGGTGGATACACAAGCTCAATACAAGAGCCCCTAGGGGTATAAACAATAGGATGGACATAAACCTTTTCTTGAAATAATTGTGAAGTTAATAAAGGTTGATTTTCCTATTGGACACCTTCCTTGATTTTTGACCGACTTGAACACACCACCTCTTCCCTGGTGTTATGTATTGATGTTAATTGCAATTAAGTATGTACCACCCCTAATTTTAGGAGCAGTTATCACATTATATAATTTTTATTTTTTTGTACATCTACATGCTATGAAGAAGGCGTAAAGCCGAAATGCATCAGCATTTGTCATATCACCGCTATCCATGCTGGAATAAAGAATTTTACTTGGAAGAAGATTTTCGTGTGCTGGCTTTATTCATATAACATTCAGCTGTCATAATACACCTGGATACCAATGACAAAGTTAGAGGGAGATGGAGAGTCCTAAAAAACTATTTCAGGGACTTAGGAGCTTAATTAAGGAGTAGGACTTCCAAGGTAGTATTCTCAGAAATACTACCTGTATCTCGAGCCACGCCAGAGAGGCAATGGGAGATTAGAGAAGTTAACAAGTGGCTGAGGAGTTGGTGTAGTAAGGAAGGATTCAGGTTCCTGGAGAACTGGGCTTACTTCTCAGTCGGCTACCGTCTCTTTAGTAGGAATGGACTGCACCTAAATGGGGAGGGTGCAGCCGTAATGGGAGAGAAGATGGCCGAAAAGTTAGAGGGGCTTTTAACCACTTGATGACTGCTCACAGTAATCCTACTGTGGTAGTGCGGCTCTCCTGTGTCCAGCGACATAGACCTACGTTGCTGGAGTTCATGTGATTCCGGCGGCGCCGCTCCCGCTGTGTTTAGACACAGTGAGAGTCAGGCCGGGGGAGGAGAGGTGGCGATTGCCACCTCCCTCCCCCGATCATCATGGAAGCGGTGAGAAGACCCGCCTGCTTATGTAAACAAAGCAGGCGGGTCTTCTCATTGACAGACAGGAGGAGATTGCAGGATTCAGCATAGCTGAACCTGCGATCTCTGTGTCTGTCACAGAACCCCCCCCCACACACACACGTCAGTAAGCATGACCCCCCAAAAGTGTCAAAAATGTCAGTCAGGGGTCCGATCTGTCACAATGTCACAGTCCCGCAAAAAAATTGCAGATCGCCGCCATTACTAGTAAAGAAAAAAAACTAAAACAATGACAAATCTTTACCGTAGTGAGTAAACTTGATAACTTTTGCACAAACCAATCAAAATACGCTTATTGCGATTTTATTTACCAAAAATATGTAGCAGAAAACAAATTGGCCTAAAATGTTCAAAAATTTAGATTTTTACATCTTTTGTTTTGAGAATGTCATATAGCAGAATTGTAAAAAAAATTTTGTTTATAGCACAAAAAATAAAAATCGCACAGGTGATCAAATAACACCAAAAGAAAGCTCTATTTGTGGAACAAAAAAGGACGTAAATTTAGTTTGGGTACAGTGTCAGATGACCGCGCGATTGTCCGTTTAAGTAACACAGTGCTGAATCGCAAAATAGGGCCTGGTCAGTAAGGGGGCAAATCCGTCCAGTCCTCATAACATCTAACGAGAATATAGCATGTAACTGGACAAAATTACGAGGTTTGTATGCCAATGCTAGAAGTCTGGCCAACAAGATAGGAGAACTGGAGCTGCTAATGTATGAGAAGGATTTTGATTTTGTGGGAATTTCGGAGACTTGGTTTGACAGCTCTCATGATTGACTGGCAACCATTCAGGGGTATTCCCTTTATTGCAGAGATAGAGAGGGTAAAAAAAGGGAGGGGTATGCCTGTATATCAAGAACAATGTGCAAGTGAATATGAATGACGATATCATGAATGGAGCTAGGGAGGAGGTAGAATCCCAATGGGTAGAGCTTCAAAGGGAAAGTACTATGGGGAAAGTAATATTGGGCGTATGCTATAGGCCCCCCAACCAGAGGGAGGAGGGGGAGGCAGAATTCCTATCACAGCTTGGAATGGCAGCAAGGATGGGAAATGTCATCATAATGGAGGATTTTAATTATCCAGATATATACTGGGCAGAAGGAACCGCGCATTCATCTAAGGCTCGCCATTTTCTAAATGTTTTGCAGGACAATTTCATGGGTCAGATGGTGAACGCACTGACAAGAAACAATGCGTTACTAGACCTACTGATTACTAACGATACAGACCTGATCACAGATGTAGAAATACGGGGCAGCTTAGGAAACAGTGACCATAGGGCCATTAGTATCAGTATAAATCATAGAAATGGGAAACACAAGGGTAATACAAGGACACTGAATTTCAAAAGAGCCAACTTTCCTAAACTGCGCTCTTTGTTAGATGATATAAAATGGGATAAAATCCTAGGAACAAGGAACACGGAGGAAAAATGGGAGTGCTTTAGGAACATACTAGATAAAGGTATTGGCTAGTGCATTTCAATGGGGAATAGGTTTAAAAGAGCTAAAATAAACCCTGGGTGGCCAAACTCCAACGCAAATATGTATATAAAAATTAAAGAAAAGGCCTTCATAAAATGCAAGGCTGAGGAGTCATTGGCAGTATTCCAACATTACAAAGAATGCAATAGGAAATGTAAGAGCGCGGTCAAGGTGGCTAAAATAGAACCCCAAAGGCACATAGAGGAAGAGAGTAAAAAAAATTCTTTAAGTATATAAATAGTAAGAAAGTGAGGCCAGAACACATTGGCCCCATGAAGGACGACAAAGGGAATCTGGCTACAAAGGATAGAGAGAATGTGAAGGTGCTAAATACATTCTTCTCTTCAGCCTTCACAAAAGAATTGGGGGGATACAGTCACCTATACTGTAATGTTAAAGTTAATAACACGTCACAGGAAGCACCCTCATGGTAACAGAAGAAAGACTCAGAACTAGACTTGAAAAACCTAACATAAATAAGTCACCGCGACCAGATGGTTTACACCCGAGGGTCCTAAAAAAGTCAGCCAGGTGATAGCCAGACCATTGTTCCTAATTTATATGGATAGTCTACTGACGGGAAAGGTACCAGCTGATTGGAAAAAATCCAACGGGGTACCAATATTTAAAAAGGGCCATGATACATCCCCGGGAACTACAGGCCGGTTAGCCTAACATCAATAGTCTGTAAGATATTGGAGGGGATGATAAGGGACTATATACAAGACTTCAGTAATGAAAAAGGTATCATTAGTAGTAATCAGCATGGATTCATGAAAAATCGCTTTTGCCAGACCAATCTATTAACCTTCTATGAAGAAGTGATAAAATTTAAGGAAGGTAATGACGCTCAAGGGTAGTGCTGGGGGGGTAGATCAGCTGCAACAACGGGGGGGGGGGGAGGAAAGGGAAGTAGTGTATCAAAGGGGAGTATAACAACATACAGAAGGCATCACGTAATGAGCCAGAGGAGTTCAAGGAGTCCTATGCACAAGGGGGGGATGAAAAGTCCATGTGCTAGTCTCTAAACAGGAATAATTAATGATAAATGGACCTGGGATCCAATGGGGGATGAGCGGTTCCGGGATGATTCCAGGGATGGATGGATGACACTCAGGGCTGCTGACCGGAGGAGTGAAGCCAACTCTAGTAAACAAGTAAAGGAGGGGAAAGCACCTCTTGAGTGTGATAAAAGTAATTTATTATAATAACAATAGTAGCAACTTACATGGAGGTAAGTGGATTCAAGTGTCCAGCGTGTCCTGCTCCGGCGGTGGGTGTAGCTGTGTAGCTGTGTGCAGCATCCAGATGGGGTCCAGCAGCTCTGAAGAACTTGAGAGGCCTTCTCTGTGGTTCTCAGGGTCGCCCTGGACGAAATGGAAGGGCTGGTGCGGCGGCCGACGGGAGCGTCTGACGTCACTGGGAGGAGAGGGTAGTGTGGGCAGTCTGGACTCACTACACATTTCGGAGCATGCGCCGATGTCTGGTACGGACATGCGCACTCCTTTGTCAAGTGTCCAGACGAAAGGAAGGAGATTGTCTATATCGCCCACGGGGGGGCGTGTGTCATAGTTAAAAATTAAAGCGGCAATGCAAAAGAAAAGCATTTAAAACGGCAATGCATGTCATAAAAGAGATGGATAAAACCACGATACATATATGCAGAGAAAGATTGTACTGATCTCGGTGTCCAATGTAGACAGATGCAAAGGGACAAGGAGAAGGCTTAAATCAAGTGTTTATGAAGGGAATTAAGATCATTTGGCCGTAGGGGCAAATTGATATGTGAATCAAATGGGTAATGAGTAGTGTAAGGGATAATGATAGCATATAGAATAGGCATATGTCATGGTAGGGGCATAAAGGGTATTATATTAAGAGGTTGTGGGTGGGTAAATTAAATTAATATGGACACGGGGATGGCGGGGACATCGAGGATATATATTGGGACGTCTAGGAATTTATAAATGAGTGAATAAAATAAAATAAATTAAATAAAACCCGGGGATATGGTATGAAGATGGGGATCAAGGACATCATATATGGATAGTGAAAAGGTTATTACGGTCTTATGGGGATGGGGACGGTGAGAACCACAATGGGGGGGAGAAATGGGGGGAAAGGGGGGGGAGAGGGGGGAGGGAGAAAAGGGAGTTCGTTTTTACTTACTGAGAGGTCTTGGTGACGAGGATAACTATGATTGGCATACTGAGAGACCTGGAATGGTAACAAAGAAGCATTAATGGAGGAAGGGATGCCAGAATATTATATTGGGGCTACAAGATGGTGTTGATATCTAGTTCCTCATTTAGGCCATTGGGACTAAGGCTATCTAGAGTATAGATCCAGAACGTTTCTCTCTCACATAGTAGCGAGAAACGTTCTGCTGCTGGTAGGTTTCTGGGTATGGATTCAAGGATCCAGACACGTAAACCTGCTGTGGATTGTTTATGGCACTCTAGGAAGTGCCGGGGAATGCTGTGTAGGTCACAGCCAGTTTCAATGAAGCGTCGGTGTTTGCCGAACTGCTGTCTTAGGGGGCAGATGGTGCGTCCTACGTATAGGAGGGGACATGGAAAGGAGAGGCAATAAACAATGTGATCGGTGGAACAGTTGTGGAAGCCATCAAAGGTATATGTTTTACCTTTGTGGGTGAAAGATTTCTGGCCATGTTGCACAAATTCACAGGTTTTGCAGAGGACTTTTTTGCACTATTTTCCATCCCCTTAAGGGGTATGAGGCAAAGGGGGTTGGGTTTGGGTTTTGTGAGTTTGCTGGGAGCGATTTTTTGATACAGGGTTTGTCAAGGATATTGGCAGAGAGGAGGGGATCCTGTTTGAGAATACCCCAGTGTTTTGAGATGATGCTTTCCATCTTTTTATGTCGTCCGTGAAATCTGGTGATGAACCGAATGGTGGACTCGGACGTGTGGTTGTCATTTTTGGGGGGTTTTTCAGAAAGATAGGTGTTGTAAGCTGTATCTATTAATGTATTGGGGTAACCCTTGTCCAGAAACTTCTTTTTGAGGTGATGGCTTTGGGAGATGTAGTCAGATTCTTTTGTGCAGTTTTGTCGCAGCCGGCAGAACTGTCCCTTGGGGATATTTTTTACCCATAATTAATGGGTGGTGACAACTGTCATAGTGTAAATATGAGTTTCCAGCAGTTGGTTTGCAGTAGTTTCGGGAGATGATGGTGCCGCCATCATGGCTAAGCTCTAGATCTAGAAAGGCTAAATGCTCATGATGCCAGGCAGATGTGAAAGATAAACCAAAGGGGTTATTGTTGCAATGGTTGATGAAATCCTGGATGGTGGTGGATGGGCCGTCCCAGATGATGATGAGATCATCGATGCATGGTGATGAATCCACTTACCTCCATGTAAGTTGCTACTATTGTTATTGTAATAAATTACTTTTGTCACACTCAAGAGGCGCCTTCCCCTCCTTTACTTCTATGAAGAAGTGAGCTGCTATCTAGATAAAGCAAGGTCTGTGGATGTGGTGTATCTGGATTTTGCAAAGGCATTTGACACAGTTCCCCACAAACATTTACTGTACAAATTAAAGTACATAGGTATGGACCATAGAGTGAGTACCTGGATTAAAAGCTGGCTTCAGGAACGTGTCCAAAGGGTGGAGATAAATGGGGAGTATTCAGAATGGTCTGGTGTGGAAAGTGGGGTCGATACTGAAATAAACAGGGCAACAACTTCTACGCAGAATGTGGAAACCTTACAAGAAGTACTGAACAAAATAATGGGGTGGGCATCTACATGGCAAATAAGGGTTTAATGTTTAAAAATGTAAGGTAATGCATTTGGGTTCCAGAAATATGAATGCAAGTTACCCACTAGGGGGGGGAGAGCCTTTGGGGGAATCGAAGATGGAAAAGGACCTGGGGGTCTTAGTAGACAACAAGTTCAGCAACGGCATGCAATGTCAAGCTGCTGCAAGCAAAGCCAACACAATACTGGCATATATTAAAAGGAGGATTCACTTCAGAGATAAAATGATAATTCTCCCACTCGTCAAGACTCTGGTCCGGCCGCATCTCGAGTATGCCGTCCAATTCTGGGCACCGGTCCTCAGGAAGGATGTGCTGGAACTGGAGTAAGTGCAGAGAAGGGGAACAAAGCTAATAAAGGGACTGTAGGATCTCAGCTATGAGGAAAGACTACAAGCATTGCACTTATTCTCTCTGGAGAAGAGACACTTGAGAAGGGATATGATATCAATGTACAAATACCGTACTGGCGACCCTAGCATAGGGAACAAACTATTCAGAGAAAGGAGATACAATAAGACACGTGGCCATTCACTAAAACTTGAGGAAAGGCGGTTTAACCTTAAAGTGCGTAAGGGGTTCTTCACTGTAAGAGCGGTAAGGATGTGGAATTCTCTTCCACAAGCAGTCGTATCAGCGGGGAGCATTGATAGTTTCAAAAAACTATTAGATGGGCACCTTAAAGACCACAACATACAGGGGTATACAATGTACGGTTAAAAGCAAACACACACACATCATAGGTTGAACTGGATGGACTTATGTCTTTTTTCAACCTCACTAACTATATAACTATGTAACTATGTAACAAACTATTCAGCAAAAGAAAATATAAAAGGACTCGCGCCCATTTGCTAAAATTAGAAGAAAAGTGGTTTAACCCTAAATTGGGTAAAGAGTTCTATACCGTCAGAGCAGTAAGGATGTGAAATTCTCTTACACAAGCAGTGGTGTCAGTGGGGAGGATCGATAGTTTCAAAAAATTATTAGATGGACACCCTAATGACCACAACATATAGGGGTATACAATGTACTGTTGACATAAACACTTATACACACACTCATCTTGAAGTTGAACTGAATGGACTGGTGCCTTTTTTAAACCTCACTAACTATGTAACTAATATAAATCTGATACTCTGTAGAATGTTTAAACTGTAGATGTATGTGCTCACCTTTAGCTTCTATGCCATACAGGGTGATAGCAAGTGTTTTTATCTGATTGGCTTTTTATAGTCATGTGATCTTTATTGCCCATACACGGGCTAATATGATAAGACAAAAATAGTTGTAGCCTGGGGTCCGGCTCAAATTCACCTACAACCATTGCTGACCTTACAGCTCTTGCCCCACTGAAGCACAATGAGTATTCTTCAAAGCATAAGTGCATGTATGTAGCATGTCTGAAGCTCAAAAACATTCCTTATATCTCTTTGAGGGCCCTCTTTGAGGGTCGATTAATCCTTTTTGAAGGCAATAAGCAGTCTCAAATGCATAGGGATATGACATTGGCAGAGCAAGAAGTGCCCTCCTCCAAGAAGTGCAGAAGAGAGAATAATTGATATGTAGACTGTCACATGAATGTAGATTAAAGGTAACAATCTGGGGCTTTTAACATTTTTGGTAAAGGAAAATGAAAGGGTTCCTAAAGGGGATGGTGTTGGAAAGAACATTTATTTTTAATGCCCAGAGTTTAACTAAAAAATATTAAAAATGCAGAGACTAACCTATATAGTTGCCCCTTTATTTATATTTAATTACTTTTTCTGTGCTTGATATGTTAACTAGTGTTGAGCGAACACGGACTGTATTATTCGTGTTCGTACCGAATAATTGGATTTTTGTTACCCGAACACGGACCCGAAAACTTTACTGTATGTTCGGGTTTAAAATCCGTGTTCGGTCATTTTATTTCCTGTTTTGTATGTAATGGCGCACTTTTAATGGCGGGCTTTCAACAGCCAATCAACAAGCGTTTAACTGGTGTGCCTTAAGCCATCCCAGCCTAGCCTACTAATGTATTAGGATCTGTGATTGGCCATCTGAAGCATGTGACCATGTTTTTATAAGTTCGAGAGCCCCAGCGCGCTGCGTCATTCTGCTGTAGTTTAGGGACAGAGCACACATCATAAGCGCTGGCTGCTGATTAGGGAAAAACAGTGATTCTGTGAAAAATTTTGTCCGAAAAGAATGCAGGGTCAGGTCGGAGTGGAGGCAGGGAGAGTTATTAGAGCATTTTAGGGCGAGGCTGGAGAATAGGCAGGGTCAGTGTTCTACATCGATTTTGCTGTGTGGGGGGTTGTGCAGTGCCAGTGAACGATCTTATCGAGTATATTAGGGACAGGCTGGAGAATAGGCAGGGTCAGTGTTCTACATCGATTTTGCTGTGTGGGGGGTGGTGCAGTGAACACAATCTTTTTGCCCTCAGTTAAGCCCACTGAGGAGGAGGAGGAGGGAGAAAAAAATTATTTTTATCAGTCAGTTGTGTGCAGCGTTTTTGCTTCAGTGCTGACTGTGATAAGACACTGCTGTGTTCACATGTGCTATTGAGTGATTTTAAATTTTATACACTTTTTTCTTTTCCACTATTCAATATACACCCTTTTGGGTTAAAAAAATTAAATTGTGGCATAGTCTGTACTAATCTATTTAAAAATTACAAACTTATTTGCGTCCACTTCCGGTTCCGGCGCCGGATGCTGTAGCAGCGTCTTCCCTCGGCTCCCGCGGCAGGACTTAAAAATCGGCTTGTAAACGCAGCCCCGCGCCTCCACGGACCCCGGCACTGCTCTCCGCTACCCCCGGCACCCCTATCATGGACAAATTTCTGGAGAAGCCCGGATCGCGAGCGCCGCCGGGCCCTCCGCAAATCGAGGCCGCGGTCTCGGCCTACCCGCCGGAAGTGGCGGAGGTCCCAGGTATGGACACATCAGCTCCCGCACCGGCCGCGATGCCCACCCTGGGGGATCCACAGTCTGACCGGATTGCTCAGACAGTAGTCGCCCTCCTCTCCCCCACAATCACCACTGCTGTACAGGCAACAGTGGCTGCAGGGATGCAGGAATTAAAAAAGCAGCTCTCGGACCATGCCCTTAGGCTGCAAGAGGTGGAACACAGGGTCTCTAACGTTGAGGAAGAGATTTACCAGTCCCACCACTTCGAGGAAAATCAAGATAAAACCAACCAACTTATAATGCAGAAGTTGGAGGACTTGGAGAACAGATCCAGAAGGAGTAATCTCCGTTTTATTGGGATCCCTGAGACCATGCCTCCCTCCGCCATCCCCGAGTTATGTGCCAAGAAAATTCCAGAAGCTCTGGGTATTCAGGGTGTGTGTGTAGTGGAGAGGGCACATCGCATGGGAATGCTGTCATCTGATCGCCCCACCCCGCGACCGATCATTGCAAAATACCTTAACTATGACGATAAATGGGCGATTCTTCAGCGATTCCGACAGTCCAAATCCTTCCAGCTCGACGGGATGAAGATGCTCATCTTTGCTGATTACTCGGTGGAGGTGGCCAAAAAGCGCAAAGCTTTCCAGTCTGTCTGTTCAAAACTTCACCATGCGCAGATCAAATTTACTCTGGCATATCCTGCCACCCTTCGCCTGCGATCCCCATCCGGCGAACAACTGTCCTTCCAGGACCCCTCGGAAGCGGAATCCTTTCTGCGCTCCCAGCATTTGAATGATCCTGGTTCTTCTGCATCTGAACCCTCCTCAGTCCCTCGCCCCTTCGATCAACGGAGCCCCCGCAAAGACTCTCCTAAGCAGCAAAGATACTCGGAGGTGGTGTCAGGTCATCGCTCGATTCCGCCACGCTGATCTCTTCAGACAGTAAGATCTAGACTGTACCTGTTTTACACATTTTTCAGGGATGATTCTGGGCGCTGACCCACTGCATTTTTGCAGAAAGGGTCGCCGTGGGCAGCCTAAGGCACATCCACTGAAATTGGTTTGCACGCCGCAATGCGGCCGATTTGTTGTTATTTGTATGTATTCCTGCAATTCCTCACCGTTAAAGTTCTTTCTTTTTCCTTATTTCGTTTAATTTTATTGTTATGATATATCTGGCCTTCTGCTGTTTACGAATGCTGTTTATGTGGCCCCCCCGGGTGGACCCCGTCTGGGCTAATCCACTCCTGACGCCATCCATCTGATCATGGCGCTGGGGGAGGGCAGTCGCATGGACCTGCCTTAGTCTGGCCAAGGGTTAGTCGCCCCCCCCACACTACAGCGTCCGGAAAGAAGTGAAGTCGCAAAATGAGCTCTCTATGTTTTTCATGTTGTCTGCTATGCTTCTGCATACAATTCTGTTGTTTCTCCTATTCTTCCCATACTGCCCCGGATCCACGGTTGGATCCTTCTACCCCCCCTCCATGTCACCTGTCAGTATTATCCAATCCGCCCGCGGTCACATTTGAACTGCAGAGCCCTGCCTCGGCCCCTGTACCTTTTGTCACCTTCATAATACCGATTACACACCCCTCTTTATTTAAACCTCCATGAAAGTAGTTTCCTGGAATGTTAGGGGTTTGAGATCCCCCATCAAGAGGATGAAGATCCTGAGACACCTTAAGCGGCTTGGGGCCGACATCGCCCTCATCCAAGAATCGCATCTACCGGCGGAAGATTTTTTTCGCATACGAAAGCTGTGGGTGGGTGAGGTTCTTGGATCGGCGGCGAGGGGGCGTAGAGCCGGAGTGCTTATACTGATCCACAAGCGTCTCTCCTGCGACGTTTTGTCCCACAACACTGACGACCAGGGTAGATTTATTTCCGCTCATATCAAACTCGGTAATAGAGAGCTTTTGCTGTCAAACGTATATGCTCCCAACAGCCCTGACCAGCCTTTTTACCGGGACCTGTCCTCTTTTCTTCTCCGCTCACCGACGGTCCCTCACTTGATCGGCGGCGACTTCAATACCACCATGGACCCTCTACTAGACAAATCTAACGGTAGGCACGGTGCCCCGCGTCGATCTACGCCGTCGGTCTCTCCCTTAGCTGCATTGGTAGAATCCCTGGGCCTTTCGGATATTTGGCGTCTTTCTCACCCCTGTGATAGGGACTATACTTTTTACTCCCATCCACATAATGTTTTTACGCGTATCGATTATTTTTTTTGCTCTGACGCTATCACCCCGCGGTTGGAAGACCCTACAATCCACGACATTGTCATCTCCGACCACGCCCCTATATCGCTGACGCTTGACCCCCCGGATAGACAGAGTGAGTCCCCTCTCTGGAGATTCCCTGGCTATCTCAACAAAAACGCAGACTTTCGCTCCTACTTGACCCAAGCCTGGTCCGAATACTCTGCAGACAACGCCCTCCACGTCTCTGACCCTAACCTTTTCTGGGAGGCCGGTAAGGCCTTCCTGAGAGGGAAAATAATCTCCTATGCCTCGGCATACAAAAAATCGACTAACAAGCAATATCGTTTAGCTAGCGAACGCCTACGCTGTGCCCAACGGGATCTCCTCTCACTTGACTCACCAGCCCATAAGGAGGAATGGAAAAATGCCAAAAACGCCTTTGACCTGTGGGCAGACAAACTCGAGCATCTCAAACACGCACACTTTTCGGCCACCTTACACAAATTTGGCAACAAGGCAGGGAAGCTGCTCTCGAGACTCTGCGGTGCCCCCTATAAACCCACCCATATCACCTCTCTTAGAGACCACACGGGTACGGTTACCTCGACCCCTCCAGGGGTGAAAGGTATAATACATAAGTTCTACACCTCTCTTTATTCCTCTGACACCTTTGATGCTGCCCAAGCCAAATTTTTCCTGGATAAGGTGACGCTCCCCGCAGTCTCCCCAGGCCACCTGGAAATGTTGAATGCTCCAATCTCTCTCTTGGAAATCCAGACCACCATTAAAAATTTAGCCCCCAATAAGGCTCCTGGTCCGGGTGGCCTTACAGGTGATTTTTATAAAACCGCTTTGGATAGCGTGGCGCCCACTTTACTGGAGGTTTACTCTTCCATCTGGTCGGGCGGTTCCTATCCCCCTACCGGTAACCAGGCGGTGATTAAACTTCTGGCCAAGAAAGGCAAAGACCCCCTAGAACCTGGATCCTATAGACCAATATCCCTTCTGAACCTAGATGTTAAGATCTTGTCTAAGATTGTTGCATCGAGAATGGCCCAAATCATGCCCTCTTTGATACACCCAGCACAATCGGCCTTCACCAAGGGCAGATCAGCTGCCTCAAACCTCCGCAAAGTGCTGTTAGCCCTGGACCAGGCTAGAGTTCAGTCGGTGGAGGACCTGGCGATCATAACCCTGGACGCAGAGAAAGCCTTTGACAACGTTAACTTTGAATGGCTGTCGATGGCTCTTACAGCCTTTGGCTTCTCTGGTCCTTTCACACATGTTGTCAAGGCCATGTATGCTTCTCCAGCGGCCAGGCTCTGGGTGGCCGGGTCCCTCACCGAAGAATTCCGTCTATATAAGGGCACGAGACAAGGCTGCCCCCTATCCCCGTTGCTCTTTAACTTAGCCCTGGAACCCCTCTCCAGATACCTCCTTGATGTGGCCCCACTCCATGGGATTAGAATCGGCTCCCAAGAACTCCGCATATCTCTTTTTGCGGACGATATACTTATTTTTACCCGTAACCCCGCCTCAGATATGCGCACCATCATCTCTATTTTTGATCGATTTAAAACCTGCTCGGGCCTTAGAATTAATTATACCAAAAGTGAAATTCTCCCTTTAGGCCCCCACCCCACTCCAGCTTGGGCATCTTCCTCCCCTTTTACTTTGGCGTCCTCGCATATAACCTACTTGGGTATAAAAATTGGCAAACTTCCTTCTTCCATCTATACCCTGAACTATCCCCCTGTAACGCTCCTGCGTTTCTTATATGGTGTGGATTTTCAGCTGCAGAAATAGTTCCACGTCAGTAGTCATGTAAGAGATATGCTGAGATACCATTCCCAACCTCAATGACTCATCATGTGTGGAAGGTCTTATTTCAGCCAGTAAATACACACAATTAGCAAACTGGTTCCTAGAGTGACTTTATGTATGTGGTAACACAATGATGAAGGTTGAGGGATAGGTTGAGTGGAGGTGGTAGGTGATAGACACTTGAAGGTGAGACAGTAGCAGATGGATGCAGGAAGGTTTAGCAATGTTGTATGATAGCAGATGATAGAATAGCAGGTGGACATACAAAAGAGATCAACCCAGTGCAGAAAAGTAGCAGTAGTCTCAAGAGCTAGCAATCTAGTTATGCAGATGTGATAAACAGTCTTTACTATGCAGAGCTAGATAGTGTAAGCTTAGTATAAGTTTATAGAGAATTCCCCTGCGGGGTACTTAGCACTATTAGCGATACAGCCGAAGGGTGGTTCAGGAGAGGCGGATGATCCAGTAGCGGGATACAGGGATCAGCGCAGCGAGGTTCCGTCAGCGAAGTAAGCTTGCAAGCATGGAAGCTTCAAGCAAGGTTAGCATCCAGGTAAGGGTGTTTGAACGAACACATGTGAGTGAGAACCGGCGCTTTAAATAGCCATCTAGTCCGGCGCTGGGTGATGACAGCTCCAGTCTTAAAGGTGTATGCGCACCTTTCCAAAAGTAAATGGTGGGGCGCATACACTTGTGGAAAGTGTAATTTAGGGTACCAAAGGTACCGGAACATTACAATACCCCCCCCTTAAGGCCTGCTCCTGAAGGCCTCTGGAGCTGGTTTGTCTGGGTATCTCGCATGAAAATTGCAGATTAATCTAGGGGCATGTATGTCAGAGGTGTTTAGGCAGGTGTCGTCTTGGGGCCCATAGTTCTTCCATCTAACCAAGTACTGAAGTCTTCTTCTGTAGATACGAGAATCCAGAATCTCTTTTATCTCGTATTCTTCTCCACCTTCAACTTGTACAGGAGGGGGAGGTGGAATATTAGGCCTTATTCCTTGGTCCGGAACATGGGGTTTTAGTAGCGACACATGGAAAATGGGATGGATTTTTAGGTCCATTGGCAATGTAAGCTGCACTGCAGCTTTTCCAATAAGTTTCTTGATTGGGAAAGGTCCCAAGAACAGAGGTCCAAGCTTTTTGCTAGGGATCTTCAGTCTCAAGTTTTTTGTTGAGAGCCAAACGAGGTCCCCGATAGTATACTGTGGAGAAGGTCTTCTACGAAGATCATAGTACTTCTTTTGTTGACTGTGAGCGTGTGCAATGGTAGTATTTAGTAAACCCAGAGAATCCTTTATTTGGGTAAGATAGTCTGAGGCTACTGGGTTATTTGAAGGAAGGATGCGTGGAGGGAGAATAGAGGGATGGAACCCATAGTTCAAGTAGAACGGACTCTGCTTGGTTGTACTGTGAGTTGCGTTGTTGTAGGCAAATTCTGCCAGGGGGAGAAGATCCAACCAATCATCCTGTTGGTAAGAAGTGTAACAACGTAAATACTGCTCGATGCATTGGTTGACTCTTTCAGTCTGTCCGTTGGTCTGCGGATGGTAAGGAGAAGTGAGCTTCCGCTCAATCCGTAGTATGTGACATAGTTCTTGCCAGAATTTAGAAATAAATTGGGATCCACGGTCAGACAGAAGAGTTTTTGGGATACCATGTAATCTGAAGACATGTTTCATCAGGAGTTCTGCCGTTTGTTTGGACGAAGGTAGTCTGCGAATAGCAATGAAATGTGCCATCTTTGTCAGATGGTCCACTGACACCAAGATGGTATTAAATCCTTTGGAAGGAGGCAATTCTACGATGAAGTCCAATGACAAAACCTCCCATGGAGTTTGGGGTATTGGTAGACTGCATAGTAGACCGGATGGTCTCGTAGTGTCAATTTTGGACCTGGCACAGACATTGCATGAAGAGACGAATTTTTGTATAGATGTTTTCATGTCAGGCCACCAGAATTGTCGAGAAATCAAATTGAAAGTTTTTGTCATACCCATATGTCCTGCCATAGGCACATCATGCGATAATTCCAAGATCTTGGTGCGTAGGGTAGGTGGTATGTAAAGTTTGTCGTTGTAGTAGAGGAAGCCTTCTGCATCAGTATTTAGTTGTGGTGGGGGTGAATCCAAACTTATACCATGCAGAACCTCTTCCTTTAAGGAACGGACAACTCCAATAATGCGTTTGTGAGGTATTATAGGAACGGAAGGGATTTCAAAGTAGTTTTCTTCAGTTAGTCGTGATAGTGCATCCGCCTTTTTGTTCTTATCTGCAGGTGTGTAGGTCACTAGGAAGTTAAACCTTAGAAAGAATAGTGACCATCGTACCTGTCGATGCGAGAGAGTTTTGCTAGTCTGAAGATATTGGAGGTTTTTATGGTCCGTGTATATAATTATTGGTAGTTGGGTGCCTTCGAGTAAATGTCGCCAATTCTCCAGAGCCAATTTTATAGCAAGCAGTTCCTTTTCACCCACGGGGTAATTTATCTCGGGACTGCTCAGGGATTTAGAAAAAAAAGCGACTGGATGAAGTGGTGAAGTGTGGGTAGGTCGTTGGGAGAGTATTGCTCCTACTGCCATGTTTGACGCATCTACCTCCAGAATGTATTGGAGGGATGAGTCTGGATGGCGTAATATGGGAGCGGAAGTAAACCTTGTCTTTAACAAGTGGAAAGCCTTATTTGCTTCTTCTGACCATTTAAATGGTATTTTTATGCTAGTGAGCTGTGTGAGGGGTCTCACAATAGCAGAAAAGTTTTTTATGAACTTCCTGTAGAAATTTGAAAATCCCAGGAATCGCTGTAGCGCCTTGCGTGTAGTTGGTGTAGGCCAATCCTGAATGCAGGATATTTTACTCATGTCCATCTCAATTCCTGTTTTGGATATGATGTAGCCTAGAAAGAGTACCTCATCTTTATGGAACAAGCATTTCTTCAGCTTCACATAAAGATTATGTGCAAGCAATCTCGATAATACAAGTCTTACATGTCTTATGTGTTCAGACAGGGTCCATGAATATATAAGTATATCGTCCAGATATACCACAACACAGACATCTAGTAAGTCTTTAAAAATATCGTTTATAAATCGTTGGAAAACTGCAGGGGCATTGCATAGGCCGAATGGCATCACAAGATATTCGAACAATCCGTATCTAGTTCTGAATGCAGTCTTCCACTCGTGTCCATCACGGATTCGAATGAGATTGTATGCTTCTTTCAGGTCTAATTTTGAAAAATAGGTAGCTCCACGCACCTGCTCAATGAGCTCAGGGATAAGCGGTAGAGGATAGCGATCTTTTATTGTGATAGCATTCAATTTCCTGTAGTCGATGATAGGTCTGAGACTTGAATCTTTATTGCGAACAAAAAAGAGTCCTGCTGCTGTGGAAGAAGTGGAAGGTCTAATAAAACCTTTTTCCAAGTTCTCATCCAAATAGGTTTTGAGATGGGCAAGTTCATCCTGTGAAAGAGGATAAACATGACCGAACGGCAATTTGCTATTTGGGAGTAGATCAATGCTACAATCATAGTCTCGATGAGGAGGTAATGCTTGAGCATTTTTCTCAAGAAAAACCTCAGAAAGATCCTGATAACATAGTGGTGCAATCTCATCTGTCACCACAGACAGAATCTTCCCGGAAAACGGGAGGTTACACGTTTCCTCGCAATAACAAGAAGGGAAGGTCAAGGACCGTTTCTTCCAATCTATGGTTGGTTGGTGTGTGTGCAACCAGGGAAGTCCCAACACAATGGGAAAGTGGGGTGATGGTATTAAATCGAAGGTAGAAGTCTCCCTATGAGACTCGTTAATAGTGACTAGAAGTGCTTGTGTCTGATCGGTGATCGGACCAGAGGATAACGGAACACCGGTAATAAGACTTACTGAGACAGGTTTGAGTTTAGAAATAATAGGAATTTTATTTAAAGCAGCAAAACATATATCCATATAATTTCCACAAGATCCTGTGTCAATCATGGCCTTAGTAGTAATCCTGTTCTGGTCCCACTGTAATGTCAAAAAAGCAGAAATGTAGGGGTTAGTGAATGAAGTTGTCAATCCTCCTAGGGAGACATGTGAACACTCACCCTTCTTTTTGTTGACTAGGGGACAGACGTTTATCTTGTGATCCGGGGATGCACAGTACAAGCAGAGATTTTCATTTCGTCTTTTGGCTTTTTCCATAGTTGATAGCGGTGGGCGTATGGTTCCTATCTCCATAGGAACGGGGTCAACGGCCAGACTCCGAGAGGAAACGGATAATGGCATTCCCATCTTTTCAGCCTTTCTTTCTCGTAGTCTTCTATCTATGGTAATACTGAGTTGTATTAGTGCATCCAGGGTTTTTGGCAGATCCGCTCGGGCGAGCTCGACCTTAACGGTTTCTGATAGGCCAAGCCTAAATTGGGTTTTCAGAGATGCATCATTCCATTCTGAATCAAGGGTCCATCTCTTGAACTCTGCGACAAAGTCTTCTACAGGCCTCCTTCCTTGTTTCAAGGATCTTAACTGAAGATCAGCAGTACTCTGCCTATTGGGGTCATCATATAGGCTGGTGAGCTCTGCCAGGAACAAGGCATAGGAGTTGAGAAGCGGGTCGTTTTTCTCAAAAAGAGAATCTGCCCAGGCTCGAGGATCGTTTGATAGGTAAGAAATAATAGTACAAACCTTAATGTGATCAGTAAGGTAGGTACGAGGTTTTAGCAAAAAAAATAACTCACATGCGTTTTTAAATTTGCGAAATTTTTTGCGATCGCCTGTAAATACCAAAGGGGGATTTATCTTGGGTTCAGGGGACTGAGCAGAGGTAAGTTGTGTCAGTCTAATTACCTGCTGCGACAGAGCCTGATTGTCTTCTTTTAATTCAGCAAGTGCGTGTATTAACGCAGATACTTGCTGTTTTAATTGTGTCACCTGAGTGGTTATTTCTGCTGAATCCATTTTTTGGTTCGTTCAATCTGTAACGCTCCTGCGTTTCTTATATGGTGTGGATTTTCAGCTGCAGAAATAGTTCCACGTCAGTAGTCATGTAAGAGATATGCTGAGATACCATTCCCAACCTCAATGACTCATCATGTGTGGAAGGTCTTATTTCAGCCAGTAAATACACACAATTAGCAAACTGGTTCCTAGAGTGACTTTATGTATGTGGTAACACAATGATGAAGGTTGAGGGATAGGTTGAGTGGAGGTGGTAGGTGATAGACACTTGAAGGTGAGACAGTAGCAGATGGATGCAGGAAGGTTTAGCAATGTTGTATGATAGCAGATGATAGAATAGCAGGTGGACATACAAAAGAGATCAACCCAGTGCAAAAAAAGTAGCAGTAGTCTCAAGAGCTAGCAATCTAGTTATGCAGATGTGATAAACAGTCTTTACTATGCAGAGCTAGATAGTGTAAGCTTAGTATAAGTTTATAGAGAATTCCCCTGGGGGGTACTTAGCACTATTAGCGATACAGCCGAAGGGTGGTTCAGGAGAGGCGGATGATCCAGTAGCGGGATACAGGGATCAGCGCAGCGAGGTTCCGTCAGCGAAGTAAGCTTGCAAGCATGGAAGCTTCAAGCAAGGTTAGCATCCAGGTAAGGGTGTTTGAACGAACACATGTGAGTGAGAACCGGCGCTTTAAATAGCCATCTAGTCCGGCGCTGGGTGATGACAGCTCCAGTCTTAAAGGTGTATGCGCACCTTTCCAAAAGTAAATGGTGGGGCGCATACACTTGTGGAAAGTGTAATTTAGGGTACCAAAGGTACCGGAACATTACACCCCCACTTTTTAAGAAACTCTGCCAAGAACTTGATAGTTGGATGGATCTGCCTCTTTCGCTCTTGGGTCGGTGTCACTTGGTTAAGATGGTCAGTTTTGCCCGTCTTTTATATCCGATGCAAACAATTCCTCTGCTGATTAAACATAAGGACATTAAACAAATCAATAAAGCCATTTCTAAATTTCTTTGGAAGGGTAAACGACCACGTATCTCATTTCATAAACTACACCTTCCCAGGAGCGAAGGGGGCATAAACCTGCCAGATGTTAGGCTTTATAATCTCTCTTGTTTGCTCAGAATAGCCTTGGACTGGGTCTCTAAAACGTCACAATACTCTAATTATGCATTAGAATCACAGATGTCAACACCCTACTTACTATCAGCACTATTGCACACCAAGTGGAAATCAATGCCACCCCATCTTCAGCATAACATCTTGTTGAGAGACACAGTGGTAGCGTGGAGAGAAACCAGGAAGCTACTCCACCTCCCCCTACATGTCTCCAAACATTTGCCAATAGGAACACCATTGGCGACTAAAGTCCTACTGGATCGCTTTCATCTGCCAGCGTCCCAGACTTTTTCTGTCCTCCAATGCTTCAGCTTTCTTCACCCCTCTCACAAGGAATCCCCCCGGAGGTTCCAGGACCCTCTTACGGACCCACTCCTGGCCACGGGAAAATACAGTATATCGGATATCTACAAACCGTTTCAACGACTGTCTTCTTACCGACACGCCTCCTCTTCAGCAACCAACTGGACTAAGGACTTTCCGATAAAGGACATGGTACATAAGATCTTTGAGGGCTACAAAAAGACTTTACGTCTGACACCCAATGAAGCCTGGAGGGAAACTCAGCTAAAAATCCTTCATAGAGCACACATCCCTTTCCTCTCCACCAAAGACAACCCACAAGGCAGTATATGCCCGTACTGCAAAGCTACTAGGCCCAGCCTCCACCATCGTTTTTGGGCATGTTCGTATATATCCGTCTTTTGGGACCAAGTGCTCTCTTTCATTAAAAGTATTACCCTCATCCAGCTCCCGAAAGACCCTCTCCTCCTCATATTTGGATATTGGGACAAACAACTTCAGATATGGACAGACCGTTCACCACCACACCCTCGTTTGTGGATTCTTACGTGTTTACTTGTGGCTCGTAGAGCTATCCTTGCTAATTGGATTTCTCCGGCGAGCCCTTCTCTATCGCAGAACTCTCAGGAATTACATAATCTTCTCCTCAAGGACCGTCTCAATACGGATTTTAATCTTGAATCATCCTCTGATCGCTTTAATCTTAAATGGCAGGACTACCAGAAATCGCTGCCCAGGGATGTGACCTCTGACCCCGTCAATACAACTTTTCGGTACACGCTCCCTGGTCAGGATTAGTAGCAATAAGCAGGTTGGGTTTATTGTCTAAACTCCACCCTTTCCCCCCCCCATTGTCCTACTCCTTGTTCCAGGTTTTGCCCCTCCTCCTCCTTCCACTAGTGGGTTACACTTTTTAGGGGTTTACTATGGTCCATCCAACTAGGATTCTAGTATGTTTGTATTGTTGTACCGACCCTATAATGTTGTTATGATTTATTTCTGCATACAACCTCCTGAGTTATTGAAAAAAAAAAAATGTTGTTCACCATTTTCCTGCATTTCCTATGTATCGTGGATTTGTTTTCAATAAAATTTGTGAAAAAAAAAAAAATTACAAACTTAAAGGGGAATTTTCTTTTTTTTCCCCCTTCATAGCCTGCAGCAGAGCTGACTGACATAAGACACTGCTGTGTTCACATGTGCTATTGAGTGATTTTCAATTTTATACACTTTTTTCTATTCCACTATTCAATATACACCCTTTTGGGTTAAAAAAAATGAAATTGTGGCATAGTCTGTACTAATCTATTAAAAAATTACAATACTTAAAGGGGAATTTTCTTTTTTTTTCCCCTTCATAGCCTGCAGCAGAGCTGACTGACATAAGACACTGCTGTGTTCACATGTGCTATTGAGTGATTTTCAATTTTATACACTTTTTTCTATTCCACTATTCAATATACACACTTTTGGGTTAAAAACAATTAAATTGTGGCATAGTCTGTACTAATCCATTTAAAAATTACAAACTTAAAGGGAAATTTTCTTTTTTTTTTCCCTTCATAGCCTGCAGCAGAGCTGACTAACATAAGACACTGCTGTGTTCACATGTGCTATTGAGTGATTTTCAATTTTATACACTTTTTTCTATTCCACTATTCAATATACACCCTTTTGGGTTAAAAAAATTAAATTGTGGCATAGTCTGTACTAATCTATTTAAAAATTACAAACTTAAAGGGGAATTTTCTTTTGTTTTTCCCTTCATAGCCTGCAGCAGAGCTGACTGACATAAGGCACTGCTGTGTTCACATGTGCTATTGAGTGATTTTCAATTTTATACACTTTTTTCTATTCCACTATTCAATATACATCCTTTTGGGTTAAAAAAAATTAAATTGTGGCATAGTCTGTACTAATCTATTTAAAAATTACAAACTTAAAGGGGAATTTTCTTTTTTTTTCCCTTCATAGCTTGCAGCAGAGCTGACTGACATAAGACACTGCTGTGTTCACATGTGCTATTTAGTGATTTTCAATTTTATACACTTTTTTCTATTCCACTATTCAATATACACCCTTTTGGGTTAAAAAAAATTAAATTGTGGCATAGTCTGTACTAATCTATTTAAAAATTACAATACTTAAAGGGGAATTTTCTTTTTTTTTTCCCTTCATAGCCTGCAGCAGAGCTGACTGACATAAGACACTGCTGTGTTCACATGTGCTATTGAAAAATCACCAATTTTATATCATATTTTCTATTCCGCTATTCAATCTACACCCTTGGGGTAAAAAGAATGAAATTGCGGGATAGTCTGTATCGGTACGTGTGAGATACACCTTTCCAATTTTTGGGGCGCATCTTACACCGCCAAGGATTGCAGGGTGTTTCAGTTTGCCTCCTGCCTGTTCCGAACTCCTCCTACTCCTCATCCTGCCTTTGGGGTACAAAAAATAGTAATCAGGGCCTAGTCTGGGTCTGTACGTGTGAGATAGATACACCTTTTGATATCATATTTTCTATTCTGCTATTCAATCTACACCCTTGGGGTAAAAAGAATTAAATTGCGGCATAGTCTGTATCGGTATGTGTGAGATACACCTTTCCAATTTTTGGGGCACATCTTACACTGCCGAGGATTGCAGGGTGCTTCAGTTTGCCTCCTGCCTGTTCTGAACTCCTCCTACTCCTCATCCTGCCTTTGGGGTACAAAAAATAGTAATCGGGGCCTAGTCTGGGTCTGTACGTGTGAGATAGATACCCCTTTTGATATCATATTTTCTATTCCGCTAGAATAGGAATAGAAAATATGATATCATATTGCCTCCTGTTCCGAACTCCTCCTACTCCTCATCCTCATCCTGCCTTTAGGGTACAAAAAATTGTAATCGGGGCCTAGTCTGTGTTTGTACGTGTGAGATACACTGTTTTATAAAAATTTTTCTATTCCGTTATTCAATCTACTCCCTTTGGGGTAAATAGAATTAAATTGCGGCATAGTCTGTATCGGTACGTGTGAGATACACCTTCCAATCTTTTGGGGCGCATCTTCCACCGCTGAGGATTGCAGGGTGCTTCAGTTTGCCTCCTGTTCCGAACTCCTCCTACTCCTCATCCTCATCCTGCCTTTAGGGTACAAAAAATTGTAATCGGGGCCTAGTCTGTGTTTGCACGTGTGAGATACACCGTTTTATAAATGTTTTTCTATTCCGCTATTCAATCTACACCCTTTGGGGTAAAAATAATTAAATTGCGGCATAGTCTGTATCGGTACGTGTGAGATACACCTTCCAATCTTTTGGGGCGCATCTTCCACCGCCGAGGATTGCAGGGTGCTTCAGTTTGCCTCCTGTTCCGAACTCCTCCTACTCCTCATCCTCATCCTGCCTTTAGGGTACAAAAAATTGTAATCGGGGCCTAGTCTGTGTTTGTACATGTGAGATACACCGTTTTATAAAATTTTTTCTATTCCGCTATTCAATCTACACCCTTTGGGGTAAATAGAATTAAATTGCGGCATAGTCTGTATCGGTATGTGTGAGATACACCTTCCAATCTTTTGGGGCGCATCTTCCACCGCCGAGGATTGCAGGGTGCTTCAGTTTGCCTCCTGTTCCGAACTCCTCCTACTCCTCATCCTCATCCTGCCTTTAGGGTACAAAAAATTGTAATCGGGGCCTAGTCTGTGTTTGTACGTGTGAGATACTCCGTTTTATATCCTTTTTTCTATTCCGCTATTCAATATACACCCTTTTGGGGTGAAAAAAATTAAATTTGAGTCATACTTTGCATATTTGACTGTGAGATACACCCGTTGTATTTGTATGCTGTTTTTCTATTCCGCTATTTAATAAACACCCTTTTGGGGTAAAAAAAATTAAATTGCGGCATAGTTTGCATATTTGACTGTGAGATACACCCGTGCGATACTGTTGTTGTTTTGTTCCGCTATTCAATAAACACCTTTCTAGGGCAAGATCATTAATTACAGAAATATGAGGAGACCGTCAAATAGGGGCCGTGGCCTGGGTCGTGGTGCTGCTGGTAGAGCTCCTGTTGCAAGGAGAGGATGTGGTCGATCTGTGCCAGCTACACGCATAAGTGAAAAGCCTTCCTCAAGTGTGAGTAGGCGACAGAACCTGCAGCAGTATTTGGTAGGGCATCATGCGCCTCTAGGAGTGATGAGGCCAGAAGAAGTACAGGCGATAGTAGATTGGGTTGCTGACAGTGCCTCCAGTTCCTTCACATTGTCTCCCACCCAGTCTACTGCAGAAAGGTCAGAGTTGGCACCTGCAGCCAATGTCCAACCGTCTTTCACCTCAGATCAGATCGCAAATCAGGCAAGCAGTCTGAGCCCCAAGTCATGCAGCAGTCTCTTCTTCTTTTTGATGACTCTGTCAGCAGGGTTTCCCAGGGCCATCCACCTAGCCCTGCCCCAGAAGTGGAAGAGATTGAGTGCAGCGATGCCCAACCACTTATTTCTCAAGATGAGTACATGGAAGGACCATCGCAGCACGTCTCCGATGATGACATAACGCAGGTTCCAACTGCTGCGGCACTCAGAATTGTGGAGACTGACAAGGAGGGCAGGGGTGAAGATGATGTGGAGGACGATGAGGTCCTCGACCCCACATGGAATGAAGGTCATGCAGGTGACCTGAGTAGTTTGGAGGAAGAGGCGGTGGTCGCACAGAGCCACCAGCACAGCAGAAGAGGGAGCAGGGTGCAGATGCGGAGCGGCCGTGCCCTAGACACTACTCCTGCTACTGCCCAACGCAGCAAGGGACCGAGCGCACCAAAGCCAGCTCAAAGGCCGCCCCGGCCGATGTTCGTCCATCACTACCCAGAAGAGCAATGGATAGGAGCATGCATCTGCCAGTTCAAAAACGTAAATTTTGCGATCATAAGCTATCAAGTTGTATACTGCAAAGGACAGCTACACGCTCGACCTGTCAAAAATCTGACGTGTTGGTGTAGATCAAACACCTATAATTGTTGACTGTAGGGGGGGGGAGAGGGGGGAATATACAGGCAACATCTTCCCACTTCTCACTGAGATAGATCATCAGTTAGAAGAAGCAGAATACGCCCCTCTAATTCCACTAAAAAACAGTGGTTCAGAGAAGAAATTTATATATGCCGCCTCCCCCTTGAGTGTGATGGCAGATTAATGTATCAAGGAGGCATATCAGTTTCTAATATCTAGTACAGTAGGAGGGTAGTATTGATCTTAATCACAGCAAGCTGTGTGAGGTGTTTGTATTCTGGTAGCTCACAGTTGAGAGCCAAATGTTGGCTATTGTAGTCTGTGCCTAATGTACATTAGGACCCCGGGGTATAACATAAGGGCATACGTTGCATACTGGTCAAGCTATATTCTGTCAGGAGGAACCAGTGCTTGCCTTTGAGGAGGAACACATCTCAATATTAGTGTAAAAAGGTAAAATAGAAGATTTAATAAAATGATGACTGGGACTCTAATAAGCATCAGAGTCCTCTGTTACCAACTATTAAGCAAGTATAGAGAAAGCATGGCTCTAGACATTTTAGCCTCAGTGGGGGAATGGCAAGATACACATGTTGGTCCGCCTCCCAAACAGAGCCCAGCCTCTCTCCCGTCTCTCTCTCCTCAGTGCCCAAGGAAAGTTTCTGGCAACATTAAGAAGCAAATAAATATGTTTAGGGGGTACATTCTAACATTATGTATTAGTTAAGAGGTTAGAAGGCAGAATGGGGCTATCTCCTGGGGTCAGTGTGTCCAATTCTCTGCTTTAACTTGTATGAGAGTTAGAGACTGTGAGCTGGTGTGCCAGCAGTTTTAACGAGGCATATTCTGAGGTGCTGGTCAGCAAACGTATTGTAGAGTCATGTAGCGTGCACCGCAAAGTTACTGCTATTTGCGGACAAGGGCGCGCTAGTGAAGCATGATATGGTATTACCTTTGCACAATTCAGTTTTAGGATCAGTGGAATGGAGTCATTCTCGGACTCCCTTTGGGTATCGTAAGATGAAGAGGATGTCCTATGTCATTGATCGCCACGACCAGTTCAAACCTAATGAACAAAGCAAAACAAAACGGTCCACCGCAGGTTCTGTGTTACTTACAGGTTAGTTGTTGAAGGTCAAGTGTTCGAGTTCGAGTTTAGGGCTCTTGACAATCCCCTCAGGGAGTAGCAGCCGACCCAGGGCTATGATTAGGCAAGTCTTAGTGTGCTGCCCGGTCCTTAGGTGAAGTGAGATTCAGTCTATGTCTTCTGCAGCCTTGACGTTGTGCTTTCAGAGAAGAGTTGTGAGAAACTGGACGCCAGGGCTCAGACAGGAAGTAGAATGCATACCAATCCGGCAAGTTGAGCTGTTCACAGAAGGCTTGCAAGTCCTCTGGCATGTGTAGCCTTGGCCTCTAGTGGAGGAGGAGAGACAGAATGGAAATTTCCATTTGTGTTTAATATTGCCTGAGCTTAGTGCCTCCAGCAGGGGGCATAGCATATGTCTATTCTGTAAGGTGATTTGAAAAAGGTCCTGGAACAGTTTAATCTCTGCACAATTGTAAAGAATATAGCCTATTTCTCTTGACTTGTGGAGTATTTACTCTTTGAGAGGAAAGTTCACAACATAATACAACATCCCTCGGAGGTTCACTGTCCCGGGGTTGGGGCCTCAGGGCACGGTGCATACACTCCATTTGAAAGGGAAAGTCTGCTGGGTGGTCAAGTAGGTCATTAAAGATGGCGCAAATTGCTTGTGGAAGTGCAGCAGAATTAATCGCTTCAGATACCCCCCTTACCCTGATATAATGCCTCCGGCCCTTGTTGTCTAAGTCCTCCACATGGCGGTGTAGATCAAAGAGGTGAGACAATTGGGTGTCATAAGTTCTTTGGATTTATTAGATAGCTTCAGCGTGAACTTGTGAGGTCTGTTCTACACCTGTGAGGCAGTGTGCTACCACTTGGATATCTGACTTAAGATCAGATATGTCAGCCATGAGCTACCTTCTGTATGTCAACAGCTACCTTCTGTAGATCTAACAGGCTTGGATGTTGGTTTGGATGCTGGCAGCGTGTTTCGTCTCCATCCATTTAAGACTCGGATCCGCTGCTTGATGAATCTGGGGTCAGGGCCTGTGAAGCCGCATGCTGGGTAGAACGTTGGGTCCGGAACAGCTCAGGAATATTTTTGCTGAGCTGAGTCTTGGTGTCTTTGGATGTGCAGGGTGTAGAGGCACTTGATTTGCCCATGGCTGAAAGTGGTTAGGGGCTCCAAAAACCGCCATATTGTATCCTCGATGTGCAGAAGCTCTTGTCTCACGCGGCAATCTTGGTTCCTTGCCAAATCCCCCCCCCCCCCCCATAACTTCACTATTTGACATGATGATCTTTACTTTGACAGCTATGAAAGCCAAAAATAACTGAATATAGAACATCCAGAAAACTTAAAATAATAATGGTTAGGGAAAAAATGTATATAGTATATTGTATTAGTATTTATTACATATATTTATTTTATTTGTTTCTCCTATTTTTTTTTCTTTTTTACTGTTCACTGGGACCTAAGTAACTTAATTTTTTGTTCTTTATTCCTTTCATCTACAGCATGTTTTTGGAATGACAAGAAACATATTCTTATCTTCATTGAAATATCTTAGCTGTCTCCTGACTCCTGTATGTGCATAACAGTTGATAATTAAAAACCCCATAGTAATGTGAAAAATATGATTCTGTGCAGTCCCATAGTGTGTACGGTTATAGTTCCCCTTTTTTTATTTTTTTCTGCAAAGGTGAACAAACACTTCAAAAAAGCTCCTACCTGTTGGAAATTCCTTACTTTTATGGCATATTAAAGTGGCTGTAAAGGCTGAAGGTTTTTTACCTTCATGCATTCTAAAAACCTTCTGTGTGCTGGTCCTAATACTCACCTGAGCCCCCTCTCAATCCAGGGATGTGCATGAGAGCCTCAAGTGTCCCAGGTCTCTCTCTCTTTTCATTGGTGGTCAATCACAGACAGCGAGCCAATTAGGAGAGACCTGGGGGTGGGGTGAAGCCATGGCTCTATATGTCTTATGGATGCATAGAGCGGGGCTCGGGAGTGAGCACGCTCAAGTGCCCCAAAACAAGTGGCTTGCTATTGGGAGCACTGGTCAAGGGTGGCGAGTGGGGGGACCCAAGAAGAAGAGAAAACCATTGCACAGAACCGGTATGACATGGTTGTAATTTAAAAAAAAAATGCAATATTGTTTTTAATGTTTAATTATTTTTAGTTTTGTTGAGTTATTTTATTTACAAGTGTTTTATTTGCTAGTGATTTTAAGTAGCTGATTTTTTTTTTTTTGTAAAACTATTTTTGGCAGAAGCTCATGCCCTTCACTAAAATCCTTTGCATGCAGAAAAACACTGTGCTGAGGCTGCTAACATGAATAAGAGGATGAAATAATCAGTTTTTAATGGATGCTCCACTCAACACCTGCAGTGATGTCACTCCTCCCTGGGGATCCTTAACACTGAAGGTACATTCATGCGTCTCTTGTTTATTCCCAGTTATATCCTGAGATTTCTCTCTCTCCTAAAACACATTGCCAAAAGCATTGCCTCATCTTTAGAAATAAAAATGAAAGTACAATTATTTTTCTTGTTCATTCAATTTCTTTTTTGAGGTAAGTCACTTCCACCTGAGAGGCATCATTTCAAGAATTAACAGACATATTATGCATGTAATGAGATTTGCACTAAAATACCCTAGTGGTGATGAATTATATCTGCTACCACGCAGCATGCTGTTCACCTGCATTTACTTAAGTGAGAAATAAAATCACCTATTTACAAAAAAAAAAAAAATCTTGATACGTTACAAAGTGTCTCTCTGGCAGAAAATTAAATCAGTACAATTGAAGTGGAAAAGGAAACTTTTAGTCACTTTGCTCCTGTCTTCAAGGCACTTTCTGGCACCAATGTTCTTGAATTTTGTCAAAAAAGATTGGTGTCTTTCAGATTCTCTCCAAAAAATGTATAACTCAGTGAAAAATGAAAGCTTCACTGCACCTTTGAGGTTAATTAACAAATGTCACATATTTTTGGAGTGCTGCAGGACATTATAACATAATGTGATCTTCAAGAGTTCGCTAGAATGGTAATGCTTGGTTCAAATATTCTCTACAATCTCAGGAAAACCAAGAGAAGGAGCATAGTTGTATCTATGTATAGGCACTGTGCAGTGTGGCAGTATACATTGTGAATGCGCCCTGTACTGTTGGAAGAGGTACAAACATACAGTATCTCACAAAAGTAAATACACCCCTCACATTTTTGTAAATATTTTATTACCGTATTTTCCGGCGTATAAGACAACTGGGCGTATAAGACGACCCCCCTAATTTTCAAGTTAAAACATAGGTTTTGGGCTATACTCGCCGTATAAGACTACCCCCTTTACAAAGCAAGGCAACACCATTGAAAAACATCAGATTTCTCATAGATCTCCAAGGTACCCAAAGTACTGTAATACATGTAATCTCTCATAATATCTCCAAGGTACCCTAAGTATAAGTATTACCAGTAGATGTAATCTCAAGACGCTGGCTGTGTGGGAGACCTGTACCGGTATACTGTATGTGCCGTAGCTTCGGCTACATACAGTATACCGCGCTGAGCCAATCACAGTGAGCGATGTATTCTATTATTGAATGCAAAGCCTGCTCGGATTGGCAGAGTCAGAGAGGTGGGCTGATGTTACTACACCAATACAAGCAGGCTTTGCATTCAATAATAGAATACATCGCTCAGAGTGATACACTGTATGTAGCCGAAGCTACGGTACATACGGTATACCGGTACAGGATTCCCACACAGCCAGCACCTTGAGAGATTACATCTACCGGTAATACTTATACTTAAGTTACCTTGGAGATATTATACTCGGCGTATAAGACGACCCCCCCCCATTTTTGGGGGATTTTTTTGAGGTTCAAAAGTAGTCTTATACGCCAGAAAATACAGTATATCTTTTCATGTGACAACACTGAAGAAATAACACTTTTCTACAATGTAAAGCAGTGAGTGTACAGCTTGTATAACAGTGTAAATTTGCTGTCCCCTCAAAATAACTCAACACACAGCCATTAATGTCTAAACTGCTGGCAAAAAAAGTGAGTACCCCCTAAGTTAAAATGTCCAAATTGGGCCCAATTAGCCATTTTCCATCCCTGGCGTCATGTGACTCGTTAGTGTTGCAAGGTCTCAGGTGTGAACGAGGAGCAAGTGTGTTAAATTTGGTGTTATTGCTCTCACTTTCTCATACTGGTCACTGGAAGTTCAACATGGCACCTCATGGCAAAGAACTCTCTGAGGATCTGAAAAAAAAAAGAATTGTTGCTCTACATAAAGATGGCCTAGGCTAAAAGAAAATTGCCAAGACCCTGCAACTGAGCTGAAGCAGCACAGTGGTCAAGACCGTACAGCAGTTTAACAAGACAGGTTGCACTCAGAACAGGCCTTGCCATGGTTGACCAAAGAAGTTGAGTGCACGTGCTCAGCGTCATTTCCAGAGGTTGTCTTTGGGATGGGAAATAGACATATAAGTGCTGCCAGCATTGCTGCAGAGGTTGAAGGGGTGGAGTGGTCAGCCTGTCAGTGCTAAGACCATACGCCACACACTGCATCAAATTGGTCTGCATGGCTGTTGTCCCAGAAGGAAGCCTCTTCTAAAGATGATGCACAAAAAAGCCCACAAACAGTTTACTGAAGACAAGCAGACTAGGACATGGATTACTGGAACCATGTCCTGTGGTCTAAAGAGTCCAAGATAAACTTATTTGGTTCAGATGGTGTCAAGCGTGTGTGGCGGCAACCAGATGAGGAGTACAAAGACAAGTGTGTCTTGCCTACAGTCAATCATGGTGGTGAGAGTATCATGGTCTGGGGCTCCATGAATGCTGCCTGCACTGGGGAACTACAGTTCATTGAGGGAAACATGAATGCCAACATATACTGTGACATACTGAAGCAGAGCATGATCGCCTCCCTTTAGAGACTGGGGCGCAGGGCAGAAGTCCAACATGATAACGACCCTAAACACACCTCCAAGATGACCACTGGATTGCTAAAGAAGATGAGGGTAAAGATGACGGACTGGCAAAGCATGTCTCCAGACATTCTGGAGTCTATTGAACATCTGTGGAGCATCTATAGAGACAAAAACGGTACTGTGTAATCAGTGCTGCCCACCAGTGCCCATTATTGCCCACTAGTGCCGCCTAGCAGTGCTTATCAGTGCCACCCATCAGTACCGATCAGTGCCGCCTATCAGTGCCCATCAGTGCCACCTATCAGTGCCCATCAGTGCCGCATATCAGTGCCCATCAGTGCTGCCCATCAGTGCCCAGCAATGCTGCATATCAGTGCTACCAAATCAGTGCCACCCCATCAGTGACTCCTCATCAGTGCCTATCAGTGCCCATTAGTGCAGGAAAAAACTTATCTATTTACAAAATTCTATAACATACAAAAAAAAAAACTTTTTTTTATTTTCAAACTTTTCAGTCTTTTTTTATTTGTTTACTGCTGGTGGGTACTGCTGGCTGGTACTGCTGATGGGTACTGCTGGCTCCTCTGAGACACCAAAAGAGTGTGACAGGAGCAGTGCTGGAGGAAGCATGGGGCTGCAGTAGAGAGCTGAGCCGATGCTTACTGTATCGCTCCTGTCACAGGTAGATTGCATTTGATATCACTCCACCTGTGACAGGAGACGGAATTATACAGAAAGCATCGCCTCTGTTCTTCACAGTGATGCTCAGGGATGGTGGTCGAAATTCTGCAATCTGGGCTTACTGACCCGCCATTCCAGAGCAGGAGGTGGGATCCTGTTGGGGGGGCCCAGTATAATGTTGGGGGGGGGGCATGGCCCCCTCTGGCCCCCCTCCCCTAGTGACGCCAATGCTCAAAGACAAAAGAGTTCACCATTTAAAAAAAAATGTAATCCAATTTTTTTTTTTTTTTTTTAAACTCTCCCCGTGTTATATGCAAGTCCCAATGCATTTTACTCCATTTGAAGGTTACTTCTAGGGTGCCTTAACTTAAGCTATAATTTATTCTTTGCTATATATGCTCCAACATGGAGGCTGTCAGAGATTAGCATTAGGGATCCAACTACGCAGAGGGGCTCTGATGAGATTGAGATGAGTGTGATTTCCACATATATTTGCAACCAAAACCTCTGGTTTTACCATAAATCATGTGTATTAGTGTCATTTGTTTATTTTTTTTCACATATAAGATATTATATTTACATTTTTTCCTGACAGTTACATTTAGTAAATTAATACTAATCCTCACTGTGCACTAAAAGTTGCACAAGCATACACAGTATTATATTTCAGTAAGAATCCAGCCAAAACATTTTTTTTAGTTTATTTGTTACCTTCATCAAGTTTTTATCACTCTGTTAGGGGAGATTTGGCCAGTTGTGTCACCAAGACAGGAAGTGAGAGGAAACAATAGGAGTTAGAAGGAAATCTCCCCAAAGTGAATGTAAAACCTCCACTAAGGCTGGCCATACATGTTCAATTTTCTTGTACAATTTTCTGTTAGATTTACCACAAACCACATAATATGAGGTCAAAGCTAGACAACACTTTCACCTGTGTCCAATCAGGTAGGCCTCTGTACTACATAGTTGAAGGTAAAGCCCCGTACACACGCACAGATTGTTAACCAACTGATCGGCCAACTTTTGTCCAGTGTTGTTTGTTGGTTGAAATGTGCTCTAGACTTGCACTGGACTTTTGTTGGCCAACAAAAACCAACTTCAGAAGTGATGTCATGTGATGGTTGACTTTCAGTGTGTTTTTTCTTCTCTGAGCATGCCCAGTCTTGCTCATCTGATTTTTGTCTGCCGAAATCTGTACTGACTGAGGAACAATCGGCCGTTCTTTGTTGGCCAACAAAAATGTTATAGCATGCACACCAGATTTTTTTCGGACAAAAATTCGCAGTTGGTTGTCGGAAGCATCATACTAACAAGCCTACAATCGTCAGATCGGACGTTGGCCAACAATTTACGGCCAACAATCTGTGCGTGTGTACAGGGCTTTAATTTCAAGAAAATTGTACAGAAAATTGTAAGAAAATTGTATAATGTATGGCCAGGCTTAAGGCCCATACACACTATAAGATTTTCTGAAGACTTTTTCCTTTAGACTTACCAAAACCATTTAATATAAGGTCAAACCTAAACACTTTCAATTTGTATGCAATCTGGCAGGCCCTTGCACTACATAGAAAATGTAAATCTGAAGGAAATCTACCAACAAAAGTTGGATAGTGTGTATCCAGCTTTAGTTGTCAATAGAACAGGTGCCCCCACTGGTTGATTTCCACACCTGTCCTATTATGGTGACTTCTGTAAAACTTTGGAATTCCCATTGCTTTCTGTCCCAGTCACACTGATCACAAGGTCAAATAGAGAGGGTGGATCTTCCTAGTAGTAAAACAGACAGCAAAAGAAACTGTACAAAGTTTTATTCCTTCCACATCGTATCTGAATATTTAAAAGAAAATTAAAACAGAATACAGGAAAACCTTGGATTGCGAGCATAGCTAGTTCCGGAAACGTGCTTGTAATCCAAAGCACTCTTATATCAAAGCTAATTTTCCCATAAAAAATAATGCAAACTCAGATGGTTCATTCCACAACCATTTGTTTATAAGTCCTTCAGTTTATAGTCCATATAAAAAGATTATAGCAATGTGAAAGGTTGTGTAACCATAAAATGTCCATCCACAAATGGCAGCCTCCACAAGGAGATTAGAAGCAAAATCCAGCTGGAGCTACAGAGTATAAAAGAGAAGAGAGGTGCCTCTAAGTGTAGCAATATGGTTACATTTAATGAAGGTTCAAACTTTAGCAACTAGTTGATGATTAAAAGAGGCACATCTAAGATTGCAGGAATCCGGGGTAAAGCTGTCCACATAGACAATCCTTCGCTCTGCTGGCTCTCACCACTGTCAGTCTGCAGTTGTGTCCCAAAAGACTACCCTGCAGAAGAGCGACCTGAAAACAAGGCTTGAAGTGCTGATGGAGCGCAGTGTGGAAGGGATGATGTCGATGGTGGTGCGGAGGATGGTCTATGTGCATAGCTTTATCCCGGATGCCTGCATACTTAGATGTGCCTGTTTTAATCATTATTAACCATGTGAGTTGCTGGATGTTGTACCTTCATTAAATTTAACCTTATTACTACACTTAGAGGCACCTCTCTTCTCATTTCTACTCAGTTGTGGCGTGATGCTACTTGTATATCAAGACATTGCTTGTTTATCAAGTCAAAATTTATAAAAAAATGTTGCTTGTCTTGCAAAATGCTCTCAAACCAAGTTACTCTCCACCCAAGGTTTTACTGTACTTCTTTAAACTTATACCCTACAGAGGTTTTTTTTTTTAGCATAGAAAATCTAGCCTAGAATGTCCTACTTTGGTGGGGCAGAGGATAAATGCGGGTAGAGGTAATAGTGGCACGCTGACTGTTGGGTGTGGCCAAACTGTGCCAACAGAGGGAGTGGCTTAAAGGGGTATGGTTAAGTAAAACCTGATCCTACTCTACTCTGGGTCAAGAGTGCATATTGCACAGAATGTAGGGGTTAGGAGAGCATAACAAACCATGCTGCATTACAAACAAGGTATAGTATTATAGAGGCTTTTTTGTTATAGTGGGCCTATGATAAATGCTCTTATTTTGCCCTCACTGTTAATGAACTCTTCAGACTCGTTCTGCACAGGGTAGTTCACCTTATTATGAATGTAGCACTGCATACCTACAGGAAAAAAGTAACAGTGATTTACAGAACCCTAAGTGACCGAATTAGGTTAAAAAAGCACAATAAACAGACTTGTTAGAATGACCCTCAAACAGCTGGTCATATGGTGCATTCATTTTTTTTTTCATATTTTGCACATCATAATCACAAGTAATCTACTGTTTTGTATTATTTATTTTCTGCAGTTTTAATTTATTGCAGATGTTTCCATTACATAGCTTAGTCAAAAAATTGAACAAACATGTAATTTATTTAAACTATTCTTATACACATATGGGAGTTTAGACTCCAATCTCTCCTCTGGTTTGTTTTGGCAAGCAATTGTAGAACTGCACAAGGCTTTGCACAATAAGAATTGGCTTATGTAATCATAATTCTCAATGCAAAGATGAATTTGCTGACACAAAGACATGAGAATTTCAGCAAAAAAACATCCTAGAGCATTATTTGCTGCTGCTAATGAATTCTGTTTAGCCTGAGAGAAGTGAGGACTAGGAATGAGACAAACACACCTAGGTTTGGTTCAAGGTGAGTTTGTGAAGCTTACCTAAATTCTGGTATCAAATTCAAACCCTATTGAAGTCAATGAGAGTTGAATGTTAAAAAAATTCATAATGGCTATTTTGTAGGCTACTAGGCATTGGATTTTTCAGTAAATGGCATAGGGGCTGGGCACCTCTTATCAAAGCATTTTTTTTAAATTCAGTTTGGCAGGGAGCAGTGATTTTAATTAAAAATGCAAAACCCCTTTAATTCATTTGCCTGGAATAATGCCCTTAGTGCCTGTGAAGTAGGCATTTGAACCACACAAAAAAATAAAAAACAAGAAAAAAGTGAGGTCCCCCTCAAAATCCATACCCTAATACCCCAACTGTCTCCCAGTACATGTTACTGGGGGGCCACTTCTGTTACCAAGGGGTGTTGCCCCTTCTTTGAATAGGCAGAGGATGTTTCTGTTGTCTGCCTCACCTCCACACCACTTACTGGAGTGTTTAAAGTGAAGAAGAAGCCTTCTCTGAGCTATATATACCCTTGTCTGGAATGTGTTCTATGCTAATCACTGTCCCTCACAAGTGGGTTCATCTCCCTATCACACACTCACCAGAAGCAGGTCAAAATGACATAGGGTTCCCTCACTCAAAATGGCTGCTGAAGTCTCTCAAAAATGTTGTGTCCAGTCAGATAACTTTCCTTTCTCAAATCACTAAACAAAGTCTCAAATGGACCAATTCCCTTGCAAGTCTCCCCTTGCGATAATGGCATTAGGATGCCTGCAGATGTGAAGGCTAACTGTAGCTGCCTACATAAAAAGTGTTGGTTTACCTGCTTTAAAATGTTATATGGAGTTAGGCTTCATTTGTTAGTCAGTTATGTAAAGTATATTTAAATCTACTTGCCCATCTAACACTAACTTTTCCACAGGTTGAGATTGCTGCTGTCTAAGGGTGACTATATTGCTCTTGCATAGATATGGTGGGGAGTGAGCATTGCTCCCCTAGGACAGGGTCTGTGTTATCTTCAGAATCCCCATTTGAATATAAAGATTAAAAATGCCTGGAAAAAAAAGAAGAAAACTAAAGAAGCTCCCACATCTAAGGACTGGTACAAATTTTTGTTTTTGTGGTTAGACACACTTCATATGTGCAGGTCTGATGGGAAAGCAGTGTATTGTTTTCTAATGAGAAATTGCTGATAGTAGAAATATACCCAATGAACACAATTATATTTATGTATTTTAGAAAAGAAACAGAGGAAGAAGATGCAAAATGCCTCCAAATGGCTCTTAGTTCCTAGATATAAAAAGTAGAACATAGAATCCTGCTGACTAAATAGATTTGATGTACTCTATTATGGTCATAAAAAAAACTTCCAATATTTAATATAAAGTGATATTAAAGCTTTATTTATTTTTTCATTAAAAAAATAAACATGGAATACTTACCTGCTCTGTGAAGCCCTGATCCCCCTATTCTTGGATTCCCTGCTGGTGCACCATGCTCCTCCTCTTTGGGAAGTTCCATTATTAAAAGCTGCTTTCCATGTGAGCATGCGGGCTCACTCCCAAGCCGCCCTGTCTGTGTCTATTGACACAGACGGAGAAACTTGGATCTGCCCCCGATCGCTTGGCACAGCATCTGATTGACAGCAGTGGGAGCCAATGTCTCCTGCTGTTATCAATCTGCTCAGGTATGAGGGAGACAGCGGCGAGAGCCACTGCTCTCAAACACATCACTGGATCGGATTGGGCTAAGGTAAGAAAAAGGAGGGCCTGAGGGGAAATTGGCAGCACAGAAGGTTTTTCACTTTAATACACAGAATGCATTAAGGTGAAAAACCTTAAGACTTTAGAACCACTTTAACAACAGTAAATACCACATAAGTGTGTTTCAGCTTATGGCCATGACGCACACAGGGTGATTTATAAAGGAGTGTCTATGTTGCTCTTGTCTGTTATAGGCTATATAATCTGCTTACTGCCTGCTGTCAATCACAAGGAGAAAGTGGACCTGATGTAAACTGTAAATAAACACACCACACTCTGACCATTCCTTTACCAAATAAAAAAAGAAAATGCCCCATGATGTAAATCCAATATGCAGACTAGTGTTGCAGATCTTCCTCAATCATAATGAATGACACCTGTAGACCAGCTAAAAGAAACAACACAACACCCCCCCCCCCCCGGCCAAATTAAAAATTCTCAGATGACAGCTGGTCAATTCAATTGACCAAATTTGGCCATGGCCATTGACCATATATAATCACTGATGTCAGCCAATATTCCCGCCCATTTTTTTACATTTAGCTGTCAATCTGGAACTTCTGGCTGACAGCTACATAGCCAGGCAGGCATAAATCACAGGATACTAGGTGTTTAAAAGGTTTTTATATATTTTTTGAATATACAGTAAATTAATGCCAGCTGGCAAATTGCACACTTGCAGGTGTGCAAACACAAACAATTGAACACATGTACACACACATACACACCTTCAATCATTCTGCACCTTTATATATATATATATATATATATATATATACAGTAACTCACAAATTGAGTACACCCCTCACATTTTTTGTAAATATTTTATTATATCTTTTCATGTGACAACACTGAAGAGATGACACTATGCTACAATGTAAAGTAGTACAGCTTTTATAACATTGTAAATTTTCTGTCCCCTCAAAATAACTCAACACACAGCCATTCATGTCTAAACCACTGGCAACAAAAGTGAGTACACCCCTAAGTGAAAATGTCCAAATTGGGCTGAATTAGCCATTTATCCTCCCTGGTGTCATGTGACTCGTTAGTGTTATAGGGTTTGTGTGTTGAGTTGTTTTGAAGGGACAGCAAATTTACACTGTGTTACAAGCTGTACACTCACTACTTTACATTGTAGCAAAGTGTCATTTCTTCAGTGTTGTCACATGAAAAGATATAATAAAATATTTACAAAAATGTGAGCGGTGTACTCACTTTTGTGAGTTACTGTAATTGCCACAGGAAGCATACTTTTTGCGTTTTGCACATAATAAGGTGAATTGCACTTAACCTTTTATTTATTTTATTTATTTATTACAGGTACTTATATAGTGCTGACAATTTATGCAGTGCTTAACATATACAGTATCTCAAAAATTGAGTACACTCCTTACATTTTTGTAAATTTTTTATTATATCTTTTCATGTGACAACACTGAAGAAATGACACTATGTTACATTGTAAAGTAGTGAGTTGTGAGCTTGTATAACAGTGTAAATTTGCTGTCCCCTCAAAATAACTCAACCCACAGCCATTAATGTCTAAACCGCTGGCAACAAAAGTGAGCACACCCCTAAGCGAAAATGACCAAATTGAGCCCAATTAGCCATTTTTTCTCCCTGGTGTCATGTGACTCATTAGTATTACAAGGTCTCAGGTGTGAATGGGGAGCAGGTGTGTTAAATTTGGTGTTATCGCTCTCACTCTCTCATACTAGTCACTGGAAGTTCAACATGGCACCTCATGGCAAAGGACTTCTTGAGGATCTGAAAAAAAAAGAATTGTTACTCTATTTAAAGATGGCCTAGGCTATAAGAAGCTTACCAAGACCCTGAAACTAAACTGCAGTACAGTAGCCAAGACCATACAGCAGTTTACCGGGACAGGTTTCTCTCAGAACAGGCCTCACCATGATCGACCAAAGAAGTTGAGTGCATGTGCTCAGCGTCATATCCAGAGGTTGTCTTCAAAAAATAGACAAATGAATGCTGCCAGCATTTCTGTAAAGGTTAAAGGGGTGGGGGATCAGCCTGTCAGTGCTCAGACCATATGCATCAAATTGGTCTGCTTGGCTGTCATTCCAGAAGGAAACCTCTTCTAAAGATGATGCACAAGAAAGCCCGCAAACACTTTGCTGAAGACAAGCAGACTAAGGACATGGATTACTGGAACCATGTCCTGTGGTCTGATGAGACCAAGATAAATGTATTTGGTTCAGATGGTGTCCAGCGTGTGTGGACTTCCTAGCAATATTGTTGGGCATAAAAGTGGGCAAAGGCCTTGTTAATTAGAATAGGGTAGGAAATTATTCCTCCATCATTATCCATAATTTGCATTATTGGTTAGATGGCAGAATCAAGAAAAGAGAGGAGAGCTAATGCTCGATACATGTGCGGTTCGTTTGGTTCCGAATATATATTCGGACAAATTTTTAGTTATTCGGAGATTCAGATATATCTGTTTCCCCGAATTACAGCACAAACTAATTTTACAGAATTTTCAGAATAATGAAAGGAAATTTGTCCAAATTTCCAAACTTCTAATTGAAATTCAACTCAAATTTTATATTGAATTTCTTTCAAGTTTGAACTGTAAACATATTGTTGAAATCAAAGACTGTGGGCCTGATTCATAGTACGGCGAATTGGCGTTTCGGCGTGATTTTGCGAAGCGGCGATTATTTAAGTCTGAAATTGGCATTCAAAGAACGGCGGGCGGAAAATAGCGCCTAGTGTGAGATTCATTAAGATGCAATATGGTCAGAGCGCGACTTAAAACCACGCCAGCTAAAAGCTCGACTAAAGTTTAGCCAAATTTTCCCCTGTACCCCCAAAAATCCCAAATCACTGTGGAAGGTGTGGAAGTCAATTTGGAGATGACTTGCGTTTAAAAAAATCTCAAAAACTGACTTAGAAAGAGAGATATCTGCGAAAGTGTGGAAAGGTTAAACAGCTCCTCCAGCCGCGAGCTGCGAACTCGCGAATGTGCGCATGCGCAACGCCAAATTGGCTCAAAAAATTTCGCCAGCGCGATTTTGGGGCAATTTTTTTTTGAATACCGCTTGCAAATCCGCTGTCTCGCCCATAGAAAATGGCAAAAACCGGCGGAATTGGAAAAACATGCACACTTCCAACAAGGGATCCTTTAGTAAACACCATCACATTCCATACACCTTTCCTGCTAACTCCGAAATCATAGCAGTCAAATCTACAGTGTTTATATAGAACCTCCACATTCTCTGAAAAAACCCACAAAATATTACATTGGGGAATTGGTCGTCAGATAGAAAAAAAATAGATGTAAAACATATTTCAAAGAAAGATTATTAGCATTTCACACATATCAAGGAAATGTCACAATTTTGACAATATTTTATGTGTTTCCAAAGAATGTTTTTAGAAATATATTGCAAATACTACCTTTTCTTCCATATGGGTATGGCCAAGTGTTACCATTTTACTACACATTTAACTGAAGGTATATATATATATATCCCTTATACTTGGCTAATTAGCAAAGTATGCCCAACAAACAAATAGAGCTTTAGCTCACAATATTGCTACATATTGACTTTATGTGGCATCTTTTGTATTTTGTTCATGTCTTTAGATTAAAAGTTTGCTGATACACATGCCTTTTTCAAACATGAACAAAATTAATGATGTCAACATTTGGAGGATTGGAGATATCCAAGTGTTGCCCATACAGAGGGCACCTTCCGGATTCGAACTTACAAACCTACAGCAGGAAGGCAGACTCCCTAATCATTGTGCTATTTCTCAGTGAGCGTTGGGTGTTTTCCTCATGCCGTCAAAATGCTCACATGGGAACAGGGGCCATTGAACTGAATAGGATTGGATTTTTTGCCTGTTTTGGGAGCTGATCCTTGAGCTGGACAAATCCCCCTCAAACGCCCCCAAACGGGCTACGTTCACATGTACGTGTTTGTGGTCTGTTTTTGGGGCTTTTGTAGGTGATTTCATATAACAATGCCTGCCCAAAAAATGCATGTCAAAACGCCTGTGAAAACGCCAGCCAAAATGCACATAAGAACGCCTGATATAATTGCCACGCCAAATTTAGGGATGTTCATGAGTGATGAGTCAGATTGTTGGCTTACATATCTGGTCAATTGTCACAATCTCACTTCCCAAATCCCAAAAGGTGTGTTTCAATTGTTTACCTAAATATATATTTCTCTCTCTCTCACGTAATTGTATATATATGTATGTATTCCTGTATCTAAACATTCTAAATAATGACTAGCAAACTTCAAGAGAGAATTTTTTCAATTCACATATACTATACACACCTACATACATTTCTATTCCTCATTTCTATTTCCCTTGTTTTGGCAACTGAGCATGCTCCAAAACACACAGGACACACACAGTTAATTTTTGGACTGGGCGTTACCATTCTGGGTGTGTTTGCTTGGATTATATATAGCTCACTCAGACATCAGGAAAGATTTGACCTACGAAGAGGTCCAATATATTTGTGTGTCACATGCTTTATGGGTAACATTTTTGGCCCTTTGTTATTTATGGAGGTGAGATTTGGCTGTGTTGTGTGTTGACTCTCTGTAAGTATTTATTGCTGTTAACATAATTCTGTCAATCTGCACATGCATCTGTTGATTATGGGCTCTTTGTCGATGTATATGGTCTAAATGTTGTACAAAGGTTGTTTTTGTTTGAAAAATACAAATGTAATAAACAGCATGTTTCCAATTTTTTTTTAAAATGTCTTCATGTGTCTAAATAAAGTTTTCTGGTGTCCACAAATGTATGTATTTGTATTTCTTTTTCTAAGTTAAATCTGCTTAATGGTTGTGTATGTTCACTATTCGCGAATTCGCGAATATACAAAACCGCGTTCTCACATTTATACATGAAACCGGAAACGACACTTTTGGTGCGTGCACACGTTTCCGGAAATTGTCCAGGCCCTGTCTTAAGTGTGCATCATGGCTCCTGCACTGTTTACTGCCGAAATAGTGGCATTTGTGTGTAAGGTAAGGAGGGGGTGTGAATGTGCAGGGTGCGGGATGGGGGATGGGGGATGGGTGGGTCGCTTATCTAGCGGGTGTGCAAGAAACTTTTGGTCTGCTGATCTGCGCATGCACTTTCTGCCTATTAGACGTGATCTAGAAGCTTCCTGTTATAGAAACTTCCTAGATGTGAACCTGTTCCCTATATATATATATATATATATATGTGTATATATGTATATGTATATGTATATATATGTATATATATATATGTATATATATGTGTGTATATATATATATATATATATATATATATATATATATATATATATATATATATATATATATATATATATATATATATATATATATATATATATGTGTGTGTGTGTGTGTGTATGTGTATATGTATGTATGTATGTATGTGTGTATATATATATATATATATATATATATATATATATATATATGTATGTGTATATAAAAAATATATATTATACAAAATATATATATTAGACAATATATATACTATGTATATATTATATACAATATATATACATTAGATACATTATAGAATATGTTATATACCATATATTAGTGTATATAATAGGGAACAGGTTCACATCTCTGAACTTTCTATATAGATATAGATAGGCATACCCTGCTTTAAGTACACTCACTTTATATACAATCGTGAGTAAGGACACAGCTTGTTCAGCTTGCCATGACACTGCTCACAAACCATAAGTGACAGGGATAACAAACTTAGGGAGCAACGACAGGGTACCCAGGACTACACCATATCCATTTTGTGGCTGGCCAGCTTGCCTAGGTAATCTATCATGTCATAGTCCTGGATCCCCTTAACATGCTCCCACATGGTTTGGGAGTAAGGCTATGTCAATATGGCCAAAATTTACAATGGAGCTGGTGTATTTTCATGCATCGAGAAAAGAAAAAAGGGATTGCTTCACTTTAAGTACATTTTCAGTTTACATACATGCCCTGGTCCCATTGTGTACTTAAAGTGGGCTATGCCTGTATATAGATAGATTTGATTCGTTTCAACTTTTACACAAAATTAAACCCAATTATCTGTGACAGATTGCTCTGACGCTTTGGAATCTGTCTCGATAAAGACAAATGTATTGACCCTTTTCATATATGCAAGATTAGAAACATTATATTCCCTAAATGCATAATGCCAAAAATTATTGCCTTACATACATCCATACACACTGCAAGCTCGGCACCGTTTGTCTTGTCTGACACTCTTACCATCATAAGCTGGATCTGCACACAGCAGCTAATTGGTTCACCTGAGATGGAATCAGTGATCACAAAAATCTGGAATGGTCATGTCTTCAAAGGATTGCCTTGAACAAATCACCTCTAAAAGAAACACATGAGTGTATAATCACTTGTCTCAATGGATCACATTCCCAACACACCCATCTCACACTGCCATATGATAATGAATGGGGGTGTCCATTGCAAGTTAAATACACCCCCAGATCACATTGCTTTGTTAATTTACAGATCTAACTGGAATCTGATGGCACTGCTGTGAACCACTATGCCATCAAATTCTGCTGGGGACCTTTAAAAAGGATTATGTGTGATTGTGTGGATAATTATGCCACCTTAAATTTGCATCTCCCACATACCATGTGCAACTCTTGCAGGAATTGTGAATCAAGGATAATTCAGCACAGCTTAATGAACAGACACATTGAGGAGTGTAGGAACACACCGTCAGATTACCCGATCACACTATGGGGTTTTAACTCCTCCATAATTTTGCCACTTTGGAAACCAAGTGCTTACTTTATGTATACTTTTTAGACGGAACTACAATTTCTAGTAGGGTGATATCATTGCATGAGATTTTCCCTCACTTCCTGTCTTAGTGTCACCAAGACAGGAAGTGAGGGGAATATCACTGTGGGGAAATAGCTTGCAATTGTTGCCTTATAATGTCCATAGTATATATAAAAGGAAAGAATTGCTGGCTATATCCCCACGGGAGATTCCCTCACTTCCTGTCCTGGTGACACCAAGACAGGAAGTGAAGGGAAATCTCCTGCAATGATATAACACTGTTACATGTTCTAGTTATGTAGCAAACTTAAGAATATACAAAGCAAACATCTTTTTTTTTCCATTTTGGCAAAATCATGGATTAATTAAAAAACTATCTTTGTTTGTCCCGTGGCTTGCAGGAAAAACATTTTGCCTTGATTCCACCATCAACACAGACAGGGGAAACCCTCCTGCGGAGCCATTGTGTTCTCCTGGTGCTGCCCCTGCCAGGAAAACACAGTGATTATTGCTAGTGGCTACAAGAGATGCTAGCGATAAGTGTGTGTAAAATCTGACAGACTGGTTGTACGTTGTCCTCCAGGTGATCGACCAATCAACTTGGGTACCTTCAGCCTGGCCATACACAGTTTAAATCTGCATCTCAAATGAAGCAATCCCATTTACATATAACACTCCATAAAGGAGAATTGAGGGGCTTATCAGGTCTGCGTCAAAAATTAACAGCCACACCCAATCAGACAGCTCGTGTTAAAAGGGACCTGAAAAGCAATCTGCATGGCTTGCTTTTCCAAGCATTGGCTAGTTTAGTGAGCCTGGACTAATAACAGTCACTGTAATGCTACCCATACTGCTGTCCTTTTAACATGGTGACAAAAGTTGATACCTATGCTACATGTGTGTAAAGTTACTTGCACCCTGCTAAATGGACAGCAATAAGGTTGTAAATACAGTGACTGCCTGTCCCCCCCTGATGGCGGCCCTGGGTGTGTCATGAAAGGCCGATTGAGAAAATGGCTATATCATGTAGAGGAAATCACCAGTGTGGGGCAACCTATGTCATGGAGGTAGATTTGGACATCGATGTATATGTATCACCAGAAATGGAATTCTTTGTTCTACAATATCTCAAAGACGACCTAGCATGTTATTTGAAGACTGTACTATTTTGGACATACTTGGACTCAAACATACACTGCTCTTTCCACAGCTCCTCCTCCTCTGGGGGTATGATAATGTATATACGCATCTTCACCAAAAGCACAAGATGATGTGTCGTCTCCGGATGAGGCTGCAGCGGAGATTTCAGTTCCTGCCTGATATAGTGGATCTGCAGCGGGCCTGGAGTGATGCCAAAAGGCGCTCACCCAAGCTCCTGCTAAAGGCTGTGGAGCAAATCTCCGGTAAGTAAAAATATACATTACATGTGACCAGATAGGTTACAATTTTTTGGGTAGGTGGACATGTGTTTAGCTATGCAACAACACTAATACCAACACCCCCCCCCCCTCCCTCTCGCTCCTACCTTTCCTACCTCCATCAAGTGTCTCTTCACAGCCTTTAATACTACTATGTACATTCGTATTTTTTATGTTTCTTTTTTTTCTTCTGCTTCTAGCCAAAGCGGACGGACGGCACCCTCTTGTGCTTTTGGTGAAGAAGGGGAGGAGGAGGACGGCCACACTACAATACGCAATCAGAGGCAGCGAGCCATTTGAGCAGCTGAAAATTGTGGATCGTAAGTAGAAAATAAAAATGATAGAAATTTCTAATCTCTAATCACATTTTACAGAGCCCCCTTTACATCGGAGTCTCCAGACTTACTACACTGTAAGAGGGAAGTGTGAAGTCTCTGATGTAAGGAGAGTTCTGGGAACCATTATTTGAGGGGGGAAGCTGGGGACTCTGGTGTAAAAGGGAACTCTGTGTTCCCCAAAGCTCCCCCATACATCTGAGCTTACAGAGACCCTCTTACACTTCCCTTCCTCAGTCCACCACAGACAAGGGCACAACAAGTCCCACTGCAGAAGGCTACCTGCTTGGACTTGTAATCCTCTCTGTAGGGGAATGAGGAAATACTGCCTGCTATGCTAAGACTTGTAGTGCCCTCTGTTAGGGACTAAGGATTCCTCAGTCCTCAACATTCTAGGGCACTATAAGTCTCAGCATAGTGGGCTGTCATACCTCAGTCCCTCACAGCTCGGGTCAAAAACAACACAGTTAAACATCTAAAGGACAACTCCAAACAAAACTACCAATAATGGACAGAGTCCATATGCTCTATAATGTCAAAGACCCGCTACCACTCACCTTCCACCTCTGGTGCTGTCATTGTGTAGGGCAAAGGGCTCCATCTACACCATGTTTGGCTTTCATGTCAGATAGGCAGGACTTGCTCAGCTCCACTCTCTTCCTTGGCAATTGACTCTGGCGTCATTGTGGATCTTTCCTCCTCTAGAAAACCCCCAGGGGCCCTCTCCTTGTCCCCCAGCCACCCAGGGCCTTCTTCTCCTCCTCCTCCACCAACCATTTTCAGACTCTTCCAACTTCCCTGGGGCTACTCAACCACTTTGCATAGTGGACACAACAAATCTATGACCAGCCTGCAAAATATCAAGTCTGGGCCTGGTTACCTGTATGTTCCGGGTCCAGGGCGGAGCTCTCCTCCCAGAGCAACAACTGATGATAGCAGAGTGAGTTGACCGGCCAGTCACTTCCTACTGGTGCAGGTACACACCTACCGATTCCTCCACATCTTAGGATAACATGATCAGACGGCCAATCCCCAGGCAGAGAAGGAGGAGTAAGTGTCAGCGGACAACAGACACCTGGCAGACGCAGTGAAGGGACTGCAGCACACTGCTGCAACTTTTTGATCCGAGGATTGAAAGCAATCTTTTACTTGGGAGATTTCCCTGACTGCGCCCTTCGAAATGTTGGTGCTCCGCCACTGGCCGCAAGGCCCCTGTAGGTGCGAGGCCTTAGGCGCCCGCTTAGTTTGCATGGTGCCCTCCTGTTTTAAAACATGGTCAATGCATCTCATTGGTGTAAGTGCACTTCTATGTTCTGAATTGTAGGGGCATTGAGTATGGTGCTAGCATGATGAGAGGTTACTGCCTATTTGTGTCCATAAATAATATATAATGTTTTTCTTTTATTTTAGAAACCAGTGATCAGGATGTGGAGGCTCAGCCTTCTCAGGCCCCCTGTAAGTAATGTGGATGTGCTGGTGTGTTGTGTATTAGGTCGAACTTGGAGGAATGATTGTTTGTTTTGTTTTCTTTTGTGGTTGATGTAACTTCAGCAAGAGAGGAGCCTCAGGCAGGGCCAAGTCGCCTGGATCCGGGCCAGGAACAAACTGTTGGCCAAGAAGAGGCCAATTGGTCCGACTCGGATGAGGACCTGGGCTCTCCTCAAAGGGGAAGTAAGTATTCTACATGTGTTTGTGTGTTCAATGTGTCCTGGTAAATATAAGGGCTGTAATATATATATTTTGACATTGGGGTTTTGTAGCAGCTGACATTGAGGATGTTTGTTGTGGAGGACTGGGGAAGAGGGGCCACTGCTTACCCAGTCCACTGTAACTACTACCTTCAATGTTTCCAGACTACTTTCTGTGTGCCTTTATCAAATAGCTTTTGTTCAAGGATTGTATTTGTGTCTTTGTGTTTCTAGGAGATACAACGCCATCCCCCCATGAAGGGACACCATCCCCCCATGTAGGGTCTCCCCCATCCTCCCCCACTCCAGGCTCCCCCGAACTAGTCTGTAAGTACCTAAAATTAGATTCTCACATGAATTGTGTGTGCTAGGATGATGTGTATCTAGGATAATCTAAGTTGGAGTCAAAGCAAGTGTAGTTTTGCTATATGTGACAGGAAGGTTGGTCATGAAACACTCTTGCTTAACCTTCATGTTTGAAAGGTGGTTTTGGGGAGCATTACAGGACATGTTATCTTTTGTAAGTTATCTCAAGCCACCCTATTCTAAATTGGTGTTAGTTTCTCTACATTGGAAATGGTGTGCTTTGTACTTGTAAATTTTTAGGGGACATTGTAATTTAATCATGTCCTGATTTAGTCAACACTGAAAATGTGTGTTTGTCAATCTTTCATAAATACTCTTCCTCGGTAATGTACCACATTCCAGTTCACAATTTGTGTTCTTTTTGTGCAGTTTCTCCAGAGCCAGCCACGCCATCCACTTCAGGGGCCCCAAAAAAACCTGATGATGGTAAGTTGTGTGCTTTTCCAGTAATGTGTCTACTTAGTAAGTGGAGAAATGCTAACTGTGTATGTCCCCGCTCAGGCTTCAAGTTGTTCTAAAGGCAGCGGGTTCTTTATGTGAATGCATTCTATGCATTAGTATTCCAAGTGATAGGTGTGCATATTCCCCCTAAGACTTACTGGGACCATTTTTTACGGTCCAAATTTTTGCACTTATACTTGTCTGGAACAGACTCCCCCTCCTCCTTAACTGAGGTGACAGCATGCCAATATTGCCTCCTGATGCTGTCACTCCTAATCATTGAGACCATTGGAAGGGAGGGGGGCAAGGCTGGCTCACAGCCTAGTGCCTGAACAGGCACAGGGTGCTTGGCTTCATCTCATGTGCCTCCATAGCAAGCTGCCTGCTGTGGGGTCAAACAACAGGAGGGAGGTGCCTAGAGGTGTGTACAGGGGCCATGTAAAAAGGAGGATTGTTATTTCTCTTGTCCCCAAAAACCTAGAGAGTGTAAGTCTAACCTGATTAGTTTTCCGCAGCCCTCCCAAAATGATATGTTTCCAACACTTAGAACAGGCAGGGCTGAGGCACCAAAAACATCAGAAAAACACAATCAGCACAAAAGCAGGGAGTACGTATCCTTAACGCTACAAGCTTCACCCAGAAGAATGACGCTTGCACTGTACAAATCTGCATCACCACCATATCAATGTCTAAATAAAACTTTCAGGGAAATGTGGAGGGGTAATGAGTGGGTGTTAGAGCGTTTTCATGACTGCGTAACCTACAGTTAGCGTGAGTCCATTTGTTGATAAACTTTTTCTTCTCTCTTAACACAGCTGGGATGGCGGAAAGGAGATCAGGGGAGCAGACACATCTGCTCCGTCCAGAACTGGCCCTCAAAATTCCTAAGGGTGAGTCTCTACTATGTGTCAGGTTCAATCTATAGACAGTAAGAGGGAGAGAGAACGCTCCACAGATTCCAATGGTGATAGAGATAAATGTGTGCACATGTATCGTGTTGACCAATTGAACCCAAAACACCTTACATTCTTCAAAATGATTGCTTGTGTTTACATGCAGAAAAGCATTTTACTTAGCTTTGGTGGAACTGCTACTAACATTCCAAGCCATCTTATGTAACCTTTTGAACAATTTGCTGTGAAAGTTTGAGTTTAAGGTTTACAACAGCAATTTAGCATATTTGCTTCAGAGTGTTGATAAAAGCCAACCAATAGACTCCTAAGCATATTTGTTGAGGCACATTAATTACAATCCTTGTTTGGATCATTTTGCCTAAAACTAATTGTCATGTTTTTTTCTACCCAGGGCACACCCACCTCACCTACGAGGTCCTCCTGGATTATATGAGGTGGTGCGGAGACCGAATTCTCTATTTGGAACACCTTTGTGGCGTGGATCCAGACCCTAAGGAGCCATTCGTTAGGAATGTCACACCTTTAAAAAGATCCTAGTATTTTTTTTTTTGTTTGTTTACTTATGTTGCACGTTGCAACACAAAGAAATGTCACATTTGTAATTGTTGCCCATTATAAACAAAAATCTAACAAAAAAATCAAAAAAAGTTTAAAAAAAAACCCCTTTTTTTGGGACCCAAAAAAACAAAAAAAAACAAAAAAAGCCTTGTTTTTGGCAACCAAAAAAAATATAAAAATTAAAAAAAACCCCATTTTTTGGGACCCAAAAAAACAAAAAAAAACAAAAAAAGCCTTGTTTTTGGCAACCAAAAAAAATATAAAAATTAAAAAAAAACCCTTTTTTTGGGACCCAAAAAAACAAAAAAAACAAAAAAAGCCTTGTTTTTGGCAACCCAAAAAAAAAAATGTTTACAAAAAAGCCTTGTTGTTTTTGGCAACGGAAAAAACCAAAAATGTATACAAAAAAGCCTTGTTGTTTTTGGTAACAAACTAAACCAAAAATGTTTACAAAAAAGCCTTGTTGTTTTTGGTAACAAACTAAACCAAAAATGTTTACAAAAAAGCCTTGTTGTTTTTGGTAACAAACTAAACCAAAAATGTTTACAAAAAAGCCTTGTTGTTTTTGGTAACAAACTAAACCAAAAATGTTTACAAAAAAGCCTTGTTGTTTTTGGTAACAAACTAAACCAAAAATGTTTACAAAAAAGCCTTGTTGTTTTTGGTAACAAACTAAACCAAAAATGTTTACAAAAAAGCCTTGTTGTTTTTGGTAACAAACTAAACCAAAAATGTTTACAAAAAAGCCTTGTTGTTTTTGGTAACAAACTAAACCAAAAATGTTTACAAAAAAGCCTTGTTGTTTTTGGTAACAAACTAAACCAAAAATGTTTACAAAAAAGCCTTGTTGTTTTTGGTAACAAACTAAACCAAAAATGTTTACAAAAAAGCCTTGTTGTTTTTAGGGCAAACGACAAAACCACAAATGTTTACAAAAAAGAATTGTTTTTGTGAAAACCTTCCAAAAAATGATGTCAAAACATAAAAAATGTTTAAAATGTTTATCTAAATTAAATTTAAGTATGTTGCTCTTTGCAACACAAATGTTACATTGGCAATTTAGTTCATTCTATTATATATTGTAATATATTTTTTGTACGCTACAGTTGGTAGACACCCACATGTGTTATTAAAACATTTATTTTATTACCCAAGTTTTCTTTTTGGTGTACACATCGAATGTCTTTTGTGTTGTATTTGTTTAGTTGAGTGGTGTGGTCTGTAATTGTTAGTATGTTGGCTTTGGTTTATGTTAGCCTTGAGACTTGTTTTGAAGCTACATTTGAAGGGAGACCTTTTCTTGGGACGTTATGTGAACATTGAGTTATCTAAATTTACATGAAATCATATGTTTGGAGATAGAGAAGCACGTGTGTATAAATGCCTACATTAACCAGGGCCATTACTTGGCCACCAACACTCCTAAAAAACCAAAGAGCAAACACAAACTAATCATTTTGCATAAAATTTTATTTCATCCCCAAAAGAAGCACTATAATAAATCATATTGTGCCACCCTCAAATTAAAAAAAAAAATGGCCCAACAAATTGGCCAATGTAAATCATTAACAAAACTAAACCAAATTAAACAAAAAAACAAAAAATCAAGTTGGTGGTCGTGCCTGAAGCAGTGTGGTGAGCACTGTTAAGTTTCCTGCCATCAAATGGTGGGCCAATAGTTCCATCTGGTCTGGGGTTAACTGTAGAGTTGTGCTCAAGTGGCCAATTAGGATCATATCTTCTGTCTGAGGCTGCTGATGATGCAGGGTGTTGAACGTTGGAAATGTCCCAGACAGAAGATGTTCTGCCAATAGTGTCATCTGCTCTGGGGTCAGCCTAAGCATTTGGGCAACGTGTGCCATTACCATGAGATGGGATCGTTGCTGCTCCAAGGCTATTTGATGCTGCTGGTGGTGCAAGGGTTGTGAAGATGTGTGGGGAGTGGTGGTTGATTGTTTGTTGTGGTCCACGATGCGGGGGCAAACGACATGTCGCATTGGTGACAAAAAAGAAGAACGGCCTGGGGAGGAGTGAAGTGATAAAGGTGTGGAGGGAATGTAGTCAGGTGGAAGGGGTACTGTGGAACCAGTGCGCATTGAGGTTGTGCAGGAGGATTGCTCATTGAGGGGTGTGGGAGTCCGAACGGAGTGTGAAGTGCTAGGAGTGGCTACAGGAGGAATTGTCCCATCCCCAGCTGCCTGACAAGTGGCCAACACTGGCATTACCCTCCCACTACCACAACCTGCAGTGGCAGGTGAGTGAGATGTTTGGGAGGGCTCTGCCAATGGGGCATCTTCAGATCCAAACAGGCATTGGCGTGTGGCCAGCACCTGAGTGTCAACACTTTGCCGATCCCGTTGATGCTGGTCTGCTAAACTTACCAAGCTGTTACGCATATCCTGTTGAACCTGTAACATATCCTGGTGAACCTGTACCATTGTTGCTACAGATTCCTGTATGAGCCCGAGCAGACGTACTGCCTCAGTAGATTGCTGAGTACGCCTCCTTAACTCATTTTGGACCTGATACTCATCAAGCAGCCTCTCGGCTACATCCAGCATAGATGGACGAAGTTGGGTAGGTGACAATCCCTCTGCATCTAAGGCTACCTGAAAGCAGAAGAAATAGACCAAATCATTATCAAACATCATGCCTAAATATTTCAGATTAGTTTGACAACTTAACACCCCAAGCAGAACGTTGAAAAGTTTGATGTGCTTCTAATGAGTACTTGTTCATTGTAAGATTATCCAAGCTAGCAACACTTCTGATAATGGGTACATATTATATTGGTATGACTAATATGACAAAGGCAAAAAAGATTCAACATGAAGGTGTTCCCAATTAACCCTGGTGTGGTAGGTTGTTTATGCTTTTGGTAAATCTGTTACTACACCAATGACTTTATACATCTACGTATGTTGTCTAAAATCTTGCCATCAATCGGCTAGAGGACAACCCAACCTAACGATACCCATGAATTTGGACCTGGAAAATCAAAGACGGGCCGGACTTTAAAGATCCTGGATGTTTTTGGAACATTAGTGGCACACCAAATTATAACATAATTCCCTGATGTTCAAGATAGAACTCTTGTTGTGCTGGTGCATCGTCAGAATGTCATAGCACTAATTTAACACACACAATGTAAGCCACATCTAGTCCAAAATCAATGCTACCATTGAAATGTTACATGTGCACCTTGTTCCCTTATATCACATACCACAGCACTGGATGCAGAATCGTCGCCAGCTCCTGATCCAACTCCAGCTGCAACGTCAAGAGGGGCCTGATGTTCTTTTAACCACTTTAGTACCAGTCACGTAACCTCTACGTCATCAGACTTTGCGGGGTTATACCGGGATGATGCCTCTAGCTAGAGGCATCATCCCGGTACCGTTGTTTGAAGCCGACGGTCGGCTTTCCGTCGGTAACGATCGATGCGGCTCGGGAGCCGCTCGATCGTTACCCGGGGGGGCGGGAGGGGACGTCCCCCCCCTCCCGCCGCCTTCCGCGGCTTTGCTCGGGGCTACCGTCCCACCGGGAGCCCCGAGCACCCAGCCGGCACGTCCGCCGGCTGGATGGAGTCCCGATGAATGCCGGAAACGGCATCGATCGGGTCTCCGATGACGTAACCCGGAGGCGGCGTCCATGATGTCACGTCCGGGTTACTGTGCTGCAAAAGGCGGCAGATTTGAAAAACGGCTGTATGCAAAAATGCCGTTTTCGGCGTTTTGCATACAGGGAAGTGTAGTGGAGGGGTCTAGGGTCTTTTAGACCCTCGATCCCTCCATAAAGAGTACCTGTCACGACATATTGCTGTCACCAGGGATGTTTACATTGCTTGTGACAGCAATAAAAGTGATCAGATTTTTTTTTTTTTTAAAAACCTGTAATAAAGTTTAAAAAAAAAGAAAAAATAAATAGGAAAAAAAAAAAAAAAAAAAATTTAGCCGTCCCCGTCACCGTTAGCTCGCGCACAAAAAAAAACGTATACGCAAGTCGAGCCGCAAATGAAATCGCTGTTCAAACCACACATGTGAGGTATCGCCGCGATCGCCAGAGCGTGGGCAATAATTAAAAAAAAAGAGCTACACTCTAACTCTAAACTGGTAACCGTTAAATAAATTTAAAGCGTCGCAGATTGAGATCTCTATTGACCGTAGTTTGTCGCCATCCCACGGGGGGGCGCAATTTTAAACCGTAACATGTTTGGTATCTATTTACTCGGCGTGACATCATCTTTCACAATATACAAAAAAAATGGGCTAACTTTACTGTTTAGTATTTTTTAAATGCAGTGAAATGTGATTTTTCAAATTTTTTCCAAAAAAATGGCGTTTTAAAGACCGCTGCGCAAATACCGCGTGACAAAAAATTTTGCAATGACCGACATTTTATTCTCCAGAGTCTTTGCTAAAAAAATATATATAATGTTTGGGGGTTCTAAGTAGTTTTCTAGGAAAAAATACTGGTTTTAACTTGTGAACAAAAAGTGTCCGAAATAGGGCTGGGGCTAAAGTGGTTAAAAACAAAAAAAAAAAAACATGTTTAGTACATAACCTTAGTCAGTAATGATTATGGCCAGATTGCCCTCCTAGCTTCATGAATGAAGCATTGAGGCCAAACATTCAAAAGTGCTTTCCTGGGCTCATAGGACACTTGCTAAACCCTCCCAAAGGTTAAGAAGGCTTGGTCTGCCTACTAATGACGGCACCCATTAATGCTGTCAACTGTGTTTTGCAGGGTAAACATCTAAAAGGCAACACTCTTTCCTAAGAAAAAACATGTGTGTTAATGGGGTTAATAAGATTCAAAAAAACATTATTTGACTAGACATACCAACACCTTCCTCCAGGCCTAGCTGCACTGGGTGTGTTCCCTGCTGCGGATCTTCTGTAAAGGACATAGCAATATGAGCTATCTTGGAAAAAAAAAAACATCTACATTGTTTGGCACAGTATGATATTGGACCTACCAGGAGGAGGGTCAGCACTGATGTCAACACCTGTGAGTCCGTCTGGTTCGCCAAGCTGCATGGGCTGTGGAGGGGCTGAGATCCGTGCTACAGATGAACAAATTGCAGGTTGGGGAAAACAAAAAAAGGACAATTGGAAGGGCAAGTATCACATTCTCTTAATGTCACACATAGGATAGTAGTTAATCTTTTCCAAACAACTCACACAATTGACATCCAAGATAATATCCTACCTCGGTGCAAAGCATCCGAATCTAAGTCCTCTCTGGGAAAGATGGTATCGGGTCCTATGATGTTCAAGAAAGGTAATTGATAATCCCAGAGAGAACTTCGTGCACGTTCATCCAGCCGACCTTGACGGTCATAAAGACCCTCCGCAGCCCATGCAATTAGCTTCTTCCGAACGGACCCACAGATGTCGTTGACCTTCTTCCGCACACTGTCACGGTGGCGAGGTGCTTCACCCAGTGCATTTACAGCATCCCGGATTTCATCCCACAATCTGTTCTTCTCTGTTACTGAGTAAGACGCGGCCCTGGTCCCATGTATCGCCTGATATCTGGCCATATAGGCGTGGACCAGGGCACAGCACTGATTGTGGGTGAAACGGGGAAGCCGGGGTAATGTGGACAAGCTGACTCTGGTGGACGGACCCGCTCCAGGACTACTGTCAGAAGAGCCAGCTTGTCCACTTGGTGTGTTAACACCTCCCCCGGCTTCCTCCTCCGGGATGGGGATGGTGGACTCCCTCATGGATACAGCTGGAGCCTCCCTCACACCAGAGCCAGACGATCTGCCCACCCTGCCCCCCCTGCCCCCCCTGCCCCCCCTGGCCCCCCTGGCCCCCCTGGCCACCCTGCCCCTTCTCATCCTTCCAGTGGGTGGGGCCATGGGAGCACGAGGTGGGCAGAGAATCTGGCTGTCCAGCAGCAGCAAAGAGCCCCAAACTCCTAAATCTGAAATGACAAAAGAGAAAACAGAAAAAACAGGATTTGCAGATTGCTCTTCATATACAGTATAATTAGTGAACAGTTACAGAACACACTTACCTAATGGCACAAACAGACTTGGTGGTGGTGGTGGTGGTAGTAGTGGGCAAAGAGCAGAAGAGGCTGCAAAGAAAAGGAAAAAAAAAACACATAAGAAAACGCATATGGGTACAAATCACACGAGGCCCTCCAAACACTTACCTAATGGCACAAACACGGTGGTGGTGGTGGTGGCAAAAAAAGCAGAAGAGGTTGCAAAGAAATGGAAAAAAAAAAACACATAAGAAAACGCATATGGGTACAAATCACACGAGGCCCTCCAAACACTTACCTAATGGCACAAACACAGTGGTGGTGGTGGTGGTGGTGGTGGTGGTGGTGGCAAAGAGCAGAAGAGGCTGCAAAGAAATGGAAAAAAAAAAACACATAAGAAAACGCATAGGGGTACAAATCACACGAGGCCCTCCAAACACTTACCTAATGGCACAAACACAGTGGTGGTGGTGGTGGTGGTGGCAAAGAGCAGAAGAGGCTGCAAAGAAATGTAAAAAAAAAACACATAAGAAAACGCATATGGGTACAAATCACACAAGGCCCTCCAAACACTTACCTAATGGCACAAACAGACTTGGTGGAGGGGGGGTGGTGTAATCCTTTATAGGCAAAAGGAGGCTGCAAACATTAAACATACATGAGAAATCGCATGACCTACATACGTGCACATAATAAATTACAGTTATCAGGAAAGCAAAAATGGTGTCTTTGGAAGCTGGGAAGGTAAGGGGGCAGGTTTAGATGCCAAATCTAGACTGCACACCTTTAACAAACATGAGAAAACACATGTCCAAACCACATGCACATGGGGCCAACTGCCAATGATTAAAAGACACTTGAGGGGTTCCCAAGCTATTGTGGGTTGGAGGGGATTCACCATAGACAACTTAAGCACACCCAAGATAAGTACAAATTCTCTCCTTCCTTTTTTTTGGGAGAGAGAGATACAATTGTCTTACCTCCAGATAATGTAGGTTGTGGGTCACAGGGTCTTGCTAGCACATAAGAAACATCGATCTATAACATCCAGCAGCCATATTGGCCATGTGCTCCTTTTATAGCTGGCTCACAGGTGTGATAATTAGCGGCCGTTTCTATATATATCTGCGCATTCGCGAATTTGCGCGTTCAAAATGGAGGACGATATCCCAGACGCATTAGATGGTGCAATGCTGGCATTTATCGGTGCCTTGTTTGAGGAGGCCCTGGCACAGGAGGCAGCAGAAGGTGGGGAAGCTGCAGCAGCAGCAGCAGCACCTCCAGCAGCAGCACCTCCAGTCCGTGTGCCCTTACCTCGCCAGCCACGCATTTTTGCTCCAAGGATCTATTTGGACAAGCTGCGGGATTCTGATGTCAGGAGGAAGTTCCGGCTCGAGCGAGGAACTATTCTACACCTCTACCAGCTCATAGCAGAGAAAATTGACCCGGACACACAGCGCGGCCATGCGGTGCCCGGCATGGCCAGATTGCTGGCCACTTTGTATATTTTAGGGCGTGGCAGCTTCCAAGCCACTTCGGGAAGTATCATGGGCATTAGCCAGCCCACAGTTTCAAGGGTGTTCATGTTGGTCATTAATGCCACAGTGGATATAGTGCCCAATTTTATCCACTGGCCACAGAATGAAAATGAGTGGAATGAAGTCAAGTTGGGTTTCTACCGGCGGGCACACATGCCGCAAATCCTAGGGGCAATCGATGGCACCCACATAGCCATTAGGCCCCCAAGGAGCCACGAAAGTGAATACCGGAACCGCAAGCAGTACCACTCCGTGAACGTCCAATTAGTGTGTGACGCCAAACAGCGCATCATGAGTGTCAACACTGGTCACCCAGGGTCGTGCCATGATTCCAGTATGTTAAGAACAAGTACTCTGTACGAGGTGTTTGAAAGTGGACAAATGCCCGAAGGGTGGCTTATTGGTAAAGTATTTTGTCTTAACAACATAAACTGTAAGATTACATAGACATAGGAATAAGCTACATCGGTGTACACCCTGATTTAAGCAAAGCCTACCTAAAATGGATGTGTTAGGAGTTGTCAGGCTGTTCACACACAACCAGATCAGCAGCTTAGCAGCTCACAAAAGAAAGATTTGCAAAGTTGTCTTTGAGTCCAATGAAGGTGGTTAACCAATGTGTAAATGGTGTCCTCTAGCCACCCAAAGAAAACCTACAAATGATTCCAATGGTATTGCCATATCCCCAAAGTACTTTGCATAAGTGAGTCAATATTGGTTTCCTCACTCTAGTTGCAGATATATTCCAGAAGTAAGACCTAGGCTAATGTAATAGGAACAAAATAGGGGCCAAGTTGGAACTTGCAAGAGAAACCCACCACTTTGTGTGTCCTTTTTCCCATTTGTATTAGTGATTTAGGCAGTTAGACAGAGTTGAGATGTTTCATATGATTTTTTGCAAACAGACGAGCAGGTTGTTTAGTAAAATGCCTAATTGTCTCCCATTTTGAGGAGTCATCTAAAGTCACATGATAGGAAGAACTAATGTATATTTTTCTTATTTTTCAGGGGATGCTGGTTACCCGCAGCTGACGTGGCTGATGGCTCCAATCAGGTACCCCCAGGGCCCAGCAGAGAGGAATTACAACAGGGCCTTGCGGAGAAGCCGGAGTATCATTGAGTTGACCATAGGTCTTCTCAAGTCCCGGTTTCTCTGCTTGGCCCGGCCTGGGGGTGAACTCCTGTACTCTCCTACAAAGGCTTCCAAGATCATCCTGGCGTGCTGCGTGTTGCACAACATGTGCGTTGCCCGGGATGATTCTTGGGAGCTGACGGAGGAGAGGGAGCCAGAGGTCCGTCAGCCGGCGGCCCCCAGGCGGCGGAGCACCGCTGCCGGTATGGCCACCCGGAATACCCTGGTTGCTAGCCACTTTACATGTAAGTACTGTAACCGGTCAAGATAGGGCATGTGTATTAATTAGCTAGTTAGCAGAGGTGCCACTCACAGGGAGACAGAGGGTGATTATCATCTGCCAATGACACTTGCCATTGTAGATAAAGTGTAGTCAACATTGGTAAAATTGTGTTACTTGAGCAAAAACATGCACCTCTAACCATAAACATGTTGGTATTGTGAATAGTGTAAAGGGCTGAGAAGAGCTGGCAGGTGTTTATTTGTGTCTATGCCACCTGTGTAGTTATTGATAACATGAACGGCTGCTTGGTATCTTATGGTGTTGTAATTTTCCAGAACATCAACATCTTGGAATCATGGCACGTACCATGGGAAGCCTGTGGTGATGGGCTGTCTGGCGTCACAGGTGTGTATTCAAATGTTTACATTAATGATTTCTGGTTTGTGTAAGTTGGCATAAAATGTGTTATTTCACTCGTGATGTCGAAATTAAATGAAGTTCAGAATGAAGCAAACAGGCATTAAGATGTGATTTTCATTATGAAATGTCTTATCCTTTGTTTTATTTTTCCAGGAGTGGTACTGCTTGCGGGTGTAGGTGGTAGAAACCCACCTTGATGGACTCCACTCATTTTCTTTTGTGGTCAGTGGATATTTGGTAAGGCACATGGCCAATGACCAACATGAACACCCTGGAACTTCGAAAGTGGCTTGGAAGCTGCCCAGCAACCTTGCCATGCCTGTCCCCTATGAGCTGGTAGAGGTGCAGAATGGATTCTGAACTCTGCCGGAAGTTGTGGAAGACATCAGAATCCCGTAGCCATGGAGCAAAGATCGTGGTCTGGCGCTGTAAAGGCACACGGACTGGAGAGTGACAATATTCTTTTGCTGCATCCCTCCTTCTGCTGTCATTCTCAAATAAATAAATACATTAGAATTGAACATGTGTTTTTTTGTTTTGTGTGGGTGCCTACAGACAAAAGGGCCATCCACACTGTAAGATTTAGAGAAGACTTTATCCTTCAGATTGACATTTTCTATGTAGTGCAAGGGCCTGCCTGATTGCATCCAAATTGAAAGTGTTGAGGTTTGAGCTTATATTATATGGTTTGGTTATGTCTACAGGAAAAAGTCTAGACAAATTGTTAGTGTATGGCCCATTAAGCTGCCAAGGCCGGAGTTTTGCACTTTGCATGCTGCTTGTACTGGTGATGTGAGGGGTTGTAATGTAGAGTAGGGATGTGACAGTGTTGTGTTGAGGTGTGAGGCAAATGTAGTGTTGGACTATGAGGGTCTGTGTTGTTGAAATATGGAGAGAGTCCAATATCAGACACCTATGTTTATTGGTCAAGAAATTGTAAGAACCATGGTAAATATGTAAAGAATTGCATCTCGATAAAACTAGGACCACACTCATAAAATCAAAATTGTGTTGTTTCCATTGATGTGCTTGAAATTTGGGTAGGACACCCCCCTCCCCCCCCAAATTCAAGATAGTTTAAAAAAACTGTTTAAAAAAATGAGAGTGAAAAGAGATCCCAAGTGTAGTGATGTGATTTGAACCCATGACGTTGTGAACTGCAGTGAAGTTGCAAAGCACTTAGCTATTGTGCAGAATAAAGCTGTATGGTGGAAAAAAAGGAGTGTGTTAAGGCTAAAAAGCACATATAGCTAAAGAACTAAACATTGTATGGAATGTGGGAAGAAGACCATGGTAAAATTGTGAGGTTTCATCTTGCCCTGAAGTAGGGTAGGGGTTTGGTCACTTGCCTTTGGTACTTTCCTTCATAAGATCGATTCGACACACAGACAAGATCAAAAAAACACTTAAAATGGTGTAAGCTTGCAAGCGCTTCTGAGTGTAACATTATTTAGCAATATATATGATGTAATCCGTTACATTTTAGCAATATAAACAAAAAAAGAAAATAAAAAAAGTAGGTGGAGATGGTAAGCCTCGAACCTACAGCAGAGGGAGATGAATTACAGACATGTGATGTGTGCACTAATCCACTAGCCCACATCGCTATGTGAAACTGCTATAAGCACGAAGACATAAGTTTGCGAATTGGCGAAGCCGCGATCGTAAGTGAATCCCGCTGACGGCGGAATTCATTATTGCTGTTTTACTCGCCAATTCGCCGCAGCGCCAGTTAATTGATTTGAACGCGGCGAAACTGAAACACGTCATAGATGTTTGAAGCTGCAGTTTCTTTAAATCCGGCCCCCCGTGTGGAATTAGTGTATTATTTCAAAATAATGCTGTTTTTGTTTAAGTTGATTTAATGAGTCATTGTAATCATTTGATGAAGATTTTTCTTTTGTTCATTCACTTTGCAAGTGTAAAATTGATAAAAAGAAACCAGTAAAATATAAATATTTAAAGCATTTGTACTTGACATTATTTTTACTCAGCTGGCTAAAACTTCTGCAGTGTATTGCACATAGTAAAATGTTAAAAGTAACATACTACTTTTAATAATTAGAATAAGCATATTATTAACACAAGCACGATCAATATGTATAAATAACAACCTAAAATTTCGACCGATTTAAAATTTATCGATTCGAACATTTTGAATCAAGAAAAAAATCGGTAAATTGGAAGAAAATTAGAAAAATACTTAGAACAAATTTGAATACAAATTCCGAATATGAATCCCTAATACGTATTGAACGAATCAACCAAATTTAACGAAGCTAACATAACTAGATTAACGAATCTAAACTAAACAAATTTTTTCATCATGCACATGTCTAATGCTTGATCCTTTTTTTCCCCATAGTCTAATAGGTTTGCCAGTTGATACAATGTTTTTTGTTATCAACTCTGTTTCATACAATTGTAGGATACACTCTGCCTCAGCTAGCTCTGAATGTGTGTCTTGTGCAGATTGTAGCACAAAAGCTTCATTGGATGTACATCAGCCTCTAAGGCAGGTTAAATAGGTCTAGACAATTTAATGTAAGTAGTAAAATTATTTTTAAAGGCTCTTCTTGTACTAGCTTTTAGTGATGAGCCGAACACCCCCCTCTTCGGTTTGCACCAGAACATCTCGAACAGGGGAAATATTCTAGCGAACATGCGAACTCCATTAAAGTCTATGGGACACGAACATGAAAAATCAAAAGTCCTAATTTTAAAGGCTTAAATGCAAGTTATTGGGACCTTGGCACTGCCCTGGGGGACATGAATCAATGCAAATTTTTTTTTTTAAAACAATCATTTTTACAGGAGCAGTGATTTTAATAATGCTTAAAGTGAAACAATAAAAATGAAAAATTCCTTTAAATATTGTGCCTGGGGGACCCCTTTAATGTGCCTGTAAAGTGGCACATTTGCGCGATATATGTAGTCTGCTGCAGCAATACTGATATTTCTAGGAAAAAATGTAATTTAAACTTGCTCGCGGCTGTAATGTATTGTCGGTTCCCGGTAATACAGATAAAATTATTTAAAAAAAAACCCTTATCCGAGCACACAGCCTGGCTGGCCAGGATGGGGGTGGGGGTGACGAGTGCCCCCCCTCTTGAACCATACCTGGCCACATGCCCTCAACATGGGGGGGTGGGGACAGGGGTCTCTTCTCCACAAGCTTAGGCTGTGATTGTGGGGGTCTGCGAGGGGAGGCTTATCAGAATCTGGAAGCCCCCTTTAACAACATATTTATGCATTTATTGCATTTATGTTCACCATTGCATTATATTGTTTGCCACACCTACTGGGTTACTTTCACCATTATCATTTTTATTGTGTTCATCACATTACATGGGTTACTGTATTACTCATTGCAAGCACCACATACCTCTGCATTTCCCTGTCTGAACCACAACTGTAACCTGTATTGGTCAATCTTCAATCAGAATAAAATACACTTTATTTTGTTCATCATCGCCCTGTGGTTTCATTCTGTCCATCCCTGAAAGGGTCTCTTTCTTGTCTACTGGTCTGTCCAAGTACACTTTGTATGCTATATACTACCCTAGCCTGTCTATATAGTACCGTAGCCGGTCCATATGCTACTAGGGATGGTCTCGATGCTCAAATCAAACGTAAGTTGAACGCTGGACACACGAACAAACGGGGCACTCAGTGGGAAGTTCGCCCACCGATGAGCACCTCATTATGCCTGGTGATCTCACAGTGCATTGATTGCAGATGATTGGCCAAAGCATGTACCTGACCTGTATGCTTTGGCCAATCACAGTACAATGTACTGTGACAGCCATGATTGGCCAAAGGCCAATTTTTTTTGCACCATCAGGTTCTGTTGCTGCATTATTAGTACTCCCCCATCTGTGTCGCAGGTGCTATTCCTCCTGCGTCAGCAATGTTTTTTTTTTGTGGCGCAGCAGCACTAATAATATTTAGGGCATAATTGCTGTCCCCACTTCTGCGTCACAGGTTTTTCTCTTTCTGCGTCAGCAGTGGTTTCCATTTTTTTTTCCATAATAGCACTAAAAATATTCAGGGCATAATTGCTGTTCCTCCATTTTGCATTGCAGGCATTCCTCCTCTGCATCAGCAGTGGTTCCTTTTTTTTTTTTTTAATAACAAATAAAATGGGTTATAATGCACCACGCACAAAAGTTTTTTTCATATTCCTTTCCCGCAATCTATAAAAAAAAGTGTAAAAAAAGTTACAGTTTTCAGGCACCACTAGGGATGGGCGAACAGTTTGGGCCGAGCATTAGTTTGGCCTGACAATCGCCCATTCAGGTACTCACCTAACACCTGAACTTTCTAGGCACTTAGCGGGATGTTCGCTCGCCGAGCGCATGGTCAGTAGGTTGTTAAGGCTTCCCTGCTGAGAGCTGAATTTCTAAAAATATTTGTAAAAAAAAGTAAAAAAAAAAATAATTGGGGTAAAAAAGCTTGGGGGACCCTTTGAGAACCCCATGACAGAATTAAGAAAAAAAATGGCGTGGGGTCTTCCCAAAAATCTATATCAGGCCCAAAATCCATACCATGCTTATCCAAGCATGCAGCCTGGCAGGCCAGCAAAGGGGGGGGGGGGGTGAGAGAGCGGCCCCCCGTTCTAAACCTTACCCGACCGCTTTCCCTTAACATGGGGAGGGTGCTTTGGGGTTCCCCCCAAAGCACCTTGTTCCCATGTTGATGGGGACATGGGCCTCTTCCCGACAGCCCTGGGCTGTGGTTGTCAGTGTCTGTGGGTGAGGGGCTTATCGAAATATGGAAGCCCTCTTTAACAAGGAGGCCCCAATATCCAACCCCCCCCCCCGTGTGAATGGGTAGCAGGTACATCGTACCCCTACCCAGTCACCTTAAAAAGTAAGATGCACAGAAAACTCTTTTTGACAAGTCCTTTATTAAAAAATAAAAAAACAGTGTCCCTCGATGTAAATCCATAGTCAATCACACCGCCCACCGGACCTGAAAAATAGTAAAAATAAAAAACGCTTCATATCTTGGGAAGCCTTCTGCTGTCTGCCTGATCTGCAATTTGACAGTTCAAGGGGTGGGGCCACCCATCGACATGAGATTAGAAGGGGCATTGGTAGAGTGGGCAGACGGTTGCCTCCCAAGAGGAGGAGTGTTTTTTATTGTTTCTATTTTTCGGGTTGGTGGGCGTTGTGATTGACGATGGATTTATATCACTCCCTTCTGATTTTTAAATTTTTTTAATAAAGGACTTGTCAAAAACTGTTTCCTGTGTTTCTTGCTTTTTGACTTTATTTTGTGAATGGGTAGGGGTACCCGATACCCATTCACATGGGGGGGAGTGGAATCTGAGGGACCCTTGTTGTCCGGAAGAGGCCCTTGTCCCCATCAACATGGGGACAAGGTGCTTTGGGGTAGGGGGGAAGAGCCCCCCTTGCCCAAAAGCACCCACCCCTGATGTTGAGGGCATGTGGCCTGGTATGGTTCAGGAGGGGAGGCACTCGCTCGCCCCCCTCCCTTCTTGACCTGCAAGGCTACATGCTCAGATAAGAATCTGGTATGGATTTTGGGGGGGGGGGGGCTATACTTTTTTTTAAATTTTGGTGTAGGGGGGATGGGGGGGACTCTATGCCATTTTTCTCTTTTTTTTTTACCTGTATTGCCAGAGTCGGCAATACATTACAGCCTCAAGCATGTTTAAATAGCATTTTTTTCTTTAGAAATGTCAGTGTTGCTGCAGCAGGCTCTATACATTGTACAGATGCGCCACTTTACAGGCAGACTAAGTGGACCCCCCAGGTACGATATTTAAAGGCATTTTTTCCTTTTTATTGTTTCACTTCAAGTTTCATTAAAATCACTGCTCCTTTAAAAATGATTGTTTTAAAAAATATTTTTTGCATTGATACATGTCCCCCAGGCAGTACCCAGGTCCCCCTACATTTTTTATGGCAAACATTTGCAAATAGGCCTTTAAAATGAGGACTTTTAATTTTTTATGTTCATGTCCAATAGGCTTTAATAGAATCTGCAGGTTTTCGCTAGAACTTTTTCGCTGTTCGAGATGTTCTGGTGCAAACCGAACAGGGGGATGTTCAGCTTATCCCTAAAAAATACCCTAGCCTGACTTTTTACTATCCCAGCCTGTTCATATACAATCCTAGCCTGTCCATCTACTACCCTAGCCTGTCTATTTACTACCCTAGCCTGTCCCCTATATTACCCTAGCCTGTTCATATACTACCCTAGCCTGTCTATATACTACCATAGCCTGCCCCTATACTACCCTAGCCTGCCTATACACTACCCTAGCCTGTCTATATACTACCCTAGCCCATCCCTATACTGCCCTAGCCCACTCCTATACAGCCCAATATCATCCAGCATATCATCCATGGGTGCAACATGTTCACTGCACACAAACTCTGAGGAATGGGCTGACACACACTGCACCCATGGATGCCCTAGGGTGCCAAGATGGGGAAGCCGTAACAGGGTGGCTTGTTATAAAATGTTGCATATACACAAGGTGCTGTTGCATCTGACTTCTTGATCAATTTAATTTTAGTTTTAATTATCATCATATAAAATAATGAATGTGGGGGCCTTTTTGTGGGCGTGATTTTTTTTTTTTTGAAGGGTGGGGGGGGGGGGCCGCATTGCATCCTTAGACCCACGCAGCACAATGTCCTGGGTCATCCCTGGATGGGGACTGATACAGTAAATGCGTAGAGCAGCCATTAAGTTAGGTAGAGTAATCCATGGTTGGTGCACGTAAAACAATGGTTACTTGAAGAGAATGTCTGCTTTAGTTGGTGGAGGAATATACAGTAAATTGTCACCAGAAGCACTGGAGTACTGTATATTTGACAGAGAAGAATTATGTAGTGTCCCTAGTGTAAGGTGACCAGATTTTTAAAATGAAATCAGAGGACATTTTTTTTTTCTTTTTTTTGTTATTGGCAAATGGTAAACTATTTTATAAGCATATTTTCCTTAAATTATATATGCTGTGTATGTGGTATGTGTTTATGGAATGATTGTATGATATATACGTTATTTCTCACATTTCGTCCATAAGATTAAAAAAAATTATACTTCTTAGAATTTTTTGGAATATGACTACCAAACGTTAAGAAGATGAGATAGAGAAAAAAAGTTTTAATGCATATCTCTATATGCTGTATTTCTCTCTCTCATTATACTGTATTCCATCTCTCTCAATATTCTGTATCTCCCTCTCTCTATACTGTTTCTCCTTCTCTCTCTATACTGTATCTACCTCTCTCTCCATACTGTATCTCCCTATCTCTCTATACTGTATCTCCCTCTCTCCCCATACTGTATTACTGTCTCTATATACTGTATCTCCCTCTCTCTCAATACTGTATCTCCCTCTTCATATACTGTATCTCCATCTCTCTATATACTGTATCTCACTCTCTCTCTATACTGTATCTACCTCTCTCTATATACGGTATCCCCCTCTCTCTATATACTGTATCTCCCTCTCTCTCTATACTGTATTTCCCTCTATATACCGTATCCCCCTCTCTCTCTATATACTGTATCTCCCTCTCTATATACTGTATCCCCCTCTAGCTATATACTGTATTTCCCTCTCTATGTATAGTAGATCTATCTCTTTCTCTTTCACTGGGGAACCTCTGGGGCTCTCTCTGTAACGCAACAATGTGGTTCTTGCTCTCCACTGGTCACGTGTAGTCTCTCTGCAGGCTGCAGCCAAAGGTCCGTCATGGTGTAACCCCTGAACGTTCCTCCTCAGTCTGGGACCCCCCCTCCCTCCCTGCTCCTTCCTTCCATTCAGCAGAGTGGGCAGCAAAGCCATGTATGTGCAATCGCCTGTGCGCTGCTCGGAGGGAATTGGACTGGATCGGCGCAGGGAGAAAAAGGCAGTGACCGAGGCCCGGAGTTGGACCCAGCACCCCAGACCACCAGGCAAATGCCAGGTGTGCTCTATGGTCAGGCCAGGCCTGAAATCCGGGGACAAAACCGGGGACAGACATAATCTGGGGACAGTGTTCTCAGTCCGGGGACTGTCCCCAGAGACCAGGGACGTCTGGTCACCCTACCCTAGTGATCATATACCACTGCAAGACATACACCTAAAAAAGTTTTGGCTACTAAGATGGAGACCCCTCTCTCATAATTTGAATAAGTAAAACCCCAAAGCTACACAGAATCAATGTAAAAGGTTCTCATTTTAGTTGATCAAATTCCATATACAGTATATATACATATATATATATATATATATATATATATATATATATATATATATATATATATATATATATATGTATTGGAGCACCTGCCTTTACACACACATGAACTTTAGTCCGTAGGGTTCAATATTGAGTTGGCCCACCCTTTGCAGCTCTAACAGCTTCAACTCTTCTGGGAAGGCTGTCCACAAGGTTTAGGAGTGTGTCTATGGGAATGTTTAACCATTCTTCAAGAAGCACATTTGTGAGGTCATGCACTGATGTGGACGAGAAGACCTGGCTTACAGTCTCCGCTCAAATTCATCCTAAAGGTGTTCTATCGGGTTAAGGTCAGGACTCTGTGCAGGCCAGTCAATTTCCTCCACCCCAAACTCACTCATCCGTGTCTTTATGAACCTTGCTTTTTATGGTGTGGGGTTATTTTTCCGGGGGTTGGACTTGGCCCCTTAGTTCCAATGAAAGGAACTCTTAAGGCATTAGCATACCAAGACATTTTAGACAATTTCATGTTCCCAACTTTGTGAGAACAGTTTTGGAATGGCCCTTCCTGTTCCAACATTACTGCGCATCAGTTAACAAAGCAAGGACAATGATGAGCTAGTTTTGGGTGGAGGAACTTGACTGGCCTGCACAGAGTCCTGACCTCAACCCAACAGAACACCTGTAGAAAAAAATTAGAGCAGAGAATGTGAGCCAGGCCTTCTCATCCAACTTCAGTGCCTGACCTCACACATGTGTTTCTGGAAGAATGGTCAAACAATCTCATAGACACCCCACTAAACCTTGTGGACAGCCTTCCCAGTTGAGTTGAACTTGTTATAACAAAGGGCGGGCCAACTAAATATGGAACCCTACAGACTAAGCCTGGGATGCCCTTAAAATTTCCTGTGCGTTTAAAGGCAGGTGTCCCAAAACTTTTGGTAATATGTGTGTGCGTGTATATACATATATAACCTACTGTTGGGCAGACTTTGCTGATCCTACAGCAGACCATCAATAGTCCATTTATAATCTCTTCACACAGCAAACAGTTCATTTAACATGACCCTTTTCCTCTTCATATGGAACATGTCCCTTTGTTTTCACTCCACATGGCAAACATTCCTTGTCCTCACCTTTGAGTAGTCTTCACACTCGTTTACCCTCCTTAGCGCACATCACTTCAGGGGGTCTTCTCCCATGCTCACCAGCTTGTCGGGAGGCACTCATCTGTCTGTCCTCCTCTCCCAGCCCACACGGCGACAGGAGGCAGCAGTCCTTCTCCCATGCCCACACGGCGTCGGGAGGCACACGTCTGTCTGTCCTCCTATCCCAGCCCACACGGCGACAGGAGGCAGCAATCCATAGACTTCCTCTGGACAAATTATAAAGGCCTTCATTTTCTCATTCCGAACAGCTGAAGGCCTTTCAACTTCTTTACACCTTCCTGCTGCCTTTGGCAGCCGACACCCTATAGTAATTGGTGAACTTTCCAAAGCAGGTGGGAATGTGTCTCCTCTCTGTGACTACATCCCCAGATTTACCTGACTTCCTGTCACATACCCCCCCTCTTGTTTCAACCCTAGGGTTGGGACACAGATTTCCAGGCACGCATGTGTCAAGCACTGCTGACTCTCACTGATAAGCCTCCTATTATCCTCAAGCTTCCGGATGAAACTGTTTCTGTCATCTTCATTGACAGATTTCTCATAAATGCCAGACAGCTTGTCCCTCATAACCGTCTGTCCAATCCACCATGGAGGACCGTGATCCATAGGCAACTCAATTGGGCTAGTCTTAATGTCTTCAACATTCTTGAGCCGCCTCTCTCTGCAATCCATAAATGTTTTCCACAAAACTTTGAGAACCTCTGCTTCACTAAGCTTTGTTCCAAGTAGAGACTCTTGACGTCCCTCTGTGACTTGAGTTGCCTCTCCATACAGCTGTACACAATCATTGACTCTTTGTTTCTTGAGCTTAGCTTGCTCTAAGATGCTGTGCAGTGGGCCTTCCATTTGCCACAACAGGCTGTCACACATTTCTTCAAAGTGACCCCTGTTCATTTTTCCAGCGACATCATTAACTTTCTTTCTACCAACATATGGGTCAAAGGCACCAACACAGTTGAACCCAGCGATCTGGGTGGAATCCATTATAGACCTCCTCTCTGCATCAGTGAAGAAGCATGGAACTGCAACACATTCTTTTACAGGTTTCTTCAACGCACTTTCTGCTTAACTATTTGACCGCTCAAGGTCACCTAGTTCCTTTTCTCTATCTGAATTCCACATGGAATGTATCTCAAGATCACGATCAAACTTCTGCCACCTGTCTTTCACCAGTTCCATTTTGGAAATATTCCCTGAAAAGCACTTATTCATTTGCTTCACGTTTTCACCAACAGCCTTCGTTTTCTCCACTAGGGGGCGTTTGCTTTTTTCTCCCAGATTTATATCACTTGCTTTAGTTTTCTCCACTAGGTTTTCAGCCTGAACTGAGAAATCATCACATTTCTTACACAACTCCTTTGTTTGCTGAAGCTCTAATGATACATTTTCTAATGCTTGAAGTTTTTGAAGGAACGGTTTATTCCAAAGGGGTCATTCAAGCCACATGTCATCACATTTCTGAGGCTCACTCAGGACAGACCCCAAAACACTGATCCTTTTAAAAACTGCATTAGGCACACTATCCCCTCTTTGGGACAGATCCTCTGTTGCCTGTAATTCCTCTTCCAGTTCCTGCAACGGAATCTTCATCTATTCTACTTGCTGTTCTAAGGCTCGCTTAGACTTTTCTAGCTCCTGAACGCTTTTCACAACATCATCCTTGGAGCTGACCAAATCTTCCATTTCTGTACACAGCTGTTGGTTAACTCTTTCTAGTTCAACCTTACACTCTAGAGCTTCCTCCAAGGAGCGAGCCAAGAACAGGGCTTTGCTCTCGTTATCACGCGCCTCCGTTTTTGCACGGTCGCGTTCTTCTGTATATTTTGCAGACACAGTCTTCTCCTCACCAAGCATCTGATCAAACTTCTTTTTCACATCTTCAACACACTCTAATGAACCAACGCTTTCTTCCATGCGTTTTTTCATATCCGCTATCTGAGCTTGCAATATTGCGACTTGCTCTGATAGGTTTTTCTTTGCTTCCTCCTCCTCTTTTAATTGTTCCAGGAAGCCATTTTTCTCATCTTCCATTTGTTTGAGCTTTGTGCTAAAACTCAGCCTTTGACACCTCTCTTCCTGTAAGAGTTCCTGCGTGTCTTGCAGCTGCGATTGCAAGATAGAAAAATCTTCCGCAATTTCTCTAGATTTGCTGAGAAAGCTGATTTGTAACATTGTCCAACTCAACCTGCAATCGGTTTGCCTTCTCTGACAGCTCAGCACACAATCGGTCACCTTCTGACACCTTGACTTGCGATTCCTGCAGCTGTGCCTCTATTTTTTTTCTCTTGTGTTCCGAATCTCCTTTTCCCTGCATAAGAGCCTTCACCTCACTGGCTAGCATCTGGGAATAAGAATGTAATTCTGCCACACATGCTTCTTTCTCCTTTAACTGCTAATGGACACGTTGGGCTTCATCTTTCCAACTTTCACAGTCTGCACGTAATTCATCTACCACATTGCTCAAAGTGGTGAGCTCATACACAGTCCTCAGTAATTTTTCCTCTCTCTCACTTTTCTCCTTGTCGCTGAGAGACAATGTCGTTTTCAGAGCGACATTCTGTTCCTGTGACTCCTGCAGGTCTATTTTTGTAGCTCCCAAAGACTGAAGACCTTTTTCCAGCTGATTACGCAACTCCAACATTTCACACATACTTTGCTCCTGCAAAGTCTGAATTTCAACCTCCTTTTCCTTGAGGATGGTATCTTTCTCCATTATCGGCTTTCTAGGGTTTTTCAACTCGGAAAAAAGAAGAGCAGTGGTTTCTTCCCACTGTAACTGTACCCCCAGGGGTTGTTCCTTTTCTTCCATTTTCCATTGTACTGCAGCCAGCTCAGCCCTGCACACATACTCGGTTTCCTCCATACCGATGGCCTCCATTTGCTGCTGGCGTCTCTGTTTCCAGCCTGCCATGCTCTCTTGATGAGCCTTTTGTTGAGCTGCAAAGCTCCGCTGAAAATCCGCATTTGCCTGCTGTTGAGCTGCATTTGCCTGCTGTTGAGCTGCATTTGATATAATCAGTTGTTTTAACATCTCCTCCATTTTGGGCTTACTTTCCATCTGAGAACACTGTGTCTCCATAACCGTTTCATTTACACCAGCGTTGCTAGGGACAACAACCTTTCTCTTTAGCCGATTCCGTTCAGGCATGGATGGGGCTGGTTCAGACGGTAGCATCCCCTCCATCCATAGAATCCGGTCTCTCATTTCAGCGATCCTTGCATTTTTCAGGCGTCTCGATCGCCCCATCTTTAATAACTCCACAAACAAATTTTTCACAGTCCAGCAAAAAATTTTCAGACCACTGTCTCTTTAACACATGTTTTTTTCTCTTTCAGGATCTTCTCTCCTGCACACATAGATTGTGCAATCTCATGCACCAGACAAAGTTCATTAAACATATACACTTCTTTGCAGGGATCTCTGCTTCTGCCCACTGCATACCTCCACCATATATGAGGAATTAGCTCGGTGGCGGGCGTGGATGACCCCTTGGGGGGTGCGTTTTCACAAGAAGATAGAACAGTTTGGTTTATTAATGCATTTTTCTTCACCAGACTGCAAGTGTCAAAACCAGAAAAATAAAATAAAAGACAAAATAAATCCTTGCCTCTGTGGGCGGCTACCTTCTCACACTGGAACCTACCTAAGGGTCTGTCCCCAACCTACTGTTGGGCAGACTTTGCTGATCCTACAGCAGACCGTCAATAGTCCATTTATAATCTCTTCACACAGCAAACAGTTCATTTAACATGTCCCTTTTCCTCTTCATATGGAACATGTCCCTTTGTTTTCACTCCACATGGTAAACATTCCTTGTCCTCACCTTTGAGTAGTCTTCACACTCGTTTACCCTCCTTAGCGCACATCACTTCAGGGGGTCTTCTCCCATGCTCACCAGCTTGTCGGGAGGCACTCATCTGTCTGTCCTCCTCTCCCAGCCCACACGGCGACAGGAGGCAGCAGTCCTTCTCCCATGCCCACACGGCGTCGGGAGGCACACGTCTGTCTGTCCTCCTCTCCCAGCCCACACGGCGACAGGAGGCAGCAATCCATAGACTTCCTCTGGACAAATTATAGAGGCCTTCATTTTCTCATTCCGAACAGCTGAAGGCCTTTCAACTTCTTTACACCTTCCTGCTGCCTTTGGCAGCCGACACCCTATAGTAATTGGTGAACTTTCCAAAGCAGGTGGGAATGTGTCTCCTCTCTGTGACTACATCCCCAGATTTACCTGACTTCCTGTCACAATATATAAATATATATATATATATAAAACCACTTTAGGACCAGGCCTATTTCTGATACTTGTTGTTTACAAGTTAAAATCAGTATTTTTTGCTAGAAAAGTACTTAGAACCCCCAAACATTATATATATTTTTTTAGCACAGACCCTAGAAAATAAAAGATCGTTGCAATAATTTATGTCACACTGTATTTGCATAGCGGTCTTACAAAGCCCCCTTTTCTATAATGTGAAAGATAATGTTACGCTGAGTAAATAGATACCCAACATGTCATGCTTAAAAATTGCGCACACCCAGGAATCTAATTACAAGATTCTTACCCACTGGTATTACTCCCCGGCTAGACTCCGTCATATTTTCCCAGAGGCATCTGACAGATGCTGGCGCTGCCAACAGGATGTGGGCACCCTGTCCCACATCTTTTGGAGCTGTCCTCTGCTCCGGGTTTTCTAGACTGAAGTACGCAGGAATTCCCAACTAATGACCGAGTATATTATCCCAGATGACCCAGCATTCTTTCTACTACATTGCTCTGGGATGGCCCCGAAGCGCTACAAACGATCTGTGCTCCGACATCTCACAGATGCAGCCAAGTCCTGTATTAGCCTCTGCTGGAAAAGTACGACCCCCCCCCCCCCGACGATCTCCCTCTGGTTGTGTAGAGTGAAATGGATTCATGACCTGGAAGACCTGGTACTCTCCGCGCAGGGTAGACAAGAGCAATACTCTAAAACATGGGCATGTTGGAACATGTTTATTCTTTCAGACGAGGGACAGACTCTGAGCGCATCCCCCCCCCATTGGGCACCACCTGACTGGGGACAGGGTCACCCGCACGGGTTACTTGTAACTGCTCTTTTTCACCGCTTCCCATCACCCCCCTTCCCTTTACATTCGCTCCCTCCTGGCCTCTTCTTCTTCCATGCTCCATACCCACTTCTCTTCCCCTATTTTCTTATCCGTCTCTCCCCCCCTTGCCTCATGTCCCCTCTTTACACACACAGCTACTCCACCTCACTCCACCTTAAGCGTATAAATCCAATGGTTCTGTCTTTCGGTACACGCGCTCCTCTGCCTCTTCTGCTGCTTTTCGCTACCATACTGCAGTGATGCCCTGTACTTAGACGCCTTAACCTCTACGTCTTGCATTCGTGTATATGATGAATCTCTCAGTTCCCTGACATTTATACTTAATGTATGCATTTTATCGTGGTTTTTGCTGATGTGCGATACCTCTGTTTCTACGCATTTTGTATACTGTGTTTTCTTTGATATTTCAATAAAGTTGAATTTGAAAAAAAAAAAAAAAATTGCGCACGCTCGTGGAATGGCGACAAACATTGGTTCTTAAAAATCTCCATAGGCGACAATTTAAAACTGTCTACAGGGTACCAGTTTGCAGGTAAAGAGGAGGTCTAGGGCTAGAATTATTGCTCTCACCCTAATGATCATGGTGATACCTCACATGTGAACACCGATTACATATGTGGGTGCGACTTGGGTATGCTTTCGCTTCTGCGCGTGAGCTCGGAGGGACGGGGCGCTTGAAAAAAAATGTTTTCCTTATTTATTTTACCTTTTATTTTTTATTTTTACACTGTCCCTTTAAAAAAAATGTTTTGATTACTATTATTTCTATTACAAGGAATGCAAACATCTGTTGTAATAGAGACAAGCAGGACAGGTCCTCTTTAATGTAAGATCTGGGGTCAAAAGGACCCCAGATCTCACATCTACACTTAAAAGCAAAAAAAAAAAAAAAAACGTCATCAACAGGAAAAAATGGGTCCTCTAAGGCCGTGGGAGGAAGCAATATATAGGGAGTATAACATCACTCCGATGCTCCAAGGCCATAGAGTCGAGTGGGGGCCATCTTGCTCTTACTCAAATTCCTGCCTGGGACATGGATGGACTGGATAATTTTCCCCACTACTGACGGCTCCGGTAAGCAGGGAAAACGACCAGGAAGCGGTGGGAGGTGGAAGGCCCTTCTCCCGCCACCCATAAAAGTGATCCTGCAACGAATCTGCAGCTGGGACCACTTTTATGTGAAAGAGGACCGCCCGCCCTGTAAAAAAATACCGGGGTTATGGCAGCTATCTGCTGCCATTACATCGGTATTTAACGTCAAAGTGCTGACGTAAAACTGCGGCGGGCGGTCCAGAAGTGGTTAAAAGACTGTAGATTTCTATTTATAGGAACAAGATCCCAAAGCCACTGACATCGGTGCTGTGAACAATACACCCTGTACTTTTCATCTAACATCTGCCTATCTGCCAACATGAATTTGTGCTTTTTAATTGAGGAACTATCTTTATGATAAATGTGTTTTTTTCAGATGCCTTGCAATTAACTAGATTCACTGGGCCAGAATTTACGACTAAATTTGAGATTACTACAAAACACTTTTTACGTGCTTTCCTTGCAGTGTGCGAAAAGCTAATTGATGATTACAGTACTTGTCCTCCTAAAATATTTGGTGTCTATGCCCACCCGTTCCCCTATATCATGTTGACTGACTTTACAACTTGCACAGTAGGTGTACATCCCACTGGTTCATAGCAGCAGTGTTTGTAAGCACTGGGGTTGAATAATGACTCTCTTAGTCATTATTAAATCCCAAAGAAATTCATTTTTTCGAAATGCAGACAGATTAATCTGTCATTAGCCGCAGTGTTATGGCTTGTATGTCTCATTAATAGCTGAAGAAACACACTAATTGCAAAAGAAACCCACCTTATGCTCAGGTGCCTGCACTTGCCAATTGTCCTTGGTTTGTTAAAGTGTTTGTTACCCCACCATTTCATATTCCTGATAGTCCCCTTTCACACAGGCTTTCCGATCAGGTCCGCCTGTCAGTTTTTCAGAGGAGAGCGGGGATCTGACAGGTCTGTCTCTGCAAAGTAAGTGGAGTCCCCAGGGTGGAAAGCCCGTATGAAAGGACCCTTACGTGCCTGTTGTATCACATACTTGTTGTAAATAGTTTCCTGCTCTCTTTGCATTGCTTCCTTTGTGAGAAATACATGGTGATCCTGCCATTCATTTATTTTTCTGTTGTAAACTGATCACATAGGGCTTGGAAGCACATCCATATGAGAGTGGTTAGTTTTCTGGCTGTGCTTGGAACATGGCATGTCTGTCTTCCAATGGTCAGACTTGTCCTGACACCAGTTTTGCCACCTGTAAAAAATATGGCTGCGGGCCGACAGTGCCATCGCGGGGCTTGGGAAAGCTCGTACTTGCTCGCCCATTTTTGAGTATACTCCTGTGTTGGGCAGTGTTGCCAACTGTCTGTTAATTTACGGGCTGCTCATAAATATTTAGCCAATTTTTGGGGTGCCCGTAAAAAATATGGCTGTCTGCAGCCTCTAACTATGTCTTGTACTATGTCCGCATCCTCTAACCATCTCCTGTACCATGTCCACAGCCTCTAACCATCTTTTGTACCATGTCTGCAGCCTCGAACCATCTCCTGTACCATGTCTGCAGCCTCTGACTATCTCCTGTGCCATGTCCGCAGCCTCTGACCACCTCCTATACCATGTCCACAGCCTCTGACCACCTTCTGTATTATGTCTGAAGCTTCTGACTATCTCCTGTACCATGTCCGTGGCCTCTGACCATCTCCTGTACCATGTCTACAGCCTCTAACCACGTCCTCTACCATGTTTGCAGCCTCTGACCACCTCCTGCATCATGTCTGCAGCCTCTGACCACCTCCTGTATCATTTCCACAGTCTCTGACCACCTCCTGTATAATGTCAGCAGCCTCTAACCACCTCTTGTATCATGTCCGTAGCCTCTAACCATCTCTTGTATCATGTCCACAACCTCTGACAATCTCTTGTCTTTTATCATCTCTGAGGGGGAGTCTGAAGAGGAGTCAAAAGTGGGAGTGCCACCGGGACAGGGGTCTCAAGAAAAGTCAGATGTGTGTGGACTGTGGAGAAGAGACTTCAGGATAAAACGAGACCCGCCAAGCAGGAGCCATCTGACTAAGTCCTGCATGGTGCACCTGAGAGGATGTCAGTGACAGCACCGCTAGGCCAGTCTGAGGGAAGTCACTGATATAAGGGGGAGTGAATACAATAATGTAAGGGAGACTGAAATACAGGTTCCCCCTTTTATCAGGAACCCCCCTCCCACTTACCTTAGTGTATTCACTCTGCGGAAGATAGTCTCTGGTCACCAAAGTCCCCTCCACATCAGAGTTCCTGGCATTCCCCTTTACATCAGAGTCTGCAGGATCCCCCCTTACAGTGAAAGGGGGAACTCTGTGGACCCTGATTTAAATGGCGAACTCTCATGTAAAGGGCAATACTGCAGACCCTGATGTAATTGGGAACTCTGATGTAAAGAGGAATGCAGTAGACCCTGATAGGTGGTCTCTTGTCACCCCCCCCTTACATCATGATCGGCAGCATTCCCCTTTATGTCAGAATTCCCTTGCACTGTAAGGGGGAATCCTGCACAGTTTGATATATGTGGGAACTCTGTGCTGGCTGGGTTATAATAACTTGCCATTCATATAAATGGAGAAATATGGTTTTTGACTTTTGTTGAACGTAAACACATTGCTCATAGCACTAGCTACATGCTTATATTTTAAATATTGATATTTGCACAGTTTAGCACTAAAAAAAAGGCAAGTACTTTTTTGCAGTGTCAGTAAAAATTGTGGCTCTGTCAGTAAATTTCATGATTTTTGCCAGTAAAAAATTGGTGCCATTTGAAAATGTTGGTGTCCTGCCAGTAAATTTCACTTCGGTGGGTTGGCAACACTGCCTGACACACCCTCCTGCACAGAGAAGATAAGTACATTGCTCTTTCTCTGCATCTTGTTGACATGCCCCCCTGCAGTCTCCACTCCCAGCTCTTCAAACCCTGCAGCCGAAAACAGGGATCATGTAATCACTTATGGAAAAAAAAAAAAAGGAAAAAGGGTATTTTATATATCCAGTATCCAAAATCCAAAAAAGTTGGGACACTGTACAAATTGTGAGTAAAAAAGGAATGGTCTAATTTACAAATCTCATAATCTTATATTTTATTTACAATATAATATAGATAACATATCAAATGTTAAAAGTGAGACATTTTGAAATGTCATGCCAAATATTGGCTCATTTTGGATTTCATGAGAGCTACACATTCCAAAAAAGTTGGGACAGGTAGCAATAAGAGGCCGGAAAAGTTAAATGTACATATAAGGAACAACTGGAGGACCAATTTGCAACCTATTAGGTCAATTGGCAATATGATTGGGTATAAAAAGAGCCCCTCAGAGTGGCAGTGTCTCTCTGAAGTCAATTTGGGCAGAGGATCACCAATTCCCCCAATGCTGCGGCGAAAAATAGTGGAGCAATATCAGAAAGGAGTTTATCCGAGAAAAATTTGAAAGAGTTTGGAGTTATCATCATCTACAGTGCATAATATCATCAAAAGATTCAGAGAATCTGGAACAATCTCTGTGCGTAAGGGTCAAGGCCCGGAAAACCATAGTGGATGCCCATGATCTTCGGGCCCTTAGACGGCACTGCATCACATACAGGAATGCTACTGTAATGGAAATCACAACATGGGCTCAGGAATACTTCCAGAAAACATTGTCGGTGAACACAATCCACTGTGCCATTCGCCGTTGCCGTCTAAAACTCGAAAGGCCAAAAAAGAAGCCATATCTAAACATGATCAAGAAGCACAGGCGTTTTCTCTGGGCCAAGTCTCATTTAAAATGGACTGTGGCAAAGTGAAAAACTGTTCTGTGGTCAGACGAATCAAAATTTGAAGTTCTTTGTGGAAAACTGGGACACCGTGTCATCCGGACTAAAGAGGACAAGGACAACCCCAGTTGTTCTCAGCGCTCAGTTCAGAAGCCTGCATCTCTGATGGTATGGGGTTGCATGAGTGCCTGTGGCATGGGCAGCTTACACATCTGGAAAGGCACCATCAATGCTGAAAGATATATCCAAGTTATAGAACAACATATGCTCCCATCTAGACGTCGTCTCTTTCAGGGAGGACCTTGCATTTTCCAACATGCCAGACCACATACTGCATCAATTACAACATCATGGCTGTGTAGAAGAAGGATCTGGGTACTGAAATGCCCAGCCTGCAGTCCAGATCTTTCACCCATAGAAAACATTTGGCGCATAATTAAGAGGAAGATGAGACAAAGAAGACCTAAGACAGTTGAGCAACTAGAAGCCTGTATTAGACAAGAATGGGACAACATTACTATTCCTAAACTTGAGCAACTTGTCTCCTCAGTCCTCAGACATTTTCAGACTGTTATAAAAAGAAGAGGGGATGCCACACAGTGGTAAACATGGCCCTGTCCCAACTTTTTTGAGATGTGTTGATGCCATGAAATTTAAAATAAACATATTTTTCCCTTAAAATTATACATTTTCTCAGTTTAAACATTTGATATGTCATCTATGTTGTATTCTGAATAAAATACTGAAATTTGAAATTTCCACATCATTGCATTCTGTTTTTATTCACAATTTGCACAGTGTCCCAACTTTTTTGGAATCAGGTTTGTATATATATTGTAAGGGATTAGCTCGGTGGCGGGTGTGGATGACCCCTTTGGGGGTGCGTTTTCACAGAGAGATAGCCGAGCAGAGGTTGAAAACAAGACTGATTTATTCATGCAATTTACTTCACACAATTGCAAGCGTCAAAACAGCCAAAATAAAATAAAAGACAAAATAAATCCTTGCCTCTGTGGGCGGCTACCTTCTCACGCTGGAACCTACCTAAGAAGTCTTTCCAACCTACTGTTGGGCCGACACTGCTGATCCTACAGCAGACACTCAAATGTCCATTTGTTTGCTTTTCACACAGCACAAACATTGTCCATTGAACATGTCCCTTTGTTTCTTTCACATCAACACATGTTCATTTATAACAGGATCCTTTACTCTTCAGATTCTTCACATTGAACACAGTTCATTTAACAGGTCCCTTTACTCTTCACACTCTTCACATGGAACACTTTGTCTTCTCACCTTTGAGACGTCTTCACTCGTGGTTACCCTCCTTAGCTTCACATCGCTGTAGGGGGTCTTCTCCCATGCTCACCAGCTTGTCGGGAGGCACACATCCGACTGTCCCCCTCTCCCAGCCCACACGGCGACAGGCGGCAGCAGTCCTTCTCCCATGCCCACACGGCGTCGGGAGGTACACGTATGTCTGTCCTCCTCTCCCAGCCTACACGGCGACAGGAGGCAGCAGTCCTTCTCCCATGCCCACACGGCGTCGGGAGGTACACGTATGTCTGTCCTCCTCTCCCAGCCTACACGGCGACAGGAGGCAGCACTCAATAGATTTTCTCTGGACAAATTATAGAGGCCTTGATCTCCTCATTCTGAACAGCTGAATGGTTTTCAACTTCCTGCTGGCTCTTTTTGCAGCCAACACCCTATAGTATCAGTGAATTTTTCAAAGCAGGTGGGAATGTATCTCCTTCCTGTGACTACATTCCCAGATTTACCTGACTTCCTGTCACATACCCCCCCCCTCTTGTTTCAACCCTAGGGTTGGGACACATATTTCCAGGCACGCATGTGTCAGGCACTGCTGACTCACTGATAAGCCTCCTATTATCCTCAAGCTTCCGGATGAAACTGTTTCTGTCATCTTCACTGACAGATTTCTCATAAATGCCACACAGTTTGTCTCTCATCTCATATACACATTCTTCAACTGCATTTTTGGCATAATTTTGCTCCTTCTCGTTTCTGTCATCTTCATTGACAGCTTTCTCATAAATGTCAGACAGCTTGTCCCTCATAACCGTCTGTCCAATCCACCATGGAGGACCGTGATCCATAGGCAACTCAATTGGGCTAGTCTTAATGTCTTCAACATTCTTAAGACGCCTCTCTCTGCAATCCATAAATGTTTTCCACAAAACTTTGAGAACCTTTGCTTCACTAAGGCTTGTTCCAAGTAGGGACTCTTGACATCCCTCTGTGACTTGAGTTGCCTCTCCATACAGCTGTACACAATCATTGACTTTTTGTTGTAAAAGGGAATGATCTTCCTTCTTGAGCTTTGCTTGCTCTAAGATGCTGTGCAGAGGATTTTCCAATTGAGACAACAGGCTGTCACACATTTCTTCAAAGTGACCCCTGTTCCTTTTCCCAGAGATATCAATATCATTCAAACATTTCATATTCATAGGCAGATCTGAAGCATTTGCACTCATCAACTTCTTAAACTTTTCGCCCTCCTGAGCGAGTCGCAGTAAAGGCCTACTATTTGATTTGATATTCAGTTTATATTTCTTGCCAAACTCTTCACAGAAGTAGCCAACCAGAACATCATCAACTTTCCTTCCACCAACATAGGGGTTAAAGGCAACAACACAGTTGAACCCAGCGATCTGGGTGGTATCCATTATAGACCTCCTCTCTGCATCAGTGAAGAAGCATGGAACTGCAACACATTCTTTTACAGGTTTCTTCAATGCACTTTCTGCTGAACTATTTGACCGCTCAAAGTCACCTAGTTCCTTTTCTCTATCTGAATTCCACATGGAATGCATCTCAAGATCACGATCAAACTTCTGCCACCCGTCTTTCACCAGTTCCATTTTGGAAACACTCCCTGAAAGGCACTTGAAATTCATTTGCTTCACGTTTTCACCAACAGCCTTAGTTTTCTCCACTAGGTTTTCAGCCTGAACTGAGAAATCATCACATTTCTTAGGCTCACTCAGGACAGACCCCAAAACACTGATCCTTTTAAAAACTGCATCAGGCACACTGTCCCCTCTTTGGGACAGATCCTCTGTTGCCTGGAATTCCTCTTCCAGTTCCTGCAACGGAATCTTCATCTCTTCTACTTGCTGTTCTAAGGCTCGCTTAGACTTTTCTAGCTCCTGAACGCTTTTCACAACATCATCCTTGGAGCTGACCAAATCTTCCATTTCTGTACACAGCTGTTGGTTAACTCTTTCTAGTTCAACCTTACACTCTAGAGCTTCCTCCAAAGAGCGAGCCAAGAACAGGGCTTTGCTCTCGTTATCACGCACCTCCGTTTCTGCACGGGCGCGTTCTTCTGCATATTTTGCAGACACAGTCTTCTCTTCACCAAGCATCTGATCAAACTTCTTTTTCACATCTTCAACACACTGTAATGAACCAACGCTTTCTTCCATGCGTTTTTTCATATCCGCTATCTGAGCTTGCAATGTTGCGACTTGCTCTGATAGGTTTTTCTTTGCTTCCGCCTCCTCTTTTAATTGTTCCAGGAAGCCATTTTTCTCATCTTCCATTTGTTTGAGCTTTGTGCTAAAACTCAGCCTTTGACACCTCTCTTCCTGTAAGAGTTCCTGCGTGTCTTGCAGCTGCGATTCCAAGATAGAAAAATCTTCCGCAATTTCTCTAGATTTGCTGTCTGCTTGAGAAAGCTGATTTGTAACATTGTCCAACTCAACCTGCAGTCGGTTTGCCTTCTCTGACAGCTTAGCACACAATCGGTCACCTTCTGACACCTTGACTTGCGATTCCAGAAGCTGTGCCTCTACTTTTTCCCTCTTATGTTCACAATCTCCTTTTCCCTGCATAAGAGCCTTCACCTCATTGGCTAGCATCTGGGAATAAGAATGTAATTCTGCCACACAGGCTTCTTTCTCCTTTAACTGCTGCTGGACACGTTGGGCTTCCCCTTTCCAACTTTCACAGTCCGCACGCCATTCATTTACCACATTGCTCAAAGTAGTGAGCTCATACACAGTACTCAGTAATTTAGCCTCTCTTTCACTTTTCTCGTTGTCGCTGAGAGACAATGTCGTTTTCAGAGCGACATTCTGTTCCTGCGACTCCTGCAGGTCTATTTTTGTAGCTCCCAAAGACTGAAGACTTTTTTCCAGCTGATTACGCAACTCCAACATATCAGCCATACTTTGCTTCTGCAAAGTCTGAATTTCACTTTCCTTTTCCATGAGGATGGTATCTTTCTCCTTTATAGTGTCTTGACGTTTTTGCAACTCGACCAAAAGAAGAGCAGTGGATTCTTCCCACTGTAACACATGAGACTTGAGTAGTTCATTCATTTCCTGCAAGTTTCTATGCTCCATTTTAAGCAATTCCAAGGCTTGTTCCTTTTCTTCCATTTTCCGTTGCAAGGCATCCAACTCAGCCCTGCACACATACTCGGTTTCCTCCAAACCGATGGCCTCCATTGGCTGCTGGCGTCTCTGTTTCCAGCCTGCCATGCTCTCTTGATGAGCCTTTTGTTGAGCTGCAAAGCTCCGTTGTTTCAGCATCTCCCCCATTTTGGGTTTACTTTTCATCTGAGCACACTGCGTCTCCATAGCAGTTTCATCAGTGTTGCTAGGGACAACACCCTTCCTCTTTAGTAGACTCTCTTTAGGCATGGATGGGGCTGGTTCAGACGGTAGCATCCCCTCCATCCATAGAATCCGGTCTCTCATTTCATCTATCTTTGCATTTTTCAGGCGTTTGGATCGCCCCATCTTCAATAACTCCACAAATTTTTCACAGTCCAGCAAAAAATTTTCAGACCACTGTCTCTTTAACACATGTAGTTTTTCTCTCTCTTGCAAGATCTCTTTTCCTGCACACACAGTTTGTGCAGTCACTTGCACCAGACACAACAAAGTTCATCAAATAATTTTGAGACCGCTGTCTCTTTAAAACACTTTTTTTTTTTTTTTTTTTGTCAGGATCTTCTCTCCTGCACACATAGATTGTGCAATCTCATGCACCAGATAAAGTTCATCAAACATTTGCACTTCCTTGCAGGGATCTCTGCTTATGCCCGCATCCTCCACCATATGTAAGGGATTAGCTCGGTGGCGGGTGTGGATGACCCCTTTGGGGGTGCGTTTTCACAGAGAGATAGCCGAGCAGAGGTTGAAAACAAGACTGATTTATTCATGCAATTTACTTCACACAATTGCAAGCGTCAAAACAGCCAAAATAAAATAAAAGACAAAATAAATCCTTGCCTCTGTGGGCGGCTACCTTCTCACGCTGGAACCTACCTAAGAAGTCTTTCCAACCTACTGTTGGGCCGACACTGCTGATCCTACAGCAGACACTCAAATGTCCATTTGTTTGCTTTTCACACAGCACAAACATTGTCCATTGAACATGTCCCTTTGTTTCTTTCACATCAACACATGTTCATTTATAACAGGATCCTTTACTCTTCAGATTCTTCACATTGAACACAGTTCATTTAACAGGTCCCTTTACTCTTCACACTCTTCACATGGAACACTTTGTCTTCTCACCTTTGAGACGTCTTCACTCGTGGTTACCCTCCTTAGCTTCACATCGCTGTAGGGGGTCTTCTCCCATGCTCACCAGCTTGTCGGGAGGCACACATCCGACTGTCCCCCTCTCCCAGCCCACACGGCGACAGGCGGCAGCAGTCCTTCTCCCATGCCCACACGGCGTCGGGAGGTACACGTATGTCTGTCCTCCTCTCCCAGCCTACACGGCGACAGGAGGCAGCAGTCCTTCTCCCATGCCCACACGGCGTCGGGAGGTACACGTATGTCTGTCCTCCTCTCCCAGCCTACACGGCGACAGGAGGCAGCACTCAATAGATTTTCTCTGGACAAATTATAGAGGCCTTGATCTCCTCATTCTGAACAGCTGAATGGTTTTCAACTTCCTGCTGGCTCTTTTTGCAGCCAACACCCTATAGTATCAGTGAATTTTTCAAAGCAGGTGGGAATGTATCTCCTTCCTGTGACTACATTCCCAGATTTACCTGACTTCCTGTCACAATATATATATATATATATAGTGCATCCGGAAAGTATTCACAGCGCTTCACTTTTTCCACAATTTGCTATGTTACAATCTTATTCCAAAATGGATTCAGTTCATTATTTTCCTCAAAATTCTACAAACAATACCCCATAATGTCAACGTGAAAGGAGTTTGTTTGAAATCTTTGCAAATTTATTAAAAATAAGGAAGAAAAAAATCACATATGTATTCTCAGCCTTTGCAATGACACTCAAAATTGAGCTCAGGTGCATCCTGTTTCCACTGATTATCCTTGAGATGTTTTTACAACTTGATTGGAGTCCACTTGTGGTAAATTTAGTTGATTGGACATGATTTTTAAAGGCACACACCTGTCTATATAAGGTCTCACAGTTACCAGTGCATGTCAGACCACAAACCAAGCCATGAAGTCCAAGAAAGTGTCTGTAGCCTCCGAGACAGGATTATATTAAAGCACAGATCTGGGGAGGGGTACAGAAAAATTTCTGCAGCATTGAAGATCTCAGTGAGCACAGTGGCCTCCATTATCCATAAATGGAAGATGTTTGGAACCACCAGGACTCTTCCTAGAGCGGGCCGTCTAGTCAAATTGAGTGATTAGGGGAGTAGGGCCTTAGTCAGGAAGTTGACCAAGAACCCGATGGTTACTCTGGCAGAGCTCCAGCGTTTCTCTGTGGAGAGAGGAGAACCTTCCAGAAGAACAACCATCTATGTAGCACTCCACCAATCAGGCCTGTATGGTAGAGTGGCCAGACGAAAGCCTGTCCTCAGTAAAAGGCACATGACAGCCCACCTGGAGTTTTCCAAAAGGCACCTGAAGGACTCTAAGACCATGAGAAACAAAATTCTCTGGTCTGATAAAACAAAGATTGATTTCCAAGGCCGAAATAGCAAGCATCATGTCTGGAGGAAACCAGGCACTGCTCATCACCTGGCCAAAACCATCGATACAGTGAAGCATGGTGGTGGCAGCATCATTCTGTGGGGATATTTTTCAGAGGCAGGAACTGGGAGACTAGTCAGGATTGAGGGAAAAAGGAATGCAGCAATCTACAGAGACATCCTTGGTGAAAACCTGCTCCAGAGCGCTCTGGACCTCAGACTGGGGGTGAAGGTTCATCTTCCAACAGGACCACAACCCTAAGCACACAGCCAAGTTAACAAAGGAGTGGCTATGGGACAACTCTGTGAATGACCTTGAGCGCCCCAGCCAGAGTCCAGACTTGAACTCGATTGAATATCTCTAGAGAGAACTGAAGATGGCTGTGCGCCAATGCTCCCCATCCAACCTGATGGAGCTTGAGAGGTCCTGCAAAGAAGTATGGGAGAAACTGCCCAAAAATAGGTGTGCCAAGCTTGTAGCATCATACCCAAAAATACTTGAGGCTGTAATTGGTGCCAAAGGTGCTTCAACAAAGTATTGAGCAAAGGTTGTGAATAGGGAGGATCGAACTTTTGAAAAGTTCGGTTCAACCAGAACACCCAAATTTCCTGAAAGTTCGGTTCGGATTTCAGAACCACATTGAAATCAATGGGACCCGAACTTCTGGAATCAAAAAACACCATTTTGAAGCCCTAAAACCCAATAAATGCCCCTAAAAAGGGTTCTGGGTCATGCCCCAGGGACTATTAATCACACAAAAAAAGTTCTTAAAAATTGTCATTTTTGATAAGGAGCCAATTATTGAAAAAATTATTGAAAAAAAATGAGATTTTTTTGGATTTAGTGTCTGGGGGGTCTAAAAAGTGTACCTGTGAAGTTTCAGCTCTGTAGCATGCCCAGAAACAGAAAAAAAAGATTGTTTGTATTAGAATTAATATAGAACAGGGATATGGCTCCGCTATTTTCACACCTTGCCGGTTTTGTAGCAAGCGTTTTTTGGGCATTTTTTGGGGGTTATTGGAGGCAGGCATAACATCAGAACTTCTGTGTAGGGGTATATATACACACACACATATATGTATATATACACATACACATATATAGGTGTGAAAGTAGCAGAACACTATACTTGCGCTAATGAAATAATTAACACCCATATGGCTTCTCTGCTATCACACCTATATATGTATATGTGTATAAATACATATAAGTGTGTGTGTATATATACCCCTATACAGAAGTTCAGATGTTTTGCCTGCCTCCAAAGACCCACAAAAAATGCCCAAAAAAACCCACCTGCAATAACACACCTGGGCGTTTTTTTTTTTTTTGGCGCAGGCGTTTTTTTGGGGTCTTTGGAGGCAGGCAAAACATCTGAACTTCTGTATAGGGGTATATATACACACACACTTATATGTATTTATACACATACACATATATAGGTGTGATAGGAGCGGAGACATATGCCTGTTAATTATTTCATTAGCGCAAGCATAGTGTTCTGCTACTTTCACACCTATATATGTGTATGTGTATATATACACACATGTGTGTGTGTGTATATATACCCATACACAGAAGTTCAGATGTCATGCCTGACTCCAAACATGTCCTCAAAAAAGCCCTATAAACGCCTGCAGCAAAAAGCAGGCTGACAGGCGAGGTCCTCACATATCACCGAGCACGGCAATCAATTCACTTAGTGTATTGGTGCATGTTCGGTCATATGACACTTTTTCCCTAAACACTGGGTCATTATGCAAATAGGTATACATGGAGGCATCATTTATGGGCCGATTTAGCCGTCATTGCATTTATTGATGTCCTTTCAGTGTATTTAGGTATCCAACCTTGAGTCCTTTTAGCACATGTGTATGTGTATGTTTCATTGTTTTTAATTGTTGTGCCATTCTGTGTCACCCACCCCACCGTGTTTCTCCCTTTTTCAGGCATATGTGCCCAATAAAATTATCGTTTTTTATAATTTTGTGTCTCCAGTGCCCTTAGTTGGTCTCTTTTGAGATTGATCGACTACGGTCTTTCATCTCACATTTTTCTTTATATGCATTGGGTCTGTCCAACGGTCACGGTGTGAGACCTATTTAACACACATTCATAGGGACTTGTCTACAAATTCCCCATTGCGGGTCATCAGTGAGGCCATCCTTGGAACATTATTCCACTTCTTTATAGAGAAGCCATATCGCTGTTCTATAAGTGACCTAAGAGAAACAATCTTTTCTCTATAGCGGTCACCCTGACATGGAAGGGTTTGGTCACCCTGCCATAGCAGTCAGAGTCAGTTAACCCTACACTACACTATGGTCACCCTGGCACTTAACACTTTCCCTACAGAAACTAGATTATTAAAGCTAACTAAAGTGGAAAATAGCACCCTAACTACACTAGATATCCCTTTCCTCACACTAATAATTGCTAAATTACACTTTGAAGCAGAAGTAACAGAACTGCTTCCACTCTCTTCCACAGCCCTGTATTACAATGCTAGGAATTTGGTGGGACTATCTTATATATTGGGGGGCGTATTCACTAATGATTGGCCTCTGGACCCCCTAGTCACTCCAATCACATTCCTAGCATTCTCCTGCCCCCTCAATTGGCTTTTACTGATGGTTCTGGTCCAATCACGGGCTTTCAAAACCCATTTCCTGTCCCATTGCATTTTGGTCGGTTCTGGTTGCCGAATTCCGAACTTTTTCAGCAAAAAGTTCGGAATTCGGCCGACTATCGAACAGCCAATGTTCGGGTCGAACCGATGGTCGACCCAACCGTTCGATCATCCCTAGTTGTGAATATTTATGTACATGTGAATTTTTCATTATTTATTTTTTATTAATTTTGCAAAGCTTTAAACAAACTTCTTTCACATTGTACTTATGGAATATTGTTTGTAGAATTTTGAGGAAAATAATGAATTTAATTTAGTTTGGATCAAGGCTGTAACATAACAAAATGTGGAAAAAGTGAAGCGCTGTGAATGCTTTCCGGATGCACTGTATATAATTCTATATACTGTATATATACAGTATCTCACAAAAGCAAATATTTTATTATATCGTTTAATGTGACAACACTAAAGAAATTATACTTTGCTCCAATGTAAAGTAGTGAGTGTACAGTTTAAATAACAGTGTAAAGTTGCTGTCCTCTCAAAATAACTCAATACACAGCCATTAATGCCTAAACCACTGGCAACAAAAGTGAGTACACCCCTAAGTGAATATTTCCAAATTGGGCCCAATAAGCCTATCAGCCCCATGTCATGTGACTCGTTAGTGTTACAAGGTCTCAGGTGTGAATGGGGAGCAGGTGTGTTGCATTTGGTGTTATCTCTCTCACACTGGTCAGTGGAAGTTCAACATGGCACCGCATGGCGAAGAACTCTCTGAGGATCTGAAAAAAAAAAACGATATGCTCTACATAAAGATGGCTTAGGCTATAAGAAGATTGACAAGACCCTGAAACTGAGCTGCAGCACAGTGGCCAAGACCATACAACGGTTTAACAGGACAGGTTCCACTCAGAACAGGCCTCGCCATGGTCGACCAAAGAAGATGAATGCATGTTCTTAGCGTCATATCCAGAGGTTGTCTTTGGGAAAAAAGACATATGAGTGCTGCCAGCATTGCTGCAGAGGTAGAAGGGGTGGGGGGTCAGCCTGTCAGTGCTTAGAGCATACGCTGCACACTGCATCAAATTGGTCTGCATGGCTGTCGTCCCAGAAGGAGGCTTCTTCTAAATATGATGCACAAGAAAGCCCACAAATAGTTTGCTGAAGACAAGCAGACGAGGGACATGGATTCCTGGAATCATGTCCTGTGGTCTGATGAGACCAAGATGAACTTAATTGATTTAGATGGGGTCAAACGTGTGTGGCAGCAACCGAATGAGGAGTAAAAGGACAAGTGTGTCTTGCCTACAGTCAAGCATGGTGGGAGTGTCATGGTCTGGGGCTGTATGAGTGCTACCGGCACTGGGGAGCTACAGTTCATTGAGGGATCCATGAATGTCAACATGTGCTGTGACATACTGAAGAAGAGCATGATCCCTTCCTTTTGGAGACTGGGCAGTATTCCAACATGATAATGACCCCAAACACACCTCCAAGACGACTACTGCCTTGCTAAAGAAGCTGAGGGTAAAGGTGATGGACTGGCCAAGCATGTCTCCAGACCTAAACCCTATTGAGCATCTGTGGGGCATCCTCAAACTGAAGGTGGAGGAGTGAAAAGTCTCTAACATCCACCAGCTCCGTGATGTCATCATAGAGAAGTAGAAGAGGACTCCAGTGGTAACCTTTGAAGCTCTGGTGATCTCTATGCCCAAGAGGGTTATAGGAATGCTGGAAAATAATGGTGGCCACACAAAATATTGACACTTTGGGCCTAATTTGGACATTTTAACTTAGGGGTGTACTCACTTTTGTTGCCAGCGGTTTAGACATTAATGGCTGTGTGTTGAGTAATTTTGAGAGGACAGCAAATTTACACTGTTAAACAAGCTGTACACTCACTACTTTACATTGTAGCAAAGGGTAATTTCTTCAGTGTTTTCAAATGAAAAGATATAATAAAGTATTTACAAACATGTGAGGGGTATACTCACTTTTGTGATATACTGTACTTCAAATGCTGAGAATATTGGTTGTGATATCTCTGTGTTTGAGCTTCCAAGCTTACACACACGCTGTTGCTATTGTAAGAGAGTCCTACTCCTCCTGAATAATATTAATTTACTTCCGAAAAGGAAAATGCGACAGGAGTAATGGGAACATCCCTGGCATAGCCAAGAATCCCCAGTACTTCAAGGTTGGTTTTAACAAAGCCTTTAACTACACCAAACTGACCTTGATCCTAAAACCTCCTTAAGAGATTGGAAGCCAAGAGACTAGAAATGTAAGGGTGTATCACTTTCATACATATCTCCTGTTAAAAGTTACATAGTTGCATTACTTATTTAGGCTGAAAAAAGATACAAAACCATTTAGTTCAACCAATAGAAATACAATTAGTAACTATAATAAATAATTAGAAAACCTTCATATACAGAATCCTATACCCACAGTTGATTTAAAGGAAGACAAAATACACCTGTGACCTTACAGCAATTAGTTCATTTCCAATTCACTCCAGGAGCAGATATATAAATTCCTTCCGGATCCCCCGGAAGGTAATTAGATATTCCCTGGATTAACAAATTCTGATTTTGTTCACTATAATTGTTAATATCCAGTTATATTTTGTGCATTAAGGAATGTATTCATTTTTTTTTCCAGTTTTTTTTTGTTAAATCTACTGAGCTGGCTTGAGCTAGCCCTCATTCACAGTTTAAAAAACAAGTCTATGAAGAAGCCTGGGAAGAAGTCTATCCATATGTTGACGTTAAATCTCGTTTCCTCTAGATGTAAAGAGTGCCCCTTGTCCTTGGTAATGACCTTAAGGTGAATACAGTAACGCAACACCAGATTCACTATATGGACCATTTTTGTATTTATACATGGTGATATCCCCCTTAATTGCCTCTTCTCAAGAGAGAATAAATTCAGTACAGTAAATCTCTCTTTAAATCCAATGTCTTCCATGCCTCTTAATCAGTTTGACTTCCCTTCTCTACATTTTCTCCAGCTCCCTATTATTTGCTTAAAATAGGAAAAATCTGTGCTAAAATAATAAACTAATCCCAAGTGAAGCTGCCAGCAGAATCCAAAATTGACAATTGGTAAAAAATATAAGAAAAGTTACTATGTGGCGCTTGAGATGATAAAGCAATCGATAAGCTTCTACCGTAAAGTTTGATTCAAACTGCTTACCAGATGGAAAAGGTATTGAGCCTGTCATCAAACATGTTACGGTTTCCTGGATATTCCAGACATCAATGGGTCCACTCGGTTAGAAGGGAACAGGATATTTAGAATCAAACATAGACAAAGAAAATTCTCATAGTGTAGTATGTTGAATCAATGATAGATTATAGTATCCAAAGAAGCCACCACCAAGAAGCTGCCAGGGGAAAACACTGCATCTCAGTGTGTCCTAACAAGCTGCTTACCAGACACACTGATCTTCAGAGCAGAAAATCCTAGCAGCTGTGACAGGCTCAGTCCTTCTCACACTAGATTAATTGGCTCCCATATCAGACATCCTCATGGAGATTGATTCCAGTCATATCTGAATATGATATCAGGAGAATCAGCAAGTACTCAAAAAGAAATCAGCTCATAGTGCAGTATATAGTATAAAGGAGAAATGTATTTGCAGCAACTTACAGTGAATACAAGTACTTTGATGTGCACAGTTAAAATCTGCGGTTCTTGATCAATGGCATGTCCTAGAAACTGCAGGAGGATCAACTGACGCATTTCGGCCAATCAGCCATTGTCTGAGGCATCTGGTAAGCAGTTTGAATCACACTTTATGGTAGAAGCGGATCAATTGCTTTATCATCTCAAGCGCCGCATATAAACTTTTCCCCTATTATTTGGTGCCCAAAACTGAACTGTATGTTCCAGATGAGGTATTACTACTCATTTGTACAGGGGCACAATTTTGTCTCTCTCTCTCTGGAGTCTTTAGAAACTGATAATTTTATGACCTACCAGAACACCAAGATTCTTCTCAACCATGGATTCCCCTAGTTGAACTCCTCTTACTATGTATAATGCATGCATGTTTTAGCCCCCACTTAATTTGCCTCATAGCTGTTTAATCAAAGAGTGCATTAAGGTCTGCTTGTTGGAGACATCCTGTATGGACTTTATTCTACCACATAACTTGAATTCATCTGTAAACACTGGAATGGTACTTTTAATCCCAAACGTAATATCATAAATAAATAGGTTAAAAAAATTAGGGTTCCAACTCTGAAACCTTGGGGTGCACAGCTAATGATCTTAGACCATTCAGAGTATGAATCATTACTCTCTACTCCCTAAATATGGTCCTTTAGCAAGTTTTCTATCCATTTAAAAATAATAGAGTTGGAGGGTCAGCCACTGAAGTTATTAATATTTGCCAGAACTCAGCTAATCCTTTAGAGGGGAATAGAGATGGTGGAACGGGACAGCCAATTGAAACATTCCAGCACATGGACAGTCCCCCTACCCTATAAATAGACCCAATCTGGCGGCCATTTCACGTTCCACTTTCTGCCAGTGTAGGGAGAGATCTGCTGTGCTCATCAGGAAGAGTTTGCTAGACACATGTAGCGCTGTGAAGATCCACAAAAGTCCTTTTGAGGGCTGGTATTTCGGTATAAGTCTAGTATCTTTTGAGCTTAGGTAGTGGTATCCTGTGGTTGCTGTAGGGGCAGTTAGAGATCGGCTGCAGTCACACACAAATCGCTTTGTCAATGTCCAAAAAGTCATTTAAAATGCTCCAAAGTCATTTAGGGTCTATTACAGTCTCTTTACTATAGGGGCAGGTATCCTGCGGTTGCTGTAGGGGCAGTTAGAGATGGGCTGCAGTCACACACAAATCGCTTTGTCAATGTCCACAAAAGTCATTTAAAATGCTCCAATGTCGTTTTAGGGTCTATTACAGTCTCTTTACTATAGGGCCTACTAGGTATCCTGTGGTTGCTGTAGGGGCAGTTAGAGATCGGCTGCAGTCACACACAAATCGCTTTGTCAATGTCCACAAAAGTCATTTAAAATGCTCCAATGTCGTTTTAGGGTCTATTACAGTCTCTATACTATAGGGGCAGGTATCCTGTGGTTGCTGTAGAGGCAGTTAGAGATCGGCTGCAGTCACACACAAATTGCTCTGTTAATGTCCACAAAAGTCATGTAAAGGGCTGCAAATTTTTTGGTATTGCTGTACAGTGCATTAAAAAGGGGGGAGGGGTAATCCACTGTATAATATACTTTGTAGAAAGTATATTATAGTGGATTAGTACTATTATTGTGCACTGTGCAGCATTGTGACAGGTGTGGTGGTGAGACTGAGCGTTTCTGCAGCAACACTACACACAGTGACAAAAACACTTATAATGTATTATAACTGGTGTGATAGACCAATTGCCCCCCCCCCCCCAATGCCACATATTGAGGTGGGGTGTTATCTGAGTAAACCTTTTCAAGTGTGTTTGTGTCATGCAACAATTTTGCTTAGTTTGCTGAGTGAAGTCTGGTACACACAGAGCCAAACTCACTGGCCAGTTTTTTGAACTGGTGTGCTACACCAATGTTCCCCCCAATGCCACATATTAACCACTTTACCACCGGAGGATTTTGCTGTCTTACGTCCAGGCCACTTTTTGTGATTCGGCACTGTGCAACTTTAACTGACAATTGCGCGGTCGTGCGACGCCGTACCAAAACGAAATTTACGTCCTTTTTTTCCCACAAACAGAGCTTTCTTTTGGTGGTATTTGATCACCTGTGCAATTTTTACTTTTTGCGCTATAAACAAAAAAAGAGCGTAAATTTTGAACAAATAACAATATTTTTCACATTTTTTTATATGAAATTCCCCCCCAAAAAATGTAAAAATCAACATTTTTTTACATTTTTGGCCAATTTGTTTTCTGCTACCTATGTTTGGTAAAAGAAAATCACAATAAGCATATTTTGATTGGTTTGCGCAAAAGTTATTGCGTTTACTAACTAACGGAAAGATTTTTGTCATTTTTGTTATTTTTTTTTTAACGAGTAATGGCGGCGATCTGCGATTTTTTTTGTGGGACTGCGACATTGCGGCAGACAGATCGGACCCTTGACTGACATTTTTGACACTTTTGGGGGTACCAGTGACATTACTACAGTAATCAGTGCTATAAATATGCACTGTTACTGTAAAAATGACACTGGCAGGGAAGGGGTTAATTTTATTGGAGAGGGAGGGGTTAATGTATGCCTGGTGCTTACTAACGTGTGTGGGGGGAGGTGACTGAGTGACACAGGGACAGATCGCATGTTCAGCTATGCTGAACCCTTTAATCTGTCACTGTCTGTCACTTAGGAGATCAGCCCGCTTTGTTTACACAAGCGGGCGGATCTCCAGACTCGATTCCCCGACGATCGGGGAAGAGCGGCGGTGATCACCGCCGCTCCTCCCCTGGCCCGACTCCTGCTGTGACTGAAAACAGGGGGAGCGAGCCTCCGGCGGCACGCGCACCACCCACAAGGGGGGGAGTCCAGCGACGTAGGTCTACGTCGCTGGACGGGAACGAGCCATTGTGCTGCAGTAGAGGCACAATGAGCGGGGGTAAAGTGGTTAAAGTGGGGTGTTATCTGAGTAAACTTTTTCAAGTGTATTTATGTCCTGCAACAATATTGCCTCTTTTGCTGAGTGAAGTCTGGTACACACAGTGCCAAATTCACTGGCCAATTTTTTGAACAACTGGTGTGATAGACCAGTGGCCCCCCAATAGCACATATTGAAGCGGGGGGGTTATTTAACAGTATACTTTTCTAAGATTGTATTTTAGTCCTGCAAAAATTTGGCCTCTTTTGCGGTGTTAACTGTGCTACACACATTGACAACAGATACTGGTCAATTATTTGTAGAACTAGTGTGATAAACCTGTGGCCCCCCAATACCACAGATTGAAGCGGGGTGTTATCTACACAGACACATGGTCTAGCAAACACGGGCAGGGAATATACAGGCCGACACTTACGGTTCTGTGTACTGTGAACGCCTACCATACCTCTAGCCATTAAAAACTACGTTTTTTGCTGTCAGTTCAAGCCATGTGTGCTAATTTTTGGAGCCTATACAGGCCGACACTTACGGTTCTGTGTACTGTGAACGCCTACCGTACTTCTAGCCATCAAAAACTAAGTTTTTTGCTGTCAGTTCAAACCATGTGAGCTAATTTTTGCAGCCTATACAGGCCGACACTTACTTCTGTATACTGTGTGAATGCCTAATGTACCTTCAGCCACAGAATACTACATTCTTAGCTGTCAGGTAAACCCATGTGGGCTATTTTTTGGTGCCTTTTATGGCCGACACTTACTTCAGTTACCTGTGAATGCCTAATGTACCTTCAGCCACAGAATACTATGTTCTTAGCTGTCAGGTAAACGCATGTGGGTTAATTTTTGGGGCCTGGAATGGCCGACACTTACTTCTTTATCCTGTGAATGCCTAATTTTTCAGACCGGAAATTAAAAACAATGGGTCTGTAAAGGTTGGAATGGATGCGGACCCATTTTACAGATGTGTGAATGGACCCTATATGTATTAGACAATGTATTTACCGGCTGCTGTCAGTTCTGGCTGATTTATGAAAAAAATATATAGATTTTTTGCTGTAAAAAAAAAAAAATTTAGGGCAACTTTTTCGATTGCAATACTTCTGTTATGACATTGTCCATGTGCTGGGACTATTTGTGCACAGCTAGTACGTCTTTTGTGGCTGCAAATATGACCTAAAGGTTTTTAAAGTTCGCCTCCCATTAAAGTCAATAGGGCCCACCGCGAACTCGCGGTTCGCGGACTTTTTAGAAAATTTGCGGCTGGCATTCGCGAACCGCCCCAGCCGATGTTCGTCCATCACTAGAGGGGAACCCAGAAGGTGGCTGAGGGAGAAGATAAATGTTAGGGAGGCTTGTTCAGAGTGTTCCTGTCTTGGAGTTGCTTCCCCTGGGATGCAGCCTGTGTACTGGAGAATTGATATTAGGCCTTGGCCAGTGCTTAATATAATATAAAAAAGCTGCCCTAAATGAAGATCCAAAACATGAAGTTTCGTATAAAGTCCTCAAAAAGTCCCATACACCAATAAATGTATATAAATGTTGGCAACACAGCCACTTCCTGTGCTGGTGGAAAGGAATTCCTCTGCAAACAAGCTGCTGCAGAGATCGAGAGTGGGATCATTATCAGCCACATTTTGAGTCCTGGATGGTTATCCGCAATATAAAATATTTCTTCTGGTAAGCAGTATTATATGTCGGTGGCGGTCACATTCGTGGATTGAATTTGTCGCACGGAATTCGTGGCTACATTTTTTACTTTTCTCCGTTATGCTATCACTTTTTTATATCTGGTAAGCAGATTGAGATGTCGGTGGTGGTTTCTCACTAAATCTAGCACTCTTTCTACATTTATTTCACATAAGAGATCTATTCATAGTGTGTAAGTCAATACAGTATCATGCTATGAGATGTATATTTTTATATGCACGTGATTGACGCCTGTTGAGTTTGGTGTAATGCCAGTGGCTTTGAATACCGCTTTGAGGGTTACTCTGAGGATTTGCCTTTGATTCGGAGCATCATCATCCTTTAGCAGGCGAACATATCTGCTATTTCTGGTAAGCAGTATATAATACAAACATTTATTCAGAGGAGTCAATATCTGGATGCATTTGGACTTTTTATAATATTTTATGATTTTCATCACTTTATACATTTATTGGTGTATGGGACTTTTTGAGGACTTTATACGAAACTTCATGTTTTGGATCTTCATTTAGCGCAGCTTTTTTATATTATACTTTTGGGATGTTTGTCACATTTACGTTGCAGCTATAAGTTTTTGATTTTTAGCGTGGTTATTACACATTTAATTTCTTACCTTGGCCAGTGCTTGATTGACACAAAGAGTGATAATTTTTTCACAGAAGAATGTTGTATGGAAGCTGTGACAGAAGTCCTAGAACATTCTGAGTAGGACTCTTTCTTAAAGCGGAGTTCCGGCCACAAAATCAACATAATCGATTTTGGGCCATCCGCTTGCTCTTGGTCACCTGAAAAACAAATGGATAGTTACGATTTTTTTTTTGTTTACTTACCTTGTTATTGAAGGAAAATATGCTCACCTTTCTTCCACTTCCTCTCTCTGCGGCCGCGGCCCACGCCGTCACTTCCTCTTTGAATTGATTCCTGGGAGCTGAACATCATTGCTCCCAGGAATCAATGCGCCTGCACCGGTCCCGATCATCACTTCCGGTGCGGGCGCCTCATTCCCTGCTAAACAGCTTCTGGGCATGATACAAGGGTGGGGACTGTTCATAAAGAGTCTCATATTAAATGGCTATCCACTCTAACTCCAACAAAGACTGATGCTAGAGTATTTGTGGTTAAGAGACTGACAACTTGTATCTGTTTTGCATTTTGGAGTATCCTGCGCCCCATCCTTCTCTACTGTCGATTGCTGCAATAAATCTACAAAAAGACATCCCCTACGCTAAACTTTGTTCGGGTGAGTGGAACTGGTAGTCTCTAAACAAGTATGAGAGACCTGGGCCATATTCAGCGGCCCCTTTGGGGGTGAGTGCTATATAAGTTAAACTAACCATTCTGTACTTCCTTGGTAAAGTCTTTGATCACTTTTTAAATATAAGTACCACTTTGGCCTTGCACCAGTCTAGTGGTACACATGTAGAGAGAGAGGGGAAGAGAGGAGGGAAAGAGAGACAGAGGAAATACACCAAGGTGGCGAACAGGAGCACAAAATAATTATTTTTCGGTAATGGAATGCAATATTAGGTTTAATAATGGCCTTTACAAATGTATACATTGCATAATCTCTGAATTTTGCTTACACAGGAAAACCTGAGCCATTACTATGAAGGTAATCCGTTATCGAATGTCTTTCTGTTATTGGTTTTTATTAAAACAGACTCATACAAAAGGCGCTGGTATTACAGGAATTATGACGCATTCCACATTATACATGCTTATTTGTGGAATAACAATATAAAGAAAGCAGGCTTCTTAAATATTAATGTAGCTTTTTGTAACCTGCACTTTTTTTAAATAGAAATTATGTAGCAAAACATTTGTGACACATTGTAACTAATTTAAATGTTAATATGGGTCATACTGTACAGTTTGACATAAATAATAGTGCTTTTGATTATTTTTGAATTAAAGAACTAATTCCTAAACATTTGCATTATTTAATTCTTATGTTATTTTTGTTTAGCTAACAAAAAATCTATTCTATGCAATAGTCTGCAGAGGTAAAGAGGTGTAAGATCTCCCTCAACTTTTATGGACTAAGGGCTCTTTCACACAGTCCGTCCGTCAGACAGACTCCATTTATCTCAGTGGGGGATCGATCCACCAATCCCCCACTGAGCAGGAGGATGACTGCTGACACCTGACATCTGATGCCCCATAGAGATGCAAGGGGTGACCGTTCAGATCCGCCAAAAAATCTGAACGGTCCGCCTGTGTGAAAGGGGCCTTAGTTGAACTACCCGAACCTCTGAAACGTTAAAAGGAACTTTTATTGATACTTGTACCATCAGATTGCTTATTATAGCTTCTCCAATGTAACTTTATTATATTTTATTTTACTTTCTGTTTGATTATATTACTTTGCAATTTCTTGAAAAATAATACAAATTACCTTAAAAAGTATGCTTGTCACACTCTGTTCAAACAGGTTTGACTCATACCCTGGGGTCCAATAATCATTTTCATAGTTTCATAGTTGGTAAGGCTGAATAAAGACAGTCTGTCCATCCAGTTCAACCTGTGTGGGTGTATGTGTGTCAAAGGTAATTTTGGAACCCCATATACACTGAACAAAATTATAAACGCAACACTTTTGTTTTTGCCCCCATTTTTAATAAGCTGAATTCAAAGATCTAAGACTCTATCTATGTACACAAAAGGCCTATTTCTCTCAAATATTGTTCACAAATCTGTCTAAGACTGGCCATGCATTATACAATTTTGTTACAATTTTCTGTACAATTTTCTTGAAATTTACCTTCAACTATGTAGTACAAAGGCCTGCCTAATTGGATACAAGTAAATGTGTTGTTTAGCGTTGACCTCATATTATGTGGTTTTATGGTAAATCTAACAGAAAATTGTACAAGAAAATTGAACAGGTATGGCCAGATGTCGCAAGTTTTTAGGGATCATGCAATTGGCATGCTGACTGCAGGAATGTCCACCAGGGCTGTTGCCTGTGAATTTAATGTTCATTTCTCTACCATAAGCCGTCTCCAAAGGCGTTTCAGAGAATTTGGCAGTACATCCAAACGCCATTACAACCGCAGACCACGTGTAACCACACCAGCCCAGGACCTCCACATCTAGCATCTTCAACTCCAAGATCGTCTAAGACCTGCCACCCGGACAGCTGCTGCAACAATCGGTTTGTATAACCAAAGAATTTCTGCACAAACTGTCAGAAACCGTCTCAGGGAAGCTCATCCGCATGCTCGTCGTCCTCATCAGGGTCTCGACCTGACTGCAGTTCGTAGTCGTAACCGACTTGAGTGGGCAAAGGCTCACACTCGATGGCGTCTGGCACTTTGGAGAGGTGTTTTCTTCACAGATTAATCCCGGTTTTCTTAAATCTTTGGGTTCAGCTCATGAAAAATGGGGACAAAAACAAATGTTGCGTTTATAATTTTGTTTAGGGTATCTTAATTTTACTTTGATATACAGTATTATGGACATTATCATAGCAATAATAAGCTGTGTATTTACAACTACTGCTCCATAGGTCTGTTCTTGGTTACCTGGCTGCTATGTGATATTTCAGTTACATAGTTACATAGTTTTTGAGGTTGAAAAAAGACATCAGTCCATTCAGTTCAACCTATGATGTGTGTGTGTGTGTTTGCTGTTAACCGTACATTGTATACCCCTGTATGTTGTGGTCTTTAAGGTGCCAATCTAATAGTTTTTTGAAACTATCGATGCTGCCTGCTGACACGACTGCTTGTGGAAGCGAATTCCACATCCTTACTGCTCTGACAGTGAAGAACTCCTTACGTATTTAAAGGTTAAACCGTTTTTCCTCTAGTCTTAGTGAGTGGCCCACGTGTCTTATTGTATTCCCTTTCTCTAAAAAGTTTTTTCCTTATGCTAGGGTCGCCAGTACAGTATTTGTACATTGATATCATATCCCCTCCCAAGCCTCTCTTCTCCAGAGAGAATAAGTTCAGTGCTTGTAGTCTTTCCTCATAGCCGATGCCCTCCATTCCCCTAATTATTTTTGTTGCCCTTCTCTGGACTCTTTCCAGTTCCAGCACATCCTTCCTGAGGACCGGTGCCCAGAACTTGACAGCATACTCCAGATGTGGCCGGACCAGAGTCTTGTAGAGTGGGAGAATAATCTCTTTATTTCTGGAGTGAATCCCCTTTTTTATACATGCCAGTATTCTGTTGGCTTTGTTTGCAGTGGCTTGGCATTGCATGCCACTGCCAAGCCTGTTGTCCACTAGTACTCCTAGGTCCTTTTCCATCTTAGATTCACCCAGAGGTTTCACCCCTAGTGAGTAGCTTGCTTTCATGTTTCTGATGCCCAAGTGCATTACTTTACATTTTTCAACATTAAACCTCATCTGCCATGTAGTTGCCCACCCCATTATTTTGTTCAGGTCGGCTTGTAAGGTTTCCACATCCTGCATAGAAGATATTGGCATGCTTAGTATAGTATGATCCGCAAATACTGAGATTGTGCTAGATATCCCCTCCTCTAGATCATTTATGAATAAATTAAATAGGATTGGTCCCAGCACAGAACCTTGGGGGACCCCACTTTCCACACCCGCCCAATCCGAGTACTCCCCATTAATCACCACCATCTGGACTCTCCCCTGGAGCCAGTTCTCTATCCAGGTACTCACCCTATGGTCCATATCTACATTCCTTAGTTTGTATAGTAAGCGTTTGTGGGGAACGGTGTCAAAGGCCTTTGCAAAGTCCAGATACACCACATCCACAGGCTTACTTTTATCTAGGTGGCAGCTCACTTCATTGTAGAAGGTTAATAGATTGGTTTGGAAAGAAAGATTTTTCATGAATCCATGCTGATTACTACTAATAATACCATTTTCATTACTAAAGTCTTGTATGTGGTCCCATAACATCCCCTCCAAAATCTTGCAGACTACTGATGTTAGGCTGACCGGCCTATAGTTACCCGGGATATATCTCGGCCCTTTTTTAAATATTGGTACCACGTTGGCTTTTTTCCAATCAGCTGGCACCATACCCGTCTGTAGACTATCCTTAAAGATCAGGAATAATGGTCTGGCAATCACCTGGCTGAGCTCTTTAAGAACCCTCGGGTGCAAGCCATCCGGTCCTGGTGATTTATTTATGTTAAGTTTCTCTAGTTTAGTTTTAAGTCTATCTTCTGTTAGCCATGGCGGTACTTCCTGAGGTGTATTATTTAGTTTAGCATTACAAGCTGGGTTAGTGTAGCCCCCCGATTCTTTTGTGAAGACTGAAGAGCAGAAATTATTTAACACTTTCGCCTTCTCTCTGTCCTCTGTGGCCAGATTTCCTTTGTCGTCTTTTATGGGGCCATTGTGTTTGGCCTCGCTTTATTACTGATATACTTAAAGAATTTCTTGGGGTTCTTTTTACTCACTTCCGCTATATGTCTCTCGTGTTCTATTTTAACCGCCTTAATTTTGCTTTTACATTTATTATTACACTCTTTGTAAAGCTTGAATGCTGTCAATGACCCCTCAGCCTTGTATATTTTAAAGGCCTTTTCTTTAGTATTAATATGCATTTTTATGTTGGAGTTTAGCCACCCAGGGTTTAGTTTTGCTCTCCTAAATTGATTTCCCTTTGGAATGCACTGGCCAATCCCTTTGTTTGAAGCACTCCCATTTTTCCTCCATGTTCTTTGTTCCCAGGGTTTGTAACTCTTCCCATGCTTGCATGCTTGGTACTTCCCCAACCCAAAGTCCAGTTCAAGACATTTTTTTTTATGAAATGGGCCCAAAATATAAAACAAAACAGCTCAGGCTGCAATATTGATCTTTAATCTAGAGATGTCTCCACAGTACTTTATTTTTTCCACAAAATTCTGTTTTTGAATGCCATAGAGCATCTTTCAAACAAGGAAGAATGAAAAAAAATGTATTATGAATGCAAAGCTTTATAATAGCATAACGGCAAACCAGTGGTATCCAAATAAAAGGGCCCAAGGGCCACATTTGTATCAAGTTTAGTGAGGGGCTGCCTCTAAATCAGTTTTTGTTGCCCAAAAAATACCAGGCGATGGCCATATGCACTGTATAATACACAAAAGAAGACTTGCATATATAGCTAGTTGCCTTGCCAGCTGTGTGATCCCCCCACTCACCTTTCTCCTCACTGCTGTGAACAGTGACAGAGGAGTCCGGGCTGTATGTTTCCTGCCCACTCTTCTCCCTCGCCACCCCCCCATCCCACTCCCCGGCCACTGCACAGTAAAACAGACAGTAAGGACTCCTGTGTGTTGTGCAGCAGCAGGCTGTATCCTTCTCTTACCTGCTTAAAGGGACAGCTTCACATGCACCACCTTACAAATAGGTCCCAACAAAAGCCGGCTAATGTTGACAATTAGGCATCAACTACTTTGTAGCCACCTCCAAGGGTACCTTTTATCAGGAACACATGAACCCACCCAATAAATGTCCATTTACAATTTTTTGTTTGTAGGAGCCGGAAAAGAATTGCACCCACGATCAGCAGATCCGGGTGCCATGCAGGACTACTTCAGGCTGTCAGTGTAAGCTGTCTGCCTATACATCATACGGGCAGGCAGTTTCACAAAGACAGAAAGGATCAATAAACTACTTAGAGCGCTCAGCAGTGCCCTGGTAATTCATTGAGAACTACAGGACAACAGCCACAAATGCTGATGAAACTTGTCTCTCACTCTCTGTGTCACAAGAGACTCACAAATCCAACAAAACAGTGCCACCAGCCCACCATACCCTGTCTGGACTCTGGATGGAATGCAGTCTGACACAGAAAAACACACAAGGGAAAAAGGGACAAACTCATTGGCCACAGATAATACACCACACTGCCCATCTGAAAATCAAATGAATCCAAATATATCCAAAAGAAATACGAATGCATTCATCAACTGTTTATTAATATTCAGTGATATTGAATAGTCAGAAAGAACGAAAATACAAAAAATGAAATGATCCAAATGTAATCAATTTGTTAAACTCGTAGGCTGAATTTTTGTTAGTTCTTTCAGATTTTAGTATTTTCGGATTTTTGTTCTTTCGGGTTTTCGTTCTTTCGGATTTTTGTCCTAAATAGATGGTGCTAAGGGCTCCGTGTCATGAAGTATGATGTTGATCCATTATCCAAACAACACAGGCAGTAGTGCAGTTAGCACCAACTATTCAAAGATATTGGATACTCCCAAATGAACTGTCAGGGGCTCTGTGTATGAGCCACTCATATGATGTTCTAAGATCCTTGGACCTTCAGTTTATTTTCTTTTTTATACACCTGGTTAATTGTGGCTATGCCCTGTGGTCTCTTAGGGGGATCCTTCTGTGGAACATGTGGGGCCCTTGCTATCCTTATGGGGACATCTGACACACAATTAAACTGTGGTATAGTTACATAGTTACATAGTTAGTGAGGTTGAAAAAAAGACACCAGTCCATCCAGTTCAACCTATGATGTGTGTGTGTGTGTGTTTGCTGCTAACCGTACATTGTATACCCCTGTATATTGTGGTCTTTATGGTGCCCATCTAATAGTTTTTTGAAACTATCAATGCTCCCTGCTGATACCACTGTTTGTGGAAGAGAATTCCACATCCTTACTGCTCTCACAATGAAGAACCCCCTGCGTATTTTAAGGTTAAACAGCCTTTCCTCTAGTTTTAGTGAGTGGCCACGTGTCTTATTGTATTTCCTTTCTCTGAATAGGTTTTTCCATATGCTAGTACAATATTTGTACATTGATATCATATCCCCCCTCAATCGTCTCTTCTCCAGAGAGAATAAGTTCAGTGCTTGTAGTCTTTCCTCATAGCTGATGTCCTCCATTCCCCTAATTATTTTTGTTGCCCTTCTCTGGACTTTCTCCAGTTCCAGCACATCCTTCCTGAGGACCGGTGCCCAGAACTGGACATCATACTCCAGATGTGGCCGGACCAGAGTCTTGTAGAGTGGTAGAATAATCTCTTTATTTCTGGAGTAAATCCCCTTTTTTATACATCCCAGTATTCTGTTGGCTTTGCTTGCAGGGGCTTGGCATTGCATGCCACTGCCAAGCCTGTTGTCTACCAGTACCCCTAGGTCCTTTTCCATCCTAGACTCACCCAGAGGTCCCCCCCCCCCCCTAGTGAGTAGCTTGCTTTCTGGTTTCTGGCACCCAGGTGCATTACTTTACATTTTTCAACATTAAACCTCATCTGCCATGTAGTTGCCCACCCCATTATTTTGTTCAGGTCCGCTTGTAAGGTTTCCACATCCTGCCCAGAAGATATTGGCCTGCTTAGTTTAGTATCATCCGCAAATACTGAGATTTTACTCGATATCCCCTCCTCTAAATCATTTATGAATAAATTAAACAGGATTGGCCCCAGGACAGAACCCTGGGGGACCCCACTTTTGACACCCGCCCTATCTGAGTACTCCCCATTAATCACCACCCTTTGCAACCTCCCCTGGAGCCAGTTCTCTATCCAGGTACTCACCTTATGGTCCATACCTACCTTCCTTAGTTTGAACAGTAAGCGTTTGTGGGGAACGGTGTCAAAGGCCTTTGCGAAGTCCAGGTACACCACATCCACAGGCTAACCTTTATCTAGGTGGCAGCTCACTTCATCATAGAAGGTTAATAGATTGGTTTGGCAAGAATGATTTTTCATGAATCCATGCTGATTACTACTAATAATACCGTTTTCATTACTAAAGTCTTGTATGTGGTCCCTTAACATCCCCTCCAAAATCTTGCAGTCTACTGATGTTAGGCTGACCGGCCTATAGTTACCCGGGATATATCTCGGCCCCTTTTTTAAATATTGGTACCACGTTGGCTTTTTTACAATCAGCTGGCACCATACCCGTCTGTAAACTATCCTTAAAGATCAAGAATAATGGTCTGGCAATCACCTGGCTGAGCTCTTTAAGAACCCTTGGGTGCAAGCCATCCGGTCCCGGTGATTTATTTAGGTTAAGTTTCTTTAGTTTAGTTCTAAGTCTATCTTCTGTTAGCCATGGCCGTATTTCCTGAGGTGTGTTGTTTAGTTTGGCCTTACAAGCTGGGTTAGTGTAGCCCCCCAATTCTTTTGTGAAGACTAAAGAGAAGAAATTATTTAACACTACCGCCTTTTCCCTGTCCTCTGTGGCCAAAACTCCCTTATCATCTTTTATGGGGCCAATGTGTTCTGGCCTCGCTTTCTTACTGTTTATATACTTAAATAATTTTTTGGGGTTCTTTTTACTCTCTTCCGCTATATGTTTCTCGTGTTCTATTTTTGCCGCCCTGATTTCATCTTTACATTTCTTATTACACTCTTTGTAATGCTTAAATGCTGCCAATGACCCCTCAGTCTTGTATTTTTTGAAGGCCTTTCCTTTAGCATTAATATGCATTTTTATGTTGGAGTTTAGCCACCCAGGGTTTAGTTTTGCTCTTTTAAATTTATTTCCTTTGGAATACACTGGTCAATCCCTTTGTTAAGCATGCTTTTGAAGCACTCCCATTTTTCCTCCATGTTCTTTGTTCCAAGGGTTCTATCCCATTTGATATTTTCTAGCAGAAAGCACAGTTTTGGGAAATTGGCTCTTTTGAAATTCAGTGTCCTTATATTGCCCTTGTGTTTACTATTACTATAATTAATACTGAAACTAATTGACCTATGGTCACTGTTTCCTAAGTTGTCCCATATTTCTATATCCGTGAGCAGGTCTGTTTTTATATTGAGATTTCTCCATACATTTGTGACAATCCACACAGGCTGTCTATAGGGATGAATTCAATGTTTGTGACCCTCTCCTAAACACCCCAAAAGAAAGGATTGATCTCTTACTGAAACGAGTTTATTATACTAGGAGGAGAGTGTCACCTTACTGTACATACCCTATGAGCCAACCGTTTTACTGTTGATGTTTTTATAATTAACAATGATGATGTATGACATTTTTCTATGGATGTATTGATAAAAGTTTTATGTTTTTAAATTACAATATATCCTTTTTTACTCCAGTTGCCTTTAAAGTCCCAATAGTACCTTTGGAGGTTATTCATTTTTCCAGTTTTTGTTTGTTAGTTTCAGTTCATCACAGAGATAAGTCTTTCAAAAGACTATAAGCACATTCTGTGCACTTATATCTGGAACGTTGTGAAGGCCTCTCTTGCACCTCCTGAACAACACTCCTGAAGGTGGAGACAGAGGGCATGGAGTTGAAAGAGTGCTGGCGTAACTGGATAGTAAAGTCTGCTCTTTAAGTGGGTAGAGCTGGTAGTTGCAGTCCTTAGGACAGGATGACGAAGCAGGTTGACACCAGAGTCGAAGACAGAAGCAGGACCAGGAAACAGGCAATGGTCAGCGACATCCTGGCAGCAAGGGCCCAAATCAGCAGGTAGAGCAAGTCCAGGGAGAAGGCTAGGGCCGGTAACAGCCAGGCAAAGTGATACAGGAGCAGCAGGCAAATACAAGTCTCCAGTAAACAGGCTGGGGTCAGAGTAATCAGCTGAACAGGATGGAGGAAATGCAGATGCGAAGTCTAATGGGAAGCTGGGTCATACACAAGTTAGCAGGTTCAGCAAATCAGGTTTCAGGAACACAGGGACAAGCAGAAGATCATTCAGCAACTGCTTATAGTGACAGAACAATTTATATACTGTAGGCCACTGGGCACCAAATGCACATGCTAATTGGTATGTGTACATGCAAGTGCACATTACAACCTATCTGAAGTAAAATTGCATTGGATTGAACTTCAGTGTCTTATTTAACAGTTAACGTGATTGTAAATGTTTACCTTGTAAAACAAGCCAATCAGGTTAAAATAGAAAAGAAAGACAAAACATTTTTGTATAGATATAAAAAAAAACATTATAAATACCTTTTTTCCCAACTGTTCTCAGCTGCATAAGATCTGGGGGGGGGGGGGGGGAGGAGAATCAGCAGCACACTGTATTTCCCAGTGAATGGCTATGCAGCATGGGCGTGTCAGGACTCGTCTGATCATTGAAGGAAAGTACACTGAGTTCCCAACATAGCTAGAGAACTGACCATGTTGTGCTCTACTGCTTAGTGTGGTTAGCTTTTAACTACTTGCCGACCGCCCACCGCAGATATACTGCGGCAGGCTGGCTCGGCTGCGTGAACCGCCGTACCTGTATGTCGGTTCACGGAAACGCTCCTGGGGGGGGGGGGGGGGTGCGCTCGTGCGCCCATTAGGCAGCGGGGAAGCCGATCCACGGGGCCGGCGGCACCCGCGATCACTCCCAGTGGAGAGAGAATGGCGGTCTGCTGTTCTAAACACAGCAGACCGCTGTTCTCTCTGGAATGAACACATAGCGCCTGTGATCCTCCTATTTAGGATCACAGGTCTCTGTGTTGATTCCACAAGCCCACCCCCCCACAGTTAGTAAACACCCCACTAGGCTCAAACTTAACCCTTTGATCACCCCTGAGTTAACCCCTTCCCTGGCAGTGTCATTATTACAGTAACAGTGCAAATTGTTAGCACTGATTACTGTAGTAATGTCACTGGTCCCCCCAAAAATGTAAAAAATGTTAGTTAGGGATCCGACCTGTCTGCCGTAATATCGCAGTCCTGCTAAAAATCACAGATCGCCGCCATTACTAGTGAAAAAAATAAATAAATAAAAATGACATAAATCTTTGCAAACCAATCAAAATATGCTTATTGGGATTTTTAATATACAAATACAAATTGGCCTAAAAGGATGAAAAAATTTGATTTTAAATTTCTTTTTTTTTTTTTTGGGAATGTTATATAGCAGAAAATTAAAAATATTGTTTATTTTTTTTTCAGAATTGTTGTTTTTTTTTTTGTTTATAGTGCAATAAATTAAAATCCCACAGGTGATCAAATACCACCAAAAGAAAGCTCTATTTGTGGGAAAAAAGGACATCGATTTTATTAGGTACAATGTCGCACGACCGCGTAATTGTCCCTTAAATTAACGCAGTGCCAGATCCCAAAAAATGGCCTTGTCATTAAGGGGGCAAAACCTTCCGAGGCTGAAGTGGTTAATAGGAAAGCAGAGGGACTTGCAGGAATACCAGGGATTTCACCTAAAGGAAGTGATACAAAGGGAACAGGATACTTTCTCATACAAGTACATGGTACAAAAGACATATCAGGAATATTAAGTGTTTGGGTAACAAACTCTTTAAGCTGCCTTTAGGGTCTGCTAAGTTGACAAGTGCAAGTGGTCATACTGTCTACACAGACTGGTTCAAGGGAGGTATGACATCGCATAAATTAGTATTTGAAACAATAATTAGTAGCTATTAACTTGTTGTATGATAGTTGTAGTTTCCTTTTAAGTGTCAGCATTAAACCTCTTCCCTCCACCTTCAATACTGTAAGTGACAGTGATGTAAGTGACTGTGGCAAAAATAATAAGCACCCACTTCATTGGTGGCAGTGGCAGCAATAATACACTCTACCTTTATTGGTGTCAATGACCCCCGCCCTTTTCATTGGTGTCTGTGGCAGCAATCTTTGGTGTTAATAATACCTCCTACCCCCCATTGGAACCTTTGGAACCCCCATTGTGCTGCTTTTCCAGACGATTCTGGTCTGGATCTTGAACTGTACAATCCTTGTCAGTTGGACAGCCCTGCTCTAAATCATCTACAATTCTCAGGTGAATCATTAAAGGCAACATATTAATGTCCAAGTTCGTTTGGTGGATGTTTGGCATTAACCTTTAGCTCATTGTAGAACTTTCTCAGCAGCGTATGGCTTTGTTTTAATGAATTGATCACAATTGTTCTTCTTGAAACTTGCTTTGCTTTTATTTCAACTACCTACTTGCATAATATTACCTCTGATCATAGTCCCTTGCTTTTATCGCTTGCTTGAAGCCAGACTCTTTCATTTGCAATTTGGAAATGTGTTGATTTTTTTTCTCTTCTCACCTAAAATGAATCCTTAAAAGCTTATGCTAGATTGATCACAAATAGTTCTGTTTTTCATATCAAACATACATCTAAAAATACAATCCATGCTCTCACACAGCACATTGCCTATATGAAATTAGGCTGTACAACCTCGCTCTGTGACAACTAGGAGGACTTCCCGTTTTTAGAGGCTGTAAGTTACTTTTCTTTATCGTACATCATGGGACATAGAGCAGCCATATTCATTACTATATGGGTTATATGCCACCTATAGGTGAATGGACACTGGCAACCAATCAGACAGGAAGTCCACCCATATAACCCCTCCCATACAGGAAGAACCTCAGTTTTTTCGCCAGTGTCTTAAAGGTGATGGTCACGGTGGAGAAGCTCTCCACATTTTTATGTTTTTTTCAAAGAAGCAGAAAGGAGATTATGCTACAAACCCCAATCAAATATCTCTAAATCTAAAGGGATTAGCAATCAGATCCATCCAAAAAAGTCAAAGACTAAAAGAATGGTACCTGAGTTTTGGGAAAGGAGATATGAGGTTTTGCCCGTAATGTTGTCCTTTTTAGGCACTGGACCCTGGGATCCAGACCCTTGGTAAAACCAAGCCCCAAAGGCGCTCCAGCAGGGTGCTCTAAGGGTCCAAGGGAGTGGCCCCTCAAAACAAGGGGACCCGGTCCTTGAAGGTCAGCAAGTGACAGAAACTCACCGTGATGGATGAAGATTGGATTCTTGTTACAAGACAGAATCCTGTAGCGAGACTGGTAAGTCCACTTTAAAAATATTTGTAAAAACATTTTTATGCACTGTTCCCTTTAAGTATAACAGATACTGAGTGCCATGTTGGGTCTCTACAAGAGACAGTAGGTGTATTAGCTATGTCAAAGCAGACTTAGTTCGTTTAAACATATTTTGCTCTCTCCCTGTGCAAAACAGTAGGCGTATCAGCTGGGTCAAAGCACACCTTATTTGTTTAAACATGTAGCTCTCACCCTATGTTGTTCACCTGAACCAGTAGGTGTATCGCTTCTCTGCCTTTTGGCTAAGATCAAGTGTAGTATCTGTTCTTATCAGTTGGTATGGGCCTTAGCTAGTACCAGTATGACCGAAACCCGGAGCGCTCAGAGTATTGAGGTATGGGGAGTAGGTCATCTGGGAAAGCATGTGGGGCCTGCCGCCTTCTGATTCGAATGGGTTGAACTGTCCTAACCAGTTTGAAGGGGGCAGGAAAGCCGGTTCAGGGGGCCGGTGGAACTGTTCCTGGATGTAATGGGCTGAGGAACGGGATGGTGAGGGGAGGGCTTTCTCTTCTGGGTTTTGATCTGGCCTTGCAAAAGGCCTGTCCCCAGTGGTAGGCAAGCTCTCTCTAAGCTGTCCAGGTTCTGATGTCTGCTGGTGTGGATAGGCTACACTCGGTCTGGCTGGGGGCTGAGATTGAAAAAGCCCGTAGTGTAAGTGCCCCTGGGGTGGCAGCCCAGGGGTGCCTTAATTTCTCACTGGTGAGGGGCAGCTCGCTGTGAGATTTTTTGGCACCTTGGTCACTGCACTATGCACACTATGCACACCTTTTTCGCACCTGCCTCTTGGGACAGGCCTTTTGGCTTGCACCAGAGGAATTTTTTATTCCGGCTTGGTTCCTCACATGGCACCATTGCACTTTCCCCACTTCCCTTTCCCCACTTCTTTGTTTGTTTGTCCTTTTCTTTGGAGTTTGTCACTGCACTTTCACCTTTTTTTCTTTATTTGCACGACTAGAGTGTGTGGGTCCTCGGGCCCAGCCTTGAGTCTTGGGAGGGGGTGGATATGGCCTTTTGGCTTAGTTTGCCCTCTCTCATGGGGTCTCCCTTCGGGGGAGCCCCACTTAGTACTCGGTGGGGGCTGTTTCGGCAGTCGCCCTGAAGAACGGGGTCTGTCTGGTTTCGGCCAGACAGACCATGAGTACCTTAAATCCCTGTCAGGAGTCTGGCGCCCCGGGCGATCGAGGTTTCGGGTCCTACCTCTTCGGAGGGAAGACCATACGATTTCGCACACCCTGTGCTTTTTTGTGTTCTCACTTTGTGTGTGTGCACTTTTTTATGCACCGGGTGGAGTCTTTTGAGTGTGTTGCACACGTTACGGGCTTTAAAAAAAAAAAAAAAAAAAAAAAGTAGGTGTATCGCTTCTCGGCCTTTTGGCTAAGATCAAGTGTAGTATCTGTTCTTATCAGTTGGTATGGACCCTGATGGTTAGTATCGGCAGGGGCTGAAAGGAACCAGGGTGCTCTGGGCGTAACTGGAGGACCGAGAAGTAAGCCATGTCAGAGAAAGCCGGATGGGTCCAATGCCTTCTGATTTGAATGGGTCCGCCCCTGTCAGTTTGATGGGAGCAAGAAAGCCGGCGTGGTCAACCAGTTAGTACTGCTCCTGGATGTAATTGGTGGGGAATGCGGATGGTGGTGGGAGGGCCTTTCCTCCTGGGTGAATTTGGCTGACAAGGGTGCCATTTTTATCCCAGTTGAAGGTAGCCTCTCCCTAAGCTGTCTATGTTCCTAACCTCCTAATAGGAAGGGCTACACTGGGTCTGGCCATGGGCCGAGACCGAAAAAGCCTGTGGTGTACGTGCCCCTGGGGTGGCAGCCCAGGGGTGCCTTAATTCTCACTGGTGAGGGGCAGCTCACCTGAGTTTTTCGGCACCTTGGTCACTGCACCATCACACTTTTTCAGAACCTGCCTCTTGGGGCGGGCCTTTTGGCCAGCACCAGATGAATTTTTTATTCCTGGCCGGGGGGCCTGTCAAGGTCCAGCACTTCTCCACTTCCCCTTTCCCCACTCTGTTTTTCTTTGTCGTGTGTTCACGTTTGTCCCTTGCACGATTAGTACGGCGTAGGTCCTCGAGTCTGCCCTGAAAGTCTTGGGAGGGGGTAGATATGGCCTTCTGGCTTAGTTCGCCCTCTCTCATGGGGTCTCCCTTCGGGGGAGCCCCACCTAGTACTTGGGGTGGGCTGTTTCGGCAGTCCCCCTGGAGAACGGGGTCTGCCTGGCTTCGGCTGGGCGGACCTAAGTGAGTACCTCAGTCCCCGTCAGGAGCTTCGCGCCCTGGGGGATCAGGGTCTAGGCCCTTCCTCTTCGGAGAAGGGCTATGTGTACGCCTTGTGCACTTTTTGTGTGTCTCATGTTTTTGCGTGTGTGCACTTTTTTATGCACCGGGTGTTAAGTCTTTTGAGTGTGTTTCACACACCACGGGCTTTAAAAAAAAAAAAAGTAGGTGTATCAGCTGTGATAAAGTGCACTCTGCTTGCTTAATCTGCCCTCACCCAATGTTGGTTTGAATGCAGGTTTTCACCTTTGTCTCCTCAGAAGGCTCCAGATCAGGCAGTGCTTCCAGTGCATGTGGAGCACAGAGGGGTGTGTCAAGACACATTTGGCACAGTACACGCGCAAACAGCACAATTTCTTAAGGAAGTGTTTCCAGCGCGCAAGCCTCTGTCAGAGGCTGGATGGGACGCAGAGCAGCAGCTGGGTGCGTGAGTCACTGTGGGTGCATGTTTACAGGCACTAACAGGTTCTGTTACTTTAGGATAATCAGTGCTGTGTGTGATAAGCTGTAAAGCTTGGCACAAGCCTTGAGTACACTAAAGCTAGTACCTCAAATTTGTCTTGCCTAAGAGCAATGTCGTCCTGAAAGAGGAGTGGGGGGGCACAGTTGGAATTGGCACTGGGATGCCACCATCAGGACTAGAAGATTCTAGCCATGCTTCCTCTGTGTTTACTTCCCTTTAAGAGCCAGAGGAGACTAGCCAATCTGAGCCATTACGGTTGTCAGGCATAGTAGCCATATCCAGTGCTTCTGTCGCAGCCTACGTCACTAAGGACGATTTGGCATCGGCGTTGGCCAGCCTTGAGGGTAAGATTGCTGGCATGATTACAGCATCGTAAGGAGGGTGGAAACATGATAGATCCCCCTCAATTGAGCCACCCCATGACAGTTTAGGATTGGGCAGAGGATGTGGAAGAAGTATCTGTAAATGACCCTGTAGAAGGTCAAGCTGAGGTTTCCACTTCTGGGGAGTCAGGATCTGAGGAGTCATTCTCGGCCTCTAAATCCCAGAGATTGTTAATTCAGTCTCTCACTGAAATGGTCCGGGCTGGATACAAATGACCTCTCTTAGAGATGTCTGAGGTCTCTTTTTCCTCTCTAGGATCATTTGGCGCCCCTCAAAGTCCTTAGGCTTTTCCCTTACATCTGCTCTTGGAGCAGGTAATGTATGCTGATTGGGATCATCCTGATAGGATTTGTATTCCTCCCAAAGGGTTTTCTTTATTGTATCCTATGGAGGAAATGTTCACAAGAAAATGGAGTATACCTACTATGGATGCTGCTATTTCTTCAGTTAACAAAAGTTTAACTTGTCCTGTGGATAATGCCCAGGTTTTTAAAGATCCAGCTGATAAGAAGTTGGAATGTTTGCTAAAAGCCTCCTTTGCTGTTGCAGGGTCTGCGATACAGCCATCAGTGGCAGCTATAGGAGTTTGTCAGTCTTTAAAAGACCATATTAAATGAGTTTCGAGGACGGTTCCTTCTCAAGGAGAGTCTGTGGAAGATTTGGCAGATCTACTTTTTTTGTAGTAGATGCTCTTAAAGACTCCACACAACAAATGTCATGGGTTGCTCTTTTGTCAGTTCATATGCGCAGAATCCTGTGGCTAAAAAGCTGGTCTGCAAGATTACCGTGTAAAACGTTGCTGGCTGGTTTTCCCTTTCATGTGGAATACCTATTTAGAGATGATCTGGATAAATATATCCAAAAGATTTGGGAGGGGGGGGGGTAAGAGGAGGTAAGAGTACGTTGCTACCTGTTAAAAGGAAGAGCAAATGTCCTTTTTTTAAGATTCCCAGCACTCAGATTCTCAGTGCTTGTAATCCCAGGCAGTTGCATCGGCCCCAGCTGTCTGGATCTAGAACCAAGTTTCAGGGCAAGGGCAAAAGAAACCCTGGGCCCAGAGACCTACCAAGTCTAGCTCTAAACCTACCTTCTGAAGGGGCACCCGCACTCAGTCAGGTGAGGGGAAGGCTGCTATGGTTCTAAGAGGTCTGGGTAGAAATAACTTAAGACAACTGGGTTATTTCCACTATCTCGCAGGGGTACAAACTGGAATTTCGGGTGTTCCTGCATCCTCGGTTTGTAAAGTCAAACGTACCTGCAGATCCTCTAAAGAAAAGATCTCTTTTTCTGGCGATGTACCATTTAAGGCCCCAAAGAGTGATTACAGAGATTCCGGAGGATGAAAGATTCAGTGGTTTTTACTCAAACCTTTTCATAGTCCCCAAGCCAAATGGAGACGTGGGACCTATTCTGCATCTCAAAGCTCTGAACCAGTATTTAAACATGCATACTTTCTGAATGGAGTCAATTCGCTCAGCCATGGCCTCCCTGCAGGAAGAGGAATTTCTAGCATTCATAGACACCAAGAATGCATACCTTCACGTGCCTATCTTTCAGTCCCATGAAAGGTTTTTACTCTTTGCAGTAGAAAACCGTCATTTTCAGTTTGTGGCTCTGCCCTTTGGGCTGGCCACTGCTCCAAGAGTGTTCACAAAGATCCTTGCTCCAGTATTGGCTGCTCTAAGGTCTCAAGGGATATCATTGATAGGCTATCTAGACGATCTATTACTAATAGACCAATTGGCTTCGGCTCTAAGCTGGAATGTGTTTCAGACAGTTCAGTTCTTAGAATGTCTGGGTTGGATTATGAACTTGGCAAAGTCACCATTAAAGCCGGTCCAGCGTCTGTAATATCTGGGTTTTCTTGTGGACACAATACTTCTGTGCTTTTTTTGCATGAGGTTATTAGTGAAGATGGTGTCTTAGTTCACAGCGGTCCCCTATGTTCAATTCCATGCCAGACCTTTACAGAGCAACATTCTGTCAGCATGGACCAGAAAGGTCCAGTCCCTAGATGGGTGCATGTCTCTGGTACCAAGAGTACGTCAGAATCTAAGTTGGTGGTTGTTAACCAGAAATTTGCCAAAAGGGGAATCCTTTCTTCCAGTAGTCTGGAAACTAGTGACTACAGACGCCAGTCTCTCTGGCTGGGGAGCAGTTCTGGAGGAAGCCACTGTCCAGGGAAAGTGGTCTTGGATAGAAAAAGAGTCTTCCTATCAATATCTTGGAAATTTCAGCAGTTTGTAGGGCTTTATAGTACTGGATGCCCAGACTTTGGGGTTACCCTGTCAGGGTACACTCCGACAATGCCACAGCTGTGGATTATAACAACCATCATGGAGGCACCAACAGTCAGTCAGCCCAGAACGAGGTGGATCTCATCCTATCCTGGGCAGAGAAATTTTTTCCATGCCTATCAGCAGTTTTCATCCCAGGAATGGAAAACTGGCAGGCAGACTTTCTGAGTCGTCAACAGATGTTTCCGGGGAATGGTCCTTACACCCCGAGATCTTTGCATTGATCTGCCAATGCTGGGGGATCCCAGATGTAGATCTGTTGGCATCCAGGTTCAAAAACAAGTTGAAGAGATTTGTGTCCAGAACCAGGAATCCACTCGCAGTCGGAGTAGATACCTTGGTGACTCCATCCTGATCTATGCCTTTCCTCTGATGCAGTTGCTACCGCTTCTTCTACGCAGAATCCAGGTAGAGGGGAAATCAGTAATCCTGGTGGCTCCAGCATGGCCCAGGAGGTTTTGGTATGCACAAATTCTAAAATTGGCAGTGGCAAGGCCTTGGGTTCTTCCACTATGTCCGGACCTGCTCTCTCAAGGTCCGATATTCCACCCTGATTTACAGTCTTTAGATTTGATGGCTTGGCTATTGAAGCCTTGATCTTGAAAGAGCGGGGTATATCTGGCCCTGCAGTCTCTACCCCGATAAATACTAAAAAAACAGTCTCTAGAGGCATTTATTACAGAGTCTGGAAATCTTACATTTCCTAGTGTGAGTCCAGGAAATGGCATCCCCGCAAATAAATAATCGGGAGAATTCTAGCCTTCTTGCAAGCAGGGGTAGATATGAAATTAGCCTCAGGCACTATTAAGGGTCAAATGTGAGCATTATAATTTTTTTTTTTCCAGAGACAGATTGCTTCACATTCCTTAGTCCAAACCTTCGTTCAAGGGGTGCTACATATGCTCCCACCAGTGAAGCCACCATTGTGTCCTTGAGATCTAAATTTTGTGCTGGCAGTTTTACAAAAAAAGCCTTTTTGAGCCCATGTGGCATATCCCTCTGGTTCTGTTGACAAGAAAATTGGTCTTTTTGGTTGCAGTAACTTCAGCCAGAAGAGTATCAGAATTAGCAGCTCTTTCTTGTAAAGAGCCATTCTTGATATTGCATCAAGATAGGGTGATTCTACGTCCACACACTGTTTTTTGCCCAAGGTGGTGTCTGCTTTGCATTTGAATCAGGATATTATACTGCCTTCCTTCTTACCAAATACTCAAAAAGCAGAGGAAAAGTTACTACATTCTCTTGTTTTAGTACATGCATTTAAGATTCATTTGAAAGATTCGTAAGACCAACCTTTTGTTCCTGCTGCCAGAAGGGCCCAGGAAAGGGCAGGCAGCATCTAAATCTACTATTTCTCAATGGATTCGCCAGACCCCCCCCCCCCCCTCTTGTCTGAGATGTTTATTGCTTGCTACAAAAAACTGAGGTACTTTCTGTATGGGAGGGGGACTTTCTGTCTGATTGGTTGCCAGTGTACATTCACCTGTAGGTGGCGTATAACCCATATAGTAATGAATATGGCTGCTCTGTGTCCCATGATGTAATCCAAGAAATTGATTTTTCAGGTAAGCTGTAGAAAAAATCATATTTTGCTGAGGGATCCAAAAGTAAGGCTTTATTTATAAATAATTGATTTCTGATCAGAGATAGATCTGGAACTATGCATTTAATTTATTTAAAAAAAAACCCTGTGCATGTTACTGCAGTCTAAATGTGTGACCTGGTCTAGGCTATATCATTCAGTTGTGGATTGTATCATTATGATTAAAATGATCATATTATCAAAGATTTTATATGTGGTGCTGTAATCCCCTGTGTGTTTACCACTATACATCTTTAAAACAATTTTGTTCCCTTGTCTTAAGTTTAATTTGGAACCAAAATAGACAAAATTTACAAAATCCCACAGATCTAAAAGGCCTGACACAGCCTTGTCTCCTTAAGTACTACAGTATATAGCTGCACCACTCTTATAGTTATTTCTCAGATTCGTCATTAATGGTAAACATAAAGTATTATTATGTTTTATTACTACAGATGGCTCCGAATTACTTCTGAATGAACTTCCCAAAGGCAGCACGGTTTATCAGAATACTATGTCCATTGAAGCTATCAAGGTATTGGACTGTACTTGAAAATATTTATAATTGGTTAGGACTATTATACCCCACTATGGAAGAATGCAGAGCTACATGAACTGAAAAAGCCATTAAATGTTACGAAATGCAAAATTGCAGGTCTATGGTTTCTGGGCCACCGACATGATGGGACCCTATGGTTTCTGGGTCACTTGAGCAATGGAACCCTTAAAGCATACACTTAGTTTGAAGCATCTATTTCATTACCCTAGAGATACTAATATAACTAATAAATATACTAATATAAATTCAAGTATTTCAAACTACACTATACATTCATTGTGCAGTTCCCATATTCCTACCCATGTCATGCTGATTTTTTCCTAAATATATTACATAGGCGATAGGTGATGTTTACAGATGGCTGTTTAGCTCTAAAGCTAAGCTAAATATAAAGGTATCCCTTTAGGTGCATGTAAGCGATGTACAAAATATAGATGGTAATAATTAGGAAGAGTGCTTGGAACTCCCTAAGAGGTCCAATGCCTATTATGGTTAGCCAAATACAAGTGACCATCCTTTATCTTACAGTATAACTAGCTGTCTAGTATAATAACCCATACCTAGCCATCCCTCTTACTCAACCAATGCAAGTTGCTCCAAATGTGATTAAAGTTAAAGCGGAGTTCCGGGCACAGAAACCATTTTTCAAAAAACATACCCCCGGGACAGTCAGGGCTAGTACATTCCACAATGGCTAGCCTCTGATCTGTCCCGGTTCGCACTTACCTTTTAGAAGAAATGCTCACTTTTAAAACTTCTTCTCCAGCGTTGCCATCTCCGAGGGAGGAAGTAGAGAATAGCTGAGTATATTCAATCTCCAATTACAAGGTGAGTGAAAAAAAAAAAAAAAAAATGCCTAACTATCCAATTCCTTTTCAGGAGAGGGAGACCAAGTGGATGGGCACAAAAAAAAAAAGTTTGTTTTTGTGCCCGGAACTCCGCTTTAAGCCTCTTTTTTCACCCAACTTGATTCTGTTCTGCCATTAACAGATTCTAGGGGTATATTGTAGAATGTATTCATGATAAGATGGGTGGCCTGATACCTCTGTAAAGTGGACTGATAACTCCTGTGGAACTTATTCCTTTATTGCTGCTGTATTATTCTTCTGCACTGTGGACAGGGTTAAACTAAATATTCATTAATGCAGAACTGTAGCAGCTGTCTTTAGGGAGACCACTTTACAAGGCTGCTCTAAGTGTTGTCTCCCCTGCAGGGGTCAGTCATCTTGGCTGGGTCTGATTCAATTCTGGATCGATGCAACAAAGCAAGCAGAAGTAGGCTGAGGAGAAAGGGGAAATTACTGTATGGAAGCATACAGGTGTGTGGGGAAAAGACTGAGCTGCTGCTGACTGAATGGAACTCTGTTGTAGCTGACCAAAATCAGAAGAGACTGCTCATCATGCAGTGTGAGGTGTGATTTGGTTACCTGTTGAGATCAAGTCACAAAACTATTTAGTGGCTTCTCTGGGGTAGCGCTACACCTCTACACCTCTCTTATTACTAATAATATTGCTCTTATCTCACACATGCACTTCACATTCTCTCTATAAAGGAGAATATGCTTTGCTGGCTGGCCCATGAATACTTGTGTGTTCTACAATGAATATAGCTGGTAAATTCCTCATTACCCTATAAACACTACTCTTATCATGGGTGTCATAAACCTGTGTACTGCTCTCTGTGTCCCCCTGCTGCACTTGCTGCTGTTCCTGCTTTCTCCTCTTTTTCTGCAGTCATGTCATTCTTTCACTGTCACAGACCATTTCCTGTGTCCTGGCACAAACATTCTCTGTCCTATTTAAATGTTCAGATCCTCTGTGCACATGCATTGGTGTATCTAAAGCATGCCTCCTGATCGCTCTATGCTCCTTTAAACGGATTGCAGCATCATAGTTTGTAACACAAGCATAATTCCTGTATCTTGTCTCCTTTTTGTGTTTCCTGCTTGTGTTATCCTGTAATGATCCTAGTTCCTTTTCCTGTACTTGGCTCCTTGTTTAGTTCACTCTGGATCCATGTCTATTTAGAACTGTTAATTTTTTTGCCTGATACCACTGATTCTGCTACTTCTACCTCTGACCGGATGGCTTCCCTGGATTTAATTGCTTGTTTGACCTGCTAGAATCCTGTCGGCACCTTGAATCTGTTATTGACAACGCTCAACCCTTTGGCTTAGATGCTCAGTAGACCTCAATCTCAATATCCCAGTTAACGACCTTGGCTACTCACCTTGATGGCTCAACAACCTTTAGCTTACCTTCACTAGGGAATCTCCTCCCGTTAAGGTACAATAACCCTGCACTTCAGAAAAGCTTAAATCCAGGGAGCACTAAAGTACAATATACTCATTTTAAGCATGTTTACTACATTTTCTCTGTACATATTGTATATGTCTCTTTGAAACAATGGTAAAGCCAATCTCTGGGTAAAAACACACCTTTCCCATCCTTACCACCTCCCCACCCCTTCCACCCATTCACCTCTTTTAAAATAAAAATGACCTTTAGAAACAATTGTATACATGCCTATGTTAGCTGTTAGGGTATCCCACCTCTGGACAGCCAATAACAATGATCTACGTTACCCAGGCAGGGATGTGAACACTCAGAGAAGGACCCTACTCCACTACAGTGAAGAAAAAAAAGATTTAGAACTTTGTGCATCACTTGACCATATATTCAGGTGGAAAAATGTGAGTTTTAGCTAAGAATTTTTTAAGTCAAATTAGCAATTGATAAGGCAGGGTAGGTTGTTTATGACTGAAGTTCAGCTTAATTTAGTAGCCTTATATACTGCTAGACCCGCTTACACTGTGTGGTACTTAAACAATTGTTTGAGAAAATTAAAAGTTGATAAAGTTGATTGTTCCATTAATTCCTTTTCTTTATTAAATGATATGACATTAGTTGCATTAACCTATACTACCAGGAAGATATGTGATCATAGGGGGTGGCACAATTTATCTGTTTGAAATCCTGAATAGAATGAAAATGGTGAGGGTCAGCAACTTCCTGCAAAGGTAATCCTAAAACAAAATACAAAAAAGTAGATAGCTAATTTATGAAATGTGTGTTTTGCATGGAGTTTAATTCAATTAATAATTGTTTACGGTGTTATAAAAAAAAATAATAATGAATCTATGTTTAAATAACAATTAATTCCCCTTCTAAGTAAGACATGTTTGCTTTCACAGAAGGACAGACGTTAGATAAACTATGATTATGAATTACATTTTCCTTGAAGGAACCAGAAGCATCACTAAAAGGGACAGCTTAGCATTTCTTGACCTTTTCACACTTATCTGTGGCAGCAGATCCACTATGTCCCTATGTACTATTCTAATCCCACTTCATTGTGTATATGTCAGCTGTCAGCCAGGTGACAAGTTTGACCTGCTAAAGGGGTTCACTGCTCATGTCATGTGTACATGAACACATGTAAGAATGAGGCTCATCAGATATTGCAACCACTTTGTATTATTACATAATAATAATAATAATAATTATAATTATGCATTTTAAAGGATAACAGATGAGGTAATACAAGTCATTATGTTATAAATGATAAGAAATTAGAAATGCTTTTATATACTGCCAATATTTTTGGAACACTTTACAGGGTAAATTAAACCCTTTCACATCCCAACCTGCCTTACAGGAGTTTATTCAAATGCCATCTACTAGTGATGGGTGAAACTGCCCAGGTTAACTTGTTAAGGTTCAGAGTATGTTGTTCAAAACTCAGTGAACATGAAATTAGTGATAAATCCTATTGATATCTATGGGAGAGAAAACTTGGTGTTAAATTCTGGCCATTTTTTTAGTGCCATCGATAAAAAAGGCACGGGAAGCTGGGACTTTAAAAAAAAAAAAATGTTTTGATAAATACATTAGAAGAGGGAGAGGGTCATTTTATGTGATTTTGAGGGCAACATTGAAAATACACAAAGCCATTAAACAGCTTATATATATATTTTTTTTTATTATATATATTTTTTCATCAATTTAGGCCAATATGTATTCTGCTACATATTTTTGGTAAACAAAATCCAAATAAGTGTATTTTGATTGGTTTGTGCAACAGTTATAGCGTCTACAAACTACGGGATAGATTTATGGGCTTTGCATTTTGTTTATTGTTTTTACTAGTAATGGTGGTGATCAACAATTTTTGGTGCGACTGCGACATTGTGGCGGACAAATCTGACACTGAGGAGTTTATTTACTAAAACTGGAGAGTGCAAAATCAGGCTCACTTCTGCATAGAGACCAATCAGCATCCAGGTTTTATTGCCAAAGCTTAATTGAATAAGCTGAGGTTAGAAGCTGATTTGCTTCTATGCAGAAGTAAGCCTGATTTTGCACTCTTCAGCTTTAGTAAATAAACCCCTAAGTGACACTTTTTGGAGACCAGAGACACCAATACAGTGATCAGTGCTAAAGAAAATGCACTGTTACTGTATAAATGACACTGGCAGGGAAGGGGTTAACACTAGGGGTGATCAAGGGGTTAAGTGTGCCCCTAGGGAATGCTTTCTAACTGTGTGGGGAGTAGATGTGCTAGAGTAAAAGAGAGATCTGTGTTCCAGCTTAGCTAAAACACAACATCTCTCTCTGCCTCTGTGACAGAACAGCCATCTGCCTTGTTTACATATAGGCAGATGGCCATTCTGTCATTCCCTCGCACAATCCGGGTGGCCAACGGCCATCACGGCCGCTGGACCCCTGATTGGCTCCCGCTGAGAACGCTCGCCCCTGAGAACCCCTGCACAAAATCACGTACCTATTCGTGATTTTGCGCAGTTGGGCCGCCCTGCCTCCCTGCCGCAGTATATATGCAATGGGCAGTCCGGAAGTGGTTAAATGCTTACAAAAAGGCCCTATTAACACAAAATAAAAAATAAAAAACACACAAAATAAATGAAAAATTCAAAACACCATCTCCAAAATCCCACTTTTTTAACCACTTTCCTTTACTATAGTAGTTTTACTGCGGGCAGTGCGGCAGCTCCTGTGACCGCTGTGTCCACTAGACAGTTTAAACATCACTGTTAAAGTGATCATCACTGTAACAGCAATCAAAGTGTAAAAAAAAAAAATATATATATATATATATATATATATATATATGTAGCAAGGTTTCCAGGCATGTGGGTCTGCCATTGTTACTGGTTACCTCTCCAGCCCATGTGAGCTGCGACCCTGGGTGTGAGAACTGAGACATTGACAACTCCACATTCTTTGTTTTGTGGTTTTATTGTAGATTAGGGGATAGGAGAAGGGAATGAGTGGAATACTCCTTAAGCTCAACTAAATACACTTGGGACTTTATCCAGGAAAAATGTCCGAAGTGCTGAATCCTCGACTTTAAGTCCAGAAGATCCAGGACTGTGGATTATAGAACTACTGACACTGCGGTACTGCAAAGTCACTAGCTACTCCCCCCCCAGCCTTGCACTGGCTTCAGGTAGTTTGTTGTAGGTTCCTGTATGGCTGCAACTCTCTACTGACACTCTGTACAATTCAGGGCAAAAAAACCAGGTGCCCCCTTTAACCTTGAACTCTTCAAGGTTTACTGACTATGTATCCCCTCAGTAACTTCAGGGTCCTCAACCTAGGTACCCCCTTTCCTCAGCTAGCTGGCACTGGATCCCAGAACCTCTTCCGGAGTGGTACCCTCTGACTCTAGGCAGACCCCCAGGGGCAATCCTCAGTATTCACGACCCCTCTCGCTCTCCGCAGGTTCTCGGCATGCCGGATCCCCTCAGCTTAGCTCAGCACTCTCTGGATACCCCAGGAATACCCCGATACATCCGCTTCCTCAGACAGGAGGGGAGACAGCCGTACTCTCCCTCCTGGGACTCGGCTCCCGCCAAAGACACTGTGTCATGCACTTCCCCCAAACTTATATCCACTCCCAGAATCCTTTGCTGGATAATCTGCCTCCTGGGGTATTTACAAGCTTGAATGTGTCCCCTGATTGGGCTTCCTCCACTACCCTATGAGAAGCCTCTCACAGGAGCCAGTGGGGAGACTTCCCCTTCCGCAAACTCATTTGGAACAGGGATTGGAAACTGCTTCCAGTTGTACACATTATTTGCTTTATAAATAAGCACAATGGAATTCTATGGAGAGGACCAGAAAAGATACGCGTATTGAACCCATTACATTTATTTCTCCAGGTCTTTTCCCAAAAATAAATCCTGGCTAGTGGATAAAGGGTATACTTGCCGCAAAAAAAAAAAAACAGTTGAACTAAACATTAATACAAATTATTGCAGCAAAAAAAAAAGAAAATGGCTTGCTATGAACAAGACAGCAGCTAAAAACTATTACTGACACTGATCCTAAATCTACCACAGAAGAAAGTGAAAGACAAAAAGCCCCTAATAGTCAGTCAAAAGAGTTGATTACCCAAAGAGTTAGCAGTCAGAATTAAAGTACATTTTTCTAGCTTACCCCTAACCTTTCTCTATACACAACAATTCACATGAATCCCGAGCCTACCCACTGGCTCCTTGTGTTGCTTCTTTCTCTCAAAATTTGAGTTCTGCTGTACAGTGGAATGCCAAGGAAAACTCATGTACTCGCACTGCCTACATTAAAAAAAATATATATTGACGTATGTATGCTGCTTTAAATTGTGACTTATTTCTGACTGCAAATCAACTTTAAAGCCTTGTGATGAGTACAGGTTAACTTTTTTTTTTTTTAATTTGCAGTCAAATGCCCCATACACACGTGCAGATTATCTGAAGACTTTTGTCTTCAGATTTACCTTTTCTATGTAGTGCAAGGGCCTGCCGGATTGCATACAAGTTGAAAGTGTTTAGGTTTGACCTCATATTATATGGTTTTGGTAAGTCTGCAGACAAAAGTCTTCAGATAATCTGCACGTGTGTACGGGGCATAAACTTCTATTTTCAAGGTGGTATTCTTGTGATTATACTCTTTACAAATCAAAATAATTACATGCTGCATTTCCAAGCTATTGCCAGTGGTAAAAAAGCAGGGGTATGACATTTGCTTTGAATAGATACAAAATATTTAAATAATCCATATTTACCTGTAAACCAAGACCTGAAAACTGCCTGCTGTAATAAAGAAATGGACCAGAACTGAGTTGCATCATAGTGGTCCACCTTAAGGCAATCTCCGAAAACTCCTCTCCCCAGGGAAACCTATCTCACCTCCACCTAACAAATGAACTTGTATTTCTTCCACCAGCTCATCCCTCACAGTTATTACCTTTTGTACCACTTGCCAACCCTATTAAATTGTAAGCTCTTATAAGCAGGGCCCTCTTAACCCTCATGTATTTTATTTCATTGTATTGTAACTGCACTGTCTACCTTTAATAGTAATAATAATAGTGGAATGTATGTTGCATGAACCAGATCTACAGCAACTCCTGCAAGGACCCAGGAATATTATCTGGCACTTTATAGGGATTTATATGAAGTCAACCCAGCTGTTCCCAGTCTAGAACAGCCATGTCTGAGGATGGACACATCAGTCATTAGACACAGACCAGTTGTGCAGTTAGATATCATTTAGGAAAAGTTACACTATACATTGTCTTCTCTAGTGATCTGTCTCTTCCTTCTTATGTCTCTCAATCCTTATCATTCACCACTTTCTCCTTCTGTCCCTGTTTCTCTAGATCATACCTCTCTTTATCCCTCTATCTTTCTAATAGCAGTCTCTTTTTCTCTCTTAGAGATTCTCATCTCAGAGATGGATTTAGTCTGAAGTCAGACGGGAGAGAAATACTCATCCATTTTCACAGTTACTCCTTGGATGAGCGAAGTATCTCTCCCTGACTGGTGACATTGTGTACCATTTCCGTCAGTGAGGGAGCGATGTCTCGTTCATCCATCCAGCCAGGAAGTGACCCGTGGACAGATTTGACCAATTGAGCTATCCCCCTGGATTACTGCAGAAAAATTAGGTTGTAGTTTGGCTACTAGACATGCAATGACCCAAGATTTCTGCCTGGGATGCCTTGTAGATAATCTGACACCTCTTTATCTCTTGTCTTACAATTTTACATTTTTGTACATGTAACACTCCTTACTAGGTAGATTAGGATAACCTGTGACAAGCTATCATTTAACTTTCCAGGGTGGAATCCTTGGCTTATTGTAGAAACACCCCAAAATGGACAAAAATAGTTCAGATCTTCCAGTAGACGTTAATGTAGTTGTTGCCCTTCAAAGAATATTCAATTAGATTACAATAAGAACAGTCACTGTCTATTGTTAAAGTGGTTATTAAGGCAAAACATGTTTTTCCAGCATTCACAGGCTTCACTGAGGGCAGCAAAAGCAATTGGCTTCTGCTGGTGTCAGTCAAATCCTGTAAGGTGGGAGTGGGAGGCAGGGAAGAGTCGTGCTATGGTTGTCTATGTACAGAGATGTATAGTAACTAAGTAGAACTACTTCACTACTGTACTTAAGTACCGAAAGGCGGTATCTGTACTTTCCTAGAGTAGAATTTTTTTCTCCTACTTCCACTTTTACTTCACTACATTTTTTCAATGATTTCAATACTTCTACTCCGATATTTTTTTTTTTGTGCTGCATAGTTACTCGTTACAATTATAAAAATTACCACTGCCAGAACAGTAGATGGCAGGTTTCATGAAGCTCAAAACATGTGTATTATCAGCGCATATGAAAATAAATGCTACTGTATGTATAAATAAAAGCTGCATTTGAAATAATAAAAAACAATATGATGTTCAAACTTTTGACTTCTTTCTTTAATAAGTACATAACACAGTACTTGTACTTTTACTTTCAGTACTTGAGTAGCAATTTTTTTTTCAAAACTACTGGTACTTTTACTTTCAGTACTTGAGTAGCAAAATTTTTAAAAAAACTACTTGAAATACTTAATTACAAAAAATGTTGAATACTTTAGTACTTCTACTCAAGTCACTTTTTGATAGAGCACTTCCACTTCTACTCAAGTCACTTTTTGATCGAGCACTTGTACTTTTACTCAAGTATGGGTTTACAGTACTTTATACAACTCTGTCTATGTATAAACACAGTCTGGCTGTGTTCCCGCATGGGTGCCCCTATAACACACTGCTTGCTATTCAGAAGAGAAAAGGAGTGAACAGCATCGGTGGGGGACCACCAAATAAGAGGTAAGGAACCGCTCTGTGCAATGCCAGGGCACAGAGCAGGTAAATATAAACCTTATATGACCAAAGATGTTCCAAGCAGGCAGCCATCATACTACTCTTCTCCTTCTGGGTGTCCCCCCCAGCAGGGCAGCTGAGCACATGGCCAGTGCTTAAGAGGGAAAGACCCTTCTCACTGAAACCATCCTCACTGGGCAGAAGCCCAGGAGGGAAGAAGGAGACTCCTGTTGAAATTTGCACCAAATATTTATCGTCTTCCCTAGACCACATTACTAGTGCAACATCTTCAGTGATTGGCTAAGGTGTATAAATAATCCTAACTTCTAGTTACCTCTCACACTAACTACTGGAGACAACCCAACAGCAGCAGGCAGAAATAATCAATATCTTGAGCTTAGAAGAAAATCTACAGAGCACAATAACATAACCAAATTCCGGCAGGTTACAATCTAGCTACAAAAACAATCTAAATGTAAATAGAGACACTCTAGCTTAAAGCAGGGTGCCTGCATGCAGCTTCTGCACTTTTGTCTCTCTATCTCATAGTTCTCACTCATTCTCTGTTTTACACTACCTCCAGGATCTTCCTCTGTACATCCAGGGGCATGCCAGGTCATGGCTAATTGACTAAGGATGGTTGGTCATGTAAGTGTGCCCAATGGAACATGTGCATTGGCATTTGTAAGAGTGCACTTCTGAAGCTGGGCATACTCACTGACCAAGAAAGTTTATAAGCTCTTTCCGTTGTGTTGGCTGGTGCTGGGACTTCCTGTCTGATACCTTGAGATTATGTGGCTTTGCCTGCTGTTGACTCAGATTATCTGACTCTGCTCCTGTCTCCTGCCCCCATTGCCAGCATTGCTTGTACCCATTAATATCTTGCCTGAACCTCTTCCTAAAAACTGACTACTCCTTTGCTGACTGCCTAGACCTCTGCCTGGATATGATATTCTCTTGCCTGCCTCCTCCTTTGACCTCAGTCCGCACTCTGACCTTTCATTATTCTCACCCATTGGAGGGGAAATTCTGGGAACTGCAACCTGGTCTCAATGTGCAGTAAAGTAGCTTGGGGGCCACTAAGTTAACTGGGCCATCACTGTTTGGGGATTCTTTGGTGAAGACTAAGTTGTCACTTAGACTCCGTACCTTAGGTGAGCCCATGTCACCTGCCAGGGGTGTCAGCTGTAATAACTCTGTGTTTCTCTCTTTTTCAGCACACAATCTCTCTTTGAGTCCTTTTCACACAGTTTTCTCGCTTTCTGTTTCATGGCTTTTGTTTCATTTATCCATTCCTACTCTACAAGTTTTTTTTTTTTTCATTGATCTTCAAACTAAAAAATGAAATGATTTCAGTGCTTGCTATCTACAAAACACACAAGGCACACTTATGTAAAATAAACCGATTCTAAATGAATCCCAATAAAATGCACATAACCAGAAAGAACAACCAAAAAAAAACAAAATGTAATTGCAAAAGCAACATCATATGTTTTTGCCATAGACGCAGAGGGAACGATATGTGCTGAAAATTAAAAATCATTCATAAGATTTAATTATGGCGTTTGTATGAACAATATTGCAATGCACCAAGCAAAGAAGAAGAATCAAATAGGCTGTGACGTGATCTGCATTGTCCTGTCTGCAGAATTAAGTTTGATGTAATGTGTTGTGCTGCAGAAAAGAATGTTATTTCATACACGGGGCGTAAATAAGAGCCAACATGAAAGGAAGACAATTACAGTGGATGCAGGGTCGTAAAAGCTGAAGGGATCGGCAATAAACATGAAATGTGGGAATGCAGATCTAATTTACCCCTTTAAAATAAACATGTGAAAAATACAAATAAGAGACATATTAATAAATCACAAGATAAAAGAAGAACACAAAGGCATAATTTTATTTTCCATCACAACGGAGGACATTTATGAAAGATGATGCTTTGAAAAAGTATCCTGCTGTAAAAGAATGTATTAAGTCACAATGTAATGGTCACTGATTCAAAAATAAAGGGAGGTAAAGTACTAGACAGGAGCCAATACAGTACAAACATAGCAAGCAACAGTAGAAGCTGTCAAATGGAGTTGAAAAACTGGGAGGAGCCTACAAGGATAAGGAACAACATTTTTTACCCTAGGTTTTGATCTGGCAATTTTGACAAGAACGGGCATAAAAAACAGGTATGCAAATGGATCCAGATCAGCCTTTTTTACTCTCCCCCCCTTTAGCTGGTTGAAACTGGTGCTTTTAATGGGCCATGCTGTCTAGAGGCGTGGAGTGAGGCTCCCAATCTTGCCACAAACTGTTATTGGCTGCAAAGTGCTGAGGTCAGCAGGAGCCCTTCCTAGCAGTTCCTCAGTAGTTGACAGTTGAAGTAGAAATATAGGCAAAACTTTTTGTTTCATTTTGGATAGAGCAAAGGAGGGTTAAAACCCCTGTCAATTTTTTTTCCCATCTGTGTCTCAATGCGGAGATTTCCCTTCACTTCCTGTCTCATGCCAAAAAAAGAAAGTGAGAAGAAATCCCCACAATTTAAGGGAATTTGTTTGGGACCCCCAGGCCACCAGAATCAGGGTTCCCATTGAAAGATTTCCCCACTATTACTTTTCTGGGGACAACCCAAAGTTTGTTTCCTGACAGTCTCCATGGCAGCCTACGTGTGGGTTAACCCCGCCTCCTCTCCAATGGTATAGGACCCCCCTCTATAAATTTCAGCTTGCAGGTACAGCCAGTGTTACCTTTTTGTCCTCCTCCAAGGACCCTATTTGGATTATTTCCTGTTGAAATTTGGTCGGCTTACCTCAGAATGAAAGACGGTGTCTATGTCCAGGACACAGCCACGGGCGGGTGAGTGACATTCAAATCCCCTTTGGCTGATAACTGTGCGGTGCTTCGGATGGCCGACGGATATCCTGACAGGGTCTGAAGATTTGTCTTCCTCCATGGCAGCATATTTGTTTTGTTTGTGTGTCTTAAAATACTTTCTTTGCTTTCCCTGGTGGCCCAATGGCGGCTGGAACGCTCCTTGCGTTCCAGCCATCTCCTTCCTGCTCCCCCTCCGTACAGTCCGGCGGACGCCTGCGCAGTGTGGGACTGGAGCTTCGCTCTCTGCCTGCGCATGCGCACTTCGCCGCGATCGGAAGCGAGGCCCGGTCCATGCATGCGCACTTGCGATCGCGGCCGGTCATTGCTGACGTAATCCTGGCGCGAAAATTTAAACGCCTGTCAGCCCCAGTGCGAGTGGGAAGCACTGTGGGCATAGTGACATTTTCCCGGTACCTTGTCCTTTGTGAATCCAGGTATGTGGGGCCGGATGCTGTATACCTCTTGGCAGTGCGCAGGGGGGGGGGGGGGAGCGGTTGGATGCATATTAAGACGACACCTGAGTGTTCCTTATTACCTTGTAGTGATCCGCTGTATGCTCTCTATTTCCCTTGTCAGTTTTGGTTTTGCCTGAAACATGGATCCTGTGTCACCGCCCCCTTGTGGCCAGCCCTCTCACAAAAGGTGAATGCTGGTACATTTTAGGGGGATATGGAGGGGGGATGCTGGCTCATGATTCATGGCTAAATCCGGTGTCTCCCTGGATTTCTCTTTCTCCCAGCTCCTCCAGGTCTGGTCAAGAAAGAGACCCTGTCAGGCCACGAAGATAATCTTCTTCAAGGTCAAGACGCCGTGAGTCTCCATCAGGGAGCAGACATGAAAGGAGACGCTCACATTCATCCTCCAGACACCGCACACACCGCCACAGTAGCCATACGGCCCAGAGAGCCTGTTGGGGTTGTTGGGCGCATGTCCCGGAGGACAAATCCCTTTGCAAGCCCTGTTTTGCTCGTGCGTCTGGTGAGAGGGAGTCTGAAGATCAGAGATTGGAATCCCTGGTGAAACGGGTTGTCCATCAATCCCTGAAAGAGTGGGGTGCTAGTCCCACACCTGGGCCTGCTACTTCCAGCTCTCCTGCTGAGGCTCCTGAAGAACAAGGTCCCTCTCAACCAAGCTTCACTTCCGGAAAATCCTCAGAAAGTGATTCGGAAGAAGAGGAAGGTGCAGTTGGGGGCTTTGATTTCGCCCTTGTTTCACCTCTCATAAGAGCAGTCAAAGAGGCTCTGAAATGGGAAGATCCCATTACCCCACAAACGAAACAGCAAAGGTTTTTCAAACACCTGGGGAAAGAGCGGCTAAATTTTCCACTCCTTTCAGAATTAAAGGATATCATTCTGGAAGAATTGAGTAGAGGGGATGGCAATGCCTCCCTATCCTCTAAATTGGCTAAATTGTATCCCTTTAAACCAGAAGAAGGGCAGTCATCTGGAATCGGCTCCTCTGGTCGATGCCGCAGTCACCAGACTAGCAAAACATGTTACCCTACCAGTTTCCTTTAAAGACCCTCTGGACAGGAAAATGGATCTAGAGTTAAAAACAATCTATATCACGGCCGGTGCGGCTTGTAAACCTGTGCTAGCATTAGCAGCTATGTCTAAGGCCATGGAAACCTGGGTTTCTGATGTCGAACTGAAACTAAGGAGTGTGTCTGAAAATGCAGTAGAAAGCTATCCTATTCAGGAACTGAAGCTAGCTTCTGTGTTTCTTGGAGAAGCATCCATTGATGTGCTACGTCTCTTATCCAGATCCATGTTGGCTTCTGTCACAGCCAAACGGGCCCTGTGGTTGCGTCCTTGGCTGGCAGACCCAGCCTCCAAGCAGGGTTGGTGCAAAATCCCTTTTGAAGGATCTTCTTTGTTCGGAAACAAATTGGATAGTGCTATTACTAGAGTGACGGGTGGAAAGTCAGGCTTCCTTCCCCAAGATAGGCGCCTCTTTGGCCCTAAGAAGCAGCAACCAAGAAAGCAATTTGCAGAGCGTTCAAGAGATGCCCGCTCATACAGGCCTGGGCGAGATTATAGAAGAAACTGTAAAGGAGGTCAAGCGTCCACTCGTAAGAAGGTCAGAAGCTCAGCACCTTCCGGGCAAGAAACCTCAAAGTCTTTTTGAGATTGGGCCCGTTCAGACATGCCAGGTGGGGGCTCCACTTTCAGCGTGTCTGGGCGGCCTCAATCTCAGACGTCTGGACCATTAGGACAGTGTCCATAGGACACAAATGGACCTTCTCGACAGATCCCGTTTCCAGGTTCATTCCCACTCGCTTGCCTTCTCAGGACGAGAGAAGAAGTGTTTTGCTTGACTATGTAAACACTTTGGCGGCTCAGGGCGCAATAGTTCCGGTGCCCGTGCAAGAAAGATTCCAAGGCGTATATTCGCCCCTCTTTCTAGTACAGAAGAAGAATGGATCATGGCGTCCTGTGATAGATCTCACCTATCTCAACGGATTCATAAAGAACGAAAAGTTCAAAATGGAAACCTTATCTACTATTCAGAAAGCAGTGCTTCCAGGAGATTGGCTAGTGTCAATAGATCTCAAAGACGCATATTTCCACGTGCCTATAGCAGTAAACTTCCACAAGTATCTTCGTTTCGCGATAGCGCTTCGACACTTTCAGTTCATCTGCCTTCCTTTTGGCTTGTCCACATCCCCAAGGGTGTTCTCCAAGGTCCTTCTGGCTGTGGTAGCTCTAATCAGAATGAAAGGTGTGCGTCTTCACCACTACTTAGACGATCTTCTGCTGTTATCGCAAGACAAGGATCAACTTCTGTCCCACAGGGACCTGGTCACCTCAACTCTCATGGAGTTCAGATGGTTGTTGAATCTACAAAAAAGTCATCTGGAGCCCTCACAACATCTGGTTTATCTAGGGGCTCAGTTCAACACTGTCCAGAATACACTTTCTCTTCCTCTAGAGAAAATCCCGGTGGTGCGGGAGAGGTTCCATCCAGCCCTCTCCTCCTCCTTTCTGACGGCATCCCAGTGTCTCAAGATTATCTGCACTATGGTCTCAACAGCCCCTATGGTCAAGTGGGCACTGTGGCGGCTACGGCCGTTTCAAAGGGGCTTCCTTCTTCAGTGGAATCCGGAAGAACACGAGCAGCGTATTTTTATTTCCCACAGCATGAGAAACAGCTTATTATGGTGGCTCCAACGCAAGAACCTGCTCAATTGCCATTCCCTAGTTCCCATCCTTTGGGTCATCATTACAACAGATGCCAGCAATTCTGGTTGGGGAGCCCATTGCATGGCAGAAGTGGCTCAAGGGAGATGGCCTCCACAAGCCCACTCCCTAGTCTCCAATATCCTGGAGCTCTGTGCAGCTTTTCTAGCTCTTCAAACTTTCCACCACCTGATAGAAGGCAAATCCGTGCTTCTCTGAATGGACAACACCACGGCAGTGGCTTATGTGAAGAGACAGGGCGGAACCAGAAGTCTCTCCCTTCTTCAAGAGGTAGACCCAATCATGACATGGGCCCAAGCCCATCTGTCCAACATCTCGACGGCCTACATTCCGGGGCCACAGAATGTCCAGGCAGATTTCCTTTCCAGAGTCCAGTTGAATCACAACGAGTGGTCTCTCCACATCGACTCATTCAAGTGGATTCTGTCTCTAGGGGTCTCACCTGAAGTAGACCTGTTTGCATCTCCATGCAAACACAAGTTGGACCGGTACTTCACACGCAGCAGGTGTCACCAATCCTGCGGGACAGATGCTCTGACCGACAGATGGGAATTCAGCAGGGCATTTGCTTTTCCCCCGTTTCCTATCATCCTCAGATTTCTTCAAAGACTCCAAGCAGAAGATGTGGAGATCGTCATGGTGGCCCCTCATTGGCCAAACAGGCCCTGGTTCCCACTTCTCCTGCAGCCCAGTTATCGAAGCCGGATTCCCCTACCTCTCAGGCCAGACCTTCTCTCTCAGGGAACAACATTACACCCCTGCCCTGCTCTGCTCAGGTTGACGGTCTGGTTCTTGAGAGGGAGAGGTTGGAATCACTCGAATGCCCTCCTGGGGCAATCTCTACTTTAATGAACTCCAGGAGACCTAGCACGAACAGAGTTTACTGCAGAGTCTGGTCTAGGTTCTTAGAATTTGCGTACCCGGAGGGAAATCCTTCCTCAAATTTTGGGGTTCAAGAAGTTCTGAAGTTCCTTCAAGCTGGACTGGATAAATCTCTCTCAGTTGGGACTCTCAGGGTGCAAATATCAGCCTTATCAGTGTACTTATCGGTGGGCCAAGCATGTACTCATACAGAAATTTTTCAAAGGTGCGGTCAGACTCAGAACTCAGAGGAAACCAAGGTTTCCAAAATGGGACATTCCTCTTGTCCTTAACGTCCTTTCAAGAACTAGTTCAACGGATTCCAGCTCTATCAGAGAACTTACCATTAGGACAGCCTTTCTGGTGGCAATCACTTCAGCCAAGAGGGTCTCTGAGATCAGTTCCCTTGGTCATAAAGAACCTTTCCTCACGTTCTTTCCGGATCGAGTGGTCTTAATTCCGATGCTCAATTCCAATCCGAAAGTATCATCGGTTTTTCATGAAAACCAGGAGATTGTGCTTCCTACCTTTCGATCTTCTGAGGATAATGAACCTCATCCCTTGGATGTAGGGAAGACTCTAACGGAATATCTCCAGTCAACATCTTCCTTCAGGCAATCAGATAACCTCTTCGTCCTCTTCTCAGGCAGAAATAGAGGAAAGCGGGCCTCGTCAAGGTCTATTGCAGCCTGGATTGTGTCTGCTATTCAACAAGCTTACTGTGTAGAGGGTTTGGCTCCTCCGGAGGCGGTGACAGCCCATTCAACGAGAAGCATCTCAACGTCCTGGGCGGCTTGACATCATGTGCACCAGAAGTAGTCTGCAGAGCAGCTTCCTGGTCTTCTGTAAATACGTTTATGACACATTATTGTGTGGAGCCAGCCTCCTTATCTTCAGTTAATTTTGGCTTGACTGTTTTGTCTGCTAATAATTAGAAGTAAAATTTTCTTTGAAAAATTCCCACCCGTGTGGCTTGGTCTAGTTTTTTCCCACACGTAGGCTGCCATGGAGACTGTCAGGAAAACGGAAAATTCCTATCAGATACTTACCGTAATTTTCCTTTCCTGATGGTCTCCATGGCAGCCGGAGTTCCCACCCTCTGGTCTTGGATTCGGCTAAGACAGTGGTTCTTAACCTTGTTGGAGGTACTGAACCCCACCTGTTTCATATGCGCATTCACCGAACCCTTCTTAATTGGAAAAATAAAATATGTTTTTTTTTTCAAATTCAAAACATAGGTATATATTTAGGTATATATTTATACATAGGTGCACAAAATGAACAAAACCAAAGAACAAAACCATTAAGAACAAAACCATTAAAACAGCGAGCGTTGTGTTCTTGTATTTTCCATCTCCATGCAGCTTAAGAAAGTGTTCTCTTAGTTTTGCCGGTGCTAGACTAGAATTGCTCAACTTGGCATTGCTAATCATGCAGTTAGGATGCTGACTCCCATCACGTTCCGTTATACATGTGAATCCATATTGTACATATTCGTCCGACCGCTTTCTTTTTTTGCTCGACATAGTTAGTATGAAGGGATTAATATTAAGAAAGAAATCACACAACGTACCATCACGACAGTTACAATTCGACTACTGGGCGCGCCAAATTCCCTGCAGCACAGAAAGGCCAAGCAATGTTGCGTGATCACCTGCAGCCAATGAGCGGGGCGTGTCATCACGAATCATATGAGTCGGGTGTGTGTCTTGACCTCCGCTGAACCCCTGAGACTGACTCACCGAACCCCTGGGGTTCGATCGAACCCAGGTTAAGAACCATTGGGCTAAGATATGGAACACTGGCTGTACCTGCAAGCTGAAATTTATAGAGGGGGGTCCTATACCATTGGAGAGGAGGCGGGGTTAACCCACACAAAGGCTGCCATGGAGACCATCAGGAAAGGAAAATTACGGTAAGTATCTGATAGGAATTTTCATTTTTTTCTCTTTTACTTTTACTTTCAATGACAATGGTAAACAGAACAACAGAGAAGGTGAATCTCCCTATTGGGGACACACACAGCAGTAAAAACCCAACAAGTGTTTTAATCCATGTCCACTTCATCCAAAACTAAAAAAAAAATGGTTTACCTTTATGCTTCAAATGTGGGTGGCAGCTTTGTGACAGTTCTGGTTGCACTGAGGGAGCAAGCCTCAGATTGCTGCTGTAAAAAGATTACCAAGGTTCTCCCAGAGGTTGGTAGAAGTTCCTTCAGCAATTTCTGCCTCTCAGATAAGTAATCACTGATGCCAAGAATCCTTTTAGCGATCTGTAAGGGGAAATTATTCCTACTGACCACCTTCTGAAGAAATGTTCTTCCCATTGAGCACCAGGCTAATGCACTGTGAGCTGTAGATAAACTAATTTTTGTCAGTGAGACCTAAAAGTATCAACTCTATGGTAAGAAAGGAGGTTCTAGACCAGTGGTCTCCAAACTACAACCCAGGGGCCGGATGTGGCCCTGTGCTTGTCTTTATCTGGTCCTTGGGGCACTATTTTACCAACTGACACCAATGATGGGACAACATTTCCCCCTACTGACACCATCAATGGGGCACTATTCTTCCATTGATACCAACCATGGAGCACTATTTCTCCAATTAAAACCAATGATGGGGCACAGATGTTGGGGTGCCTTCTACTCTCGCTGGCCATAGTCTGGCTCCTCTAAAGCTTGAAGGACAGTAAACTGGCATTTTGCTTAGATAGTTTGGAGACCCCTGTTCTAGAAAATGAAAAGTGGTAGGAAGCCTCTCGTCATTACTGAGAATCTGCCCACCTCTTAACCACATGACTCAATATAGTCTTGAAGCTGAACTCTAAATAGATATAAAATGCATAAATTAAATGCTTGTTTAGTTTAGGGGTGCAAGAATAGGGTGTAATACTATATACTATATTCCTGGTTGCAGCAGGATTTCTCCAGCTGTGCAACCTTCTTTCATACAATGCAGGGTAATAGCACTTCAATGCACCTGATAATGCTAAGGCACTGCCCACAACCCGCCCGCAGCCTAGAGCTTTGGGCAGAAATGAACAGACCTGGAGCGAGGAATAGGGAAAATAATACACCTTGTCTTTGCACCCCTAGACTAAAAAAAAAAACAAAATAGAAAAAAAATGTAAATAAAAGTTTTCAAGGACTTGTATGTTTGTTCAGCCAGTCCTGAGACATCCTAGTCTAAACATAATCAGTCAGATTGGTGACTTTTCTCTACAGATGAATACACCTTGGACTCTAAATAGATATAAAATGAATAAATGAAATGCTTATTTAGTTTAGGGGGGCAAGAATAGGGTGTAATACTATATACTATATTCCTGGTTGCAGCAGGATTTCTCCAGCTGTGCAACCTCCTTTCATACAATGCAGGGTAATAGCACTTCAATGCACCTGATAATGCTAAGGCACTGCCCACAACCCACCCACAGCCTAGAGCTTTGGGCAGAAATGAACAGACCTGGAGCGAGGAATAGAGAAAATAATACACCTTGTCCTTGCACCCCTAGACTAAAAAAAAAAAAATAGAAATAAAATGTAAATAAAAGTTTTCAAGGACTTGTATGTTTGTTCAGCCAGTCCTGAGACATCCTAGTCTAGACATAATCAGTCATATTGGTGACTTTTCTCTACAGATGAATACACCTTGGGCTGTTCCCTGCCCCCTGTCAGCATGATCCTGTAAAAGTAGTATTTGGATTGAATCAAATTGGGTTCTTGTGCTAGTCCTTACAGTACACAGGATAGGTGTAACTTTTTAGAAAAAACTGTACAGGTTTTTCTCCGACACTAATTTATCTTTTATACCAAAAGTCAGACCTCAGTTCCCTTCTTCCATTGCTTGGCAGGCACTGTTGACATTTGCCTCCTAGCATCTGTGCTACAGTACGCAACCTTGATTACAAGTTCTATAGAAATGATCAACTGGTGACCACATGACTAAAAGCCTAGGCATTTTCTATGTTCTGTAGCACAGGTCAACATTTGAAGGCAGTTACTGCCTCGCAATAAATCTGCTTAATTAGCAACCTCACTAATTACTTTTATATTTACCACCTTCTCAGATTTTTGTTCTGTTTATTTATGACCATTTTCCTGTCCTTAATACTTTGATATATCCTCATAAGCGTGTTTGGCTGGTGACCTTTGCTAGCTTATTTACCTCGTTAGTTTCTTTCACCCTACTACCAAGACAATTGAACTGTTACATGTCAGCATCGCTGATCCCAAGATCATGGTAAATATCTATTACCATTATCTTTGTAATTTTTATGCCTTTTATCATCTTTTCACATTGTACACCAATCATATGTCATGTTACGTGAAAAGGACATAAAATAAAACAAAAATTTAAAGGCTTTTTCCAATAAATGAAAATCAGCCCTTAAATAAAAATGCAAGTTTTTTTTTAGGACCCTCACCTAAAATGATAAAAAGGAGCGCCAAGGAAAAAATTCAAGAAAAAAAAAAAAACTTTATACCATTCAAATTACAGTGGTACCATTGACATCATTGTGTCTCCGAGCTGCCTCTGGTGAGAGCTGGGTACTCAACATCTTGGAAAAAATGCTCTTGCACAGAGGCATCACCAGCTGATGGAAGCCAAGGTCCTAGGAAAGTATTTTACATTTTTTTTTTACATTTTTATTTTGGCTAGTTTCTTTCAGAATTTTTATTGGAATTGGGATGATAGTTACATATTTACATAGTTACATAGTTAGTCAGGTTGAAAAAAGACACAAGTCAATCTGGCTCAACCAATAAAAAACAAAAAGCAGTAAAGAAAACCCAACCATACAATCCCATATACACAATCCTATACCATCCTCTGGATCAGTTGATCCAGAGGAAGGCAAAAAAGCCCAGCAAAGCATGATCCAATTTGCTACAGCAGGGGAAAAAAATGTCTTCCTGATGCCCCGAGAGGAAATTCGATATTCCCTGGATCAACTTTACCTATAAATATTAGTACCCATTTACATTATTTACACCTAAGAAAGAATCCAGGCCTTTTTTAAAGCCATCTAGTGAGCTAGCCAGAACCACCTCTGAAGGGAGTCTATTCCACATTTTCACAGCTCTTACGGTGAAGAAACCTTTCCCTATTTGGAGACAAAATCTGTTTGCCTCTAGGTGTACATAGGGCCCCCTTGTCCTCTGCGTTGACCTTAAAGTGAAAAACTCAACACCAAGTTCACTATATGGACCCCTTATGTAGTTATACATGTTGATCATATCCCCCTTAATCTCCTCTTCTTAAGAGAGAATACATTCAGTTCCTCTAATCTTTTGTCATAACTGAGTTCCTTCGTGCCTCTTATCAGTTTGGTTGCCCTTCTCTGCACTTTCTCCAGTTCCCCAATATCCTTTTTGAGAACTGGCACCCAAAACTGAACTGCATTTTCCAGATGAGGTATTTCTAATAATTTGTACAGAGGCAAAATGATATCATTCTCTCTGGAGTCCATGCCTCTGTTAATACAAGAAAGGACTTTGCTTGCTTTGGAAAGTGCAGCTTGGCATTACATGCTATTATTAAGCTTAGAATCTACCAGAACACCCAGATCCTTCTCCGCTATGGATTCCCCCAGTTCTACTCCCCCTAGTATGCATTATGCCTGCATATTCTTATCCCTCATGTGCATAACTTTACATTTATCAACATTAAATCTAATTTGCCACATACAGTAATTGCCCAATGAAACAGTGCATTGAGGTCAGCTTGTGCATTGAGGTCAGCTTGTAAGTTGGAGACATCCTGTAAAGAAGTTATTCCACTGAAAAGCTTGGTGTCATCTGCAAAGACTGAAATGGTACTTATTTTTTTTTTTTTATTTATAAAGATATTAAAAAGTAAGGGTCCCAACACCGAACCTTGGGGTACACCACTGATAACCTTAGACCATTCAGACTAAGAATCATTAACCACTACTCTCTGAATTCTATCTTTTAGCCAATTTTCTATCCATTTACAAACTGATCTTTCCAAGCCTGTAGACTTTACCTTACACATTAGCCGTGAGCGGGGAACTGTGTTAAACGCTTTTGCAAAATCCAAGTAAACTATATCCACAGCCACCCCTCTGTCCATGGTTTTTTTCTTACCTCCTCATAAAAAGAAATTCGGTTTGTTTGACAACTTCTGTCTTTCATGAATCCATGCTGTCTGTTGCTTAAAATATTTTTTTCCAGCAAGAACTCATCTATGTGGTCTTTTATGAAACTCTCTAGTATTTTCTTGACTATAGAAGTTAAACTAACAGGTCTATAGTTACTTGGCAAAGACTTTTATCCCTTTTCAAATATAGGCACCACATTGGCCCTATGCCAATCCAGTGGTACTATTCCAGTCCATAACAAGCCTCTTAAAATTAGAAACAAAGGTTTGAAATTACAGCACTCAATTATTTTAGGATGTGTGAGTAGAGGCCATCTAGTCCAGGTGCTTTTTCCACCTTTATTCTGTCTAAATTTTTCTGGACCATATCACTTTTGAGCCATTGTGGATCATTAGTCAATACCATCCTTATTATGCTCATGAGCTCCCCCATACTCCTTTGTATACACAGAGCTGAAGAAATTATTTCATACATTTGCTTTCTCTTTGTCCCTAATCGTCCACTCCTAATGATTTTGTAAAGGGCCTACATGCTCAGACCTAACCTTTTTACTGTTAATATATTTGAAGAGTTTTTTGGGGGTTTGTCCTACTATCTTTTGCAATCTGTTGTTCATTTTGAATTTTTGCGTCCTTGATTTCCTTTTTACATATTCTATTCTTTATAACAATTAAACAATGATAGTGTTCCTTAATTTTAATTTTTCTTTAAAAGCTCTTTTCTTATTATTTATAGCTTTTTTTAACTTTGGCCGTGAGCCACATAGGTTTTATTTTTAGATTTTTAAACCTATCGTCCATGGGATTATATTTTGCAGTGAGTGAAGCTATTTATAGCTTTTTTTAACTTTGGCCGTGAGCCACATAGGTTTTTTTTTTTTTAGACTTTTAAATCTATCGCCCATGGGATTATATTTTGCAGTGAGTGAAGCTATTTATAGCTTTTTTTAACTTTGGCCGTGAGCCACATAGGTTTTTTTTTTTTTTAGACTTTTAAATCTATCGCCCATGGGATTATATTTTGCAGTGAGTTTGCAGACAGTCTTTTTGAAAAAATTCCCATTTCTGTTCTTTGTTCATCGATGTCAATATTCTCTCTCAGTCTAAATCCTGGAGAGCAGCCCTCATCATTGGAAATTTTCTCTCCTAAAGTTAAGTGTTTTTATATTTCCTGTATGTGTTTGTTGCTTACAGCTTACATTAAATCATAATTTTATTACTGCTACCCAGATCTTCTTTTATATGAACATTATTAATAACCTCTGCATGGTTTGAGATTACCAGGGCCTCAATAAACTGTACCATAAAATTGTCTTGTAAAAGGTTTATAAACGTTTGCCCTTTAACTGTTCCAGCAGTGCCATTACTCCATTTAAAATGGGGCCCACTATTATCACTATTATCACTGTCCCAGCCCTTGCAGCCCTTTCTATCTGTGCCAGGAGCTGAGTCTCCACCTCCTCATTAATACTGGGAGGTCTATACCAAACTCCAATGATAATCTTTGTATTACGCACACCCATGTACATTTCCACCCATACTACTTCAGACTCATCACACTGCATTAACTAGGTTCTCTTTCATGTTCACTTTGAGATCACTTCTCCCATAGAGACAGACACCACCACCCCTCCGTTTTACCCTGTCTTTCCGAAAGAGAGCATAACCAGGAATATTAATAGCCTAGTCATGTGAAAAACGTATATATATATTTTTTTTTTTTTTGCTGCAAGGGCCAGTTTAAACACATTTCAACAAACTGCTAAGGCTTTTCAAACTGTGGGCATATACAGTGCCTTGTGAAAGTATTCGGCCCCCTTGAACTTTTCGACCTTTTGCCACATTTCAGGCTTCAAACATAAAGATATAAAACTGTAATTTTTTCTGAAGAATCAACAACAAGTGGGACACAATCACGAAGTGGAACGAAATTTATTGGATATTTCAAACTTTGTTAACAAATAAAAAAACTGAAAAATTGGGCGTGCAAAATTATTCAGCCCCCTTAAGTTAATACTTTGCAGCGCCACCTTTTACTTACAGCTGTAAGTTGCTTGGGGTATGTCTCTATCAGTTTTGCACATTGAGAAACTGAAATTTTTGCCCATTCCTCCTTGCATAACAGCTCAAGCTCAGTGAGGTTGGATGGAGAGCGTTTGTGAACAGCAGTTTTTAGTTCTTTCCACAGATTCTCGATTGGATTCAGGTCTGGACTTTGACTTGGCCATTCTAACACCTGGATATGTTTATTTGTGAACCATTCCATTGTAGATTTTGCTTTATGTTTTGGATCATTGTCTTGTTGGAAGACAAATCTCCATCCCAGTCTCAGGTCTTTTGCAGACTCCATCAGGTTTTCTTCCAGAATGGTCTTGTATTTGGCTCCATCCATCTTCCCATCAATTTTAACCATCTTCCCTGTCCCTGCTGAAGAAAAGAAGGCCCAAACCATGATGCTGCCACCACCATGTTTGACTGTGTGGATGGTGTGTTCAGGGTGATGGGCTATGTTGCTTTTACACCAAACATAACGTTTTGCATTGTTGCCAAAAAGTTCGATTTTGGTTTCATCTGACCAGAGCACCTTCTTCCTCATGTTTGGTGTGTCTCCCCGGTGGCTTGTGGCAAACTTTAAACAACACTTTTTATGGATATCTTTAAGAAATGGCTTTCTTCTTGCCACTCTTCCATAAAGGCCAGATTTGTGCAGTATACGACTGATTGTTGTCCTATGGACAGAGTCTCCCACCTCAGCTATAGATCTCTGCAGTTCATCCAGAGTGATTATGGGCCTCTTGGCTGCATCTCTGATCAGTCTTCTCCTTGTATGAGCTGAAAGTTTAGAGGGACGGCCAGGTCTTCGTAGATTTGCAGTGGTCTGATACTCCTTCCATTTCAATATTATCGCTTGCACAGTGCTCCTTGGGATGTTTAAAGCTTGGGAAATCTTTTTGTATCCAAATCTGGCTTTAAACTTCTCCACAACAGTATCTCGGACCTGCCTGGTGTGTTCCTTGTTCTTCATGATGCTCTCTGCACTTTAAATGGACCTCTGAGACTATCACAGTGCAGGTGCATTTATACAGAGACTTGATTACACACAGGTTGATTCTATTTATCATCATTAGTCATTTAGGTCAACATTGGATCATTCAGAGATCCTCACTGAACTTCTGGAGAGAGTTTGCTGCACTGAAAGTAAAGGGGCTGAATAATTTTGCACGCCCAATTTTTCAGTTTTTTTTATTTGTTAAAAAAGTTTGAAATATCCAATAAATTTCGTTCCACTTCATGATTGTGTCCCACTTGTTGATTCTTCAGAAAAAATTACAGTTTTATATCTTTATGTTTGAAGCCTGAAATGTGGCAAAAGGTCGAAAAGTTCAAGGGGGCCGAATACTTTCGCAAAGCACTGTAGGCTAAACTTATGTTTCTCCTCCATGTCTGCTGTTTGTCCCTGGCTATCAATTTATTTGAGTTTCTTGTTTGGACAGGGAGCTGCAGCAATACTTGCACAATAAATAAACAATAAATTACAATAGCATCAGGAGAGAATATCTGTCTCCAATGCATCAAGAATGAGCCAGGGGCTACTATATTATCCAGAATCAACAGAAACAGGATATTGTTTAATGCCTTCACAAAAGTAACTCAGATAAATAGAAATTGCCTTTAGTTATGTATGGCTGAATTTTTGGTTTTGGTTGGAGTTTTTCTTTAATTCTGATCATTAATCACAAACTTATTTCAAGTAACCAAAGAAAAATTGGAATCTAATAACACGAGCACTCATTTTCAATTGCCTACGGAGTTCTCACTTCTGTCATTTCTTTGTTGAGAATTACGCCAGATGGGTAGAAAGTACTGTACCATGAAATGCTTTGTATGCACCTCTGTCAGCAAAGACTATACATACCCTAAGGGTGCAGCTACTCAGAGGAAGCTTAACATCAAGGTAAACAAACGGCTGATTCTCTGCAAATCGAACAATATGTAATTCCAGCTTCACTTGTGTCTCTGTTGATGCCTTGCTGTCGTCCCATTAATTGTCATGGGGGCTCGCTTCACCTGCGATGATTCTTATTGTCTGGGATAATATTCTTTAGGTGTCTCTGTTTGGAGAGGTACCCAACAAATGACAGCAGCAGCTAAACATTTCTAATGAAGAGGTCAGACAGGACCAGGATGGATGTGCCTGGCTAGAAGGCCATCAGTGCTAATTCAGGAGTTTGCTCTTGTCTTCTGCAGTTAAGCTGAACCCAGTGACTGACAATGATTGATACTAGAAATGAGACAGCAACATCAACACGGAAGATGCTAATTCACTTTAAAAAAATATAGCAGTTTTTCTGGTTAGAAATCTACAAGGATCACTAAGTAAATTTACAGTATCTTACAAAAGTGAGTGCACCCCTCATATTTTTTAAATATTTTATTATATATTTGCATGTGACAACACTGAAGAAATTACACTTTGCTACAATGTAAAGTAGTGAGTGTACAGCTTGTATAACAGTGTCAATTTTCTGTCCCCTCAAAATAACTCAACACACAGCCATCAATGTCTAAACTGCTGGCTACAAAAAGTGAGGACATCCCTATGTGAAAATATCCAAATTGGGCCAATTAGCCATTTTCTGTCCCCGGTGTCATGCCCCAGTGTCATATGACTTGTTAGTGTTACAAGGTCTCAGGTGTGAATGGGGAGCAGGTGTGTTAAATTTGGTGTTATCGCTCTCACTCTGTCATACTGGTCACTAGAAGTTCAAAATGGCACCTGTCAGGACTCTGGAGGTGAGCCTGACGTGCAGAGGGTAGCCTCTAGCTCACCGAGGGATGGAGCACAGACGTGTCACCCAGGCAGTAGACGCAGGCTAACCCGAGGTGCGGAATCTAAGTGCCAACCGGTCTTCACCAGAGCCTCAGATGGTGAGGTTGGATTTTGCTGCGTGTATAGCACCAGGTCGCGGTCCTCGGGGTTGCCCTGCCAGGAGGTGAACAGGTCCGGATCTGGTGGCAGATAAACAGACAAGGATAAGGCAAAAGAGTGGTCACAAACAAGCCGAGGTCAGGGCGGGCAGCAGACAAGCGAGGTGAGGGACAAGCCAGGAGGTCAAACAGGAATCAAACTGGATACAACAGGTTTCAGGTTCAGGAACACAGGAGAAGCTTCAGATCAGACAGCAAAGACACTGTGCTTCTGAGGTGCTTAAATATGGCAGCCTATTGCCAATTAATGAAATTAGTCTGAGCTAGGTTAACCCTTAGGTGGCAGATTCATGACAGCACTTTAGTGTGCACAGGGAGAGTTCCTGACATTGCCCCCCCCTTAAGGGCAACCTCCGGGTGCCCAATAGGTTTCTCTTTTGTGGGTGACTGCGAAAGAAAGCCTGGATAAGTTCCATAGCGTGGATGTTTCGTTCAGGCTCCCAAGAGTTTTCTTCTGGGCCATAACCCTTCCACTTGACAAGGTACTGTAACAGGTTTCCTCTCTTCCGGCAGTCCACAATAGCTTCTACTTCATATTCCACATCTCCATCAACGATTACAGGTTCGGGTGGCTCTGAACTCCTACCAGGGAAGGTATTGGGAACTGCAGGCTTTAACAAGGAGACGTGAAATACTGGGTGAATGCGGAGTGAATTGGGTAAAGATAACTCATAGGAAACTTCATTAAGTTTCCTCTTGACCGGAAAGGGTCCAATAAACCTGGGAGCCAATTTTTTAGATGGACAGGCTAAACGGAGGTTAGTTGTGGACAACCAAACCTGGTCACCTGGTTGAAGAATTAATTCTCCCCTTCTTCTTCTATCAAAGATCTTCTTAGATGCCGTTTGTGCCTTAAGTATGGCTTCTTGCAGTAATTTGCTGTTGCGAGCAAAGAAATTAATAGTGTCCTGTACTGCAGGGACTCCAGAGTCAGACGGGATATCGGGCAAGAAGGATGGGTGGAAGCCGTAGTTTGAGAAGAATGGAGATTGTCCAGTAACAGAATGTTTAGCATTATTATAGGCAAACTCTGCGAATGGCAGCAAGGCCACCCAATCATCTTGAACAAAGGTGGTAAAACACCGAATGTACTGTTCCAAGGTCTGGTTGGTCCTCTCGGTCTGCCCATTAGTCTGTGGGTGGTAAGCAGAAGACAAGGATAATTCAATCTTCAACAGACTGCATAATGCTTTCCAGAAGCGTGAGGTGAACTGCACCCCTCTGTCAGAGACAATATTTGCAGGTACCCCGTGAAGCCTAACAATCTCTTTTATGAAGACTTCTGCGGTTTCCTTGGCAGAGGGAGTACCCCTGAGGGGCAAAAAATGGGCCATTTTAGACAATCTATCCACAACAACAAAAATGGCAGAGCATCCCTTAGAAGGAGGAAGTTCCACAATAAAATCCACGGCGATCATCCTCCACGGTCTATCAGGAACTGGAAGTGGTCTAAGGAGACCCCATGACTTACTTCTCGCGGGCTTGCTTCGGGAACACACAGCACAGGAAGACACGTAGTCCCTACAACTTTTTTCCAGGTCAGGCCACCAGAATGTACGCTGCAGCAAGTCAAGGGTCTTACGGACTCCAAAGTGACCTGCCAAGGGATGGTCATGACAAGAACCCAGAACCGACATTCGGACATCTTCTGGTACGAAGATCTTGTCCCCAAACCATAGCAAACCGTCCTTAGGTACCAGAGAAATTTCAGGAAGACAGGGAATACTCACAGAAGCCTGTTTAATATGAGCCATCAGATTAGTTAATGGAAGAAGAAAGTTACCTTCAGACAGGATGGTGTCAGGTACAGGAATTTCCTTCGGGTCATCGAACATGCGGGAGAGTGCGTCCGGTTTGACGTTCTTGGAACCAGGTCGGTAAGTAATATGAAACGCGAACCTTGAAAAGAACAGAGCCCACCGTGCCTGGCGTGGTCTCAGCCGTTTAGCAGATCTCAAGTATTCAAGGTTCTTGTGGTCGGTGAAGATAAGGATGGGATGTGCTGCCCCTTCGAGTAAATATCGCCACTCCTCGAGTGCCACCTTGATGGCCAAAAGTTCACGATCGCCCACATCATAGTTTCTCTCCGCTGGAGAGAGTTTGCGGGAAAAGAAGGCTACAGGGTGTACCAAGTCTTTAACTCCCTGTCTTTGGGAGATAACAGCCCCTACAGCCACTTCTGAGGCATCTACCTCAAGGAGGTAAGGTAAGGTGGGATCAGGGTGTCTCAGGATGGGAGCAGTAGTAAACAGCTTTTTCAGGACTGAGAAGGCGGTCTGGGCTTCAGGGGACCAATGGAAGCGAATGTTCTGCTTGGTAAGCTGTGTGATAGGGAAGATGATGGTAGAGAACCCCTTAATGAATCTCCTGTAAAAATTTGCAAATCCAACAAAGCGCTGCACCCCCTTTTTGTCAGATGGAGCCGGCCAATCCAGGATAGCTGAAACTTTTTGAGGATCCATCCTAACTCCTTCGGTGGATATGATCAGGCCCAAGAACTGGATGCTTTGCTGTTCAAATTCACATTTCTCGGCCTTAGCATAGAGTCCATGTTGGCGGAGGCGGCCGAGAACGTTCCTGACGTGCTCCCGATGCTGGTCCAGAGATGCAGAAAAGATTAAAATATCGTCTAAATAGACAATTACGAAGGTGTCAAGCCAGTCTCTGAAGATGTCGTTTACAAAATGCTGGAATGTAGCCGGGGCGTTGCAGAGACCGAAGGGCATCACCAGGTACTCAAAATGCCCAAACCTGGTACGGAACGCCGTTTTCCACTCGTCCCCTTCGCGGATACGAACCAAATTGTAGGCCCCACGTAAGTCTAATTTGGTAAACAAGACAGCAGACCTTAATCTCTGAAAGAGTTCTGGAACCAAGGGGAGAGGATATCGGTTTTTGACCGTGACTTTATTCAACTCTCGGTAATTCACACAAGGACGGAGAGAGTGATCCTTTTTTTCTACAAAAAAGATTCCTGCTCCTAATGGTGAAGTAGATGGACGGATGAAACCCTTCTTTAAGCTTTCGTCCACGTATTCCTTAAGAACCTCCAACTCCCGTTCGGATAGTGGGTAGATACGACCAAACGGAATCTCGGCCCCTGGAAGCAGCTCTATAGGGCAGTCATAAGGACGATGAGGGGGAAGGGTCTCAGCCCCACGTTTGCTGAAAACGTCCAGAAAATTATGATAAGCCTCAGGCACAACAGAGCATAAATCTGGATCAGATTCTAGGCACAGCAAGGTTCTGGAGGAGCTGAGAGAGTCAGGCAGGCAGGAATTCAAGCAGTAGGTAGACGGGAACTTGAGGACTCCAGAGGTCCAGTCGATTTGGGGGTTGTGTGCCTTCAACCAAGGTAGCCCCAAGATGACTGGAAACAAGGGGGACGCAATAGCGTCTAGGCTTATTAGTTCCTTATGGTCACAAGAGGAGATCATGAGGAGAGGAGGAGTCTCCTGGGTTACAGGTCCGGAACTGATGTGGGAACCATCAGCCAGGAAGATGGTAAGTCCTTGGGTCTTGGGTTGAAGTGGAATACCCCGTTGAACAGCGAATGACAGGTCGATAAAGCAACTACATGCTCCGGAGTCAATAATCGCGGTTACTGATATGCTACCTCCTGGAAGCTGAAACGAGACAGGGAAGGCTAGGTGAGAAGCACTGGAAGCGGATGCTGGACCACTGGATGGGGAGATGGAAAGGCACTTACGTAGCTTCGCAGGGCAGGAGCGCACGTAGTGACCGGCTTCTCCACAGTACAGGCAGAGATTGTTCTGTCGCCGGCGATGCCTTTCTTCAGTAGACAGGGCAGGTCTCTTAACCCCAAGCTGCATGGGTTCCGGGACATCCGTAGCAAGGTTTGCAGGAGCAGAGCTGGTAGGAATCGGATTAAAGGAAGGGACGTTTACCGGGGGCCGCGAACCGCGGCTTCATCCAGGCTGGACGAGGCTGCTGGGTGGAACGTTCTGCACGGCGTTCCCTGAGCCGGCGGTCTATCTGGATAGCCAGATTTATTAGAGTCTCTAGGGTGTCAGGAACCCCAACCCTGGCTAGCTCATCCTTCAGCCCTTCAGAGAGACCTAAACAAAACTGATACCGTAATGCAGCGTCATTCCACTGGGTGTCGGAACTCCAACGCCTAAAGTCTGTTATATAGTCTTCCACATCTCTTTGACCCTGCTGAAGCGCATGCAGAGCAGCTTCAGCGGTGGAGGTTCGCTGAGGGTCGTCATACAGCTGAGCCATGGCACTGAAGAAAGACAATAAGTACTTTAGATGAGGACTGCGCTCTTCAATAAGCCGATGAGCCCAAGACTGTGGTTCATCCAGGAGCAGGGAGATGACAAAGCCCACTTTGGTAGCCTCCAAGGAAAAAGTCCGAGGTTGCAGAGAGAAATATAATTCACATGCGTTGCGAAACGCCCTGAACTTGCCTCTGTCCCCTGAGAACTTTTCGGGTGTAGGGACCCGGGGTTTAGGTGGCAACATCACTACTGTGGGACCTGGAGTAGGATCTGCTGGTACCAAGGAAGAAGAATCTGTCATCACAGGGGGGTTCCCAGGTGCAGAACGCATCCGTTCCTCCAGATGCATGTAGCCCTCCTGAAGTGTCTTAACCACTTAAGCCCCGGAAGATTTTACCCCCATTCCGACCAGGGGGTATTTTGCGATTCGGCACTGCGTGACTTTAACGGAGAATTGCGCGGTCGTGCGACGCTGTACCTAAACGAATTTGGCGTCCTTTTTTTCCCACAAACAGAGCTTTCTTTTGGCGGTATTTGATCACCTGTGCGATTTTTTGATCACGCGCTATAAACAAAAAAAGAGCGTCCATTTTGCAAAAATAGCAATATTTTTCCCTTTTTTTTATATGAAATTCCCCCCAAAAAAAAAGTAAAAATCAAAATTTTTTAAAATTTTCGGCCAATTTGTTTTATGCTACCTATGTTTGGTAAAAAAAATCGCAAAAAGCGTATTTTGATTGGTTTGCGCAAAAGTTATTGCGTTTACTAACTAAGGGAAAGATTTTTGTCATTTTTGTTGTTTTTTTTTTAACGCGTAATGGCGGCGATCTGCGATTTTTTTTGCGGTACTGCGACATTGCGGTGGACAGATCGGACCCTTGACTGACATTTTTGACACTTTTGGGGTTACCAGTGACATTTCTACAGTAATCAGTGCTATACATATGCACTGTTACTGTAAAAATACACTGGTAGTGAAGGGGTTAACTTTATTTGAGAGGGAGGGGCTGTGTGAGTCCCTAGGGGCGTGATTCTAACTGTGATTGGCTGGGGCTTCAGCTGTATGCAGAGTGATCAACGGATCTACATAGTAGATCCATGTGATCAGCTCTCATACAGCGAGGAGAATGACAGGCAGCTTGTTTACACAAGCTGCCTGACTTTCTCCCTCTCCCCCGCCGATCGCAGAGTGGCCGGCGGACATCGGGTCCGCCGGTCACGCGCGCGGGGGGGGTCCGTGACCACTCGGGAGCGGGAGCGCGCCTCCGGGGGCGCGCGCTCGCTCCCTAGACCCTCACAAGCTAATGACGTAGCCCTACGTCACTTTGCCTGTGAGGGGCTGACCGCCGACGTAGATAGTCGTGCGGCGGTCGGCAAGTGGTTAACGGCTTGAGATAAAGTTGTGAGATGCTGGCAGATCTCATCCAATGGTGAGGCCCCTCTTGCAGGCTGTGACATGGCTGTCTGATACTGTCAGGACTCTGGAGGTGAGCCTGACGTGCAGAGGGTAGCCTCTAGCTCACCGAGGGATGGAGCACAGACGTGTCACCCAGGCAGTAGACGCAGGCTAACCCGAGGTGCGGAATCTAAGTGCCAACCGGTCTTCACCAGAGCCTCAGATGGTGAGGTTGGATTTTGCTGCGTGTATAGCACCAGGTCGCGGTCCTCGGGGTTGCCCTGCCAGGAGGTGAACAGGTCCGGATCTGGTGGCAGATAAACAGACAAGGATAAGGCAAAAGAGTGGTCACAAACAAGCCGAGGTCAGGGCGGGCAGCAGACAAGCGAGGTGAGGGACAAGCCAGGAGGTCAAACAGGAATCAAACTGGATACAACAGGTTTCAAGTTCAGGAACACAGGAGAAGCTTCAGATCAGACAGCAAAGACACTGTGCTTCTGAGGTGCTTAAATATGGCAGCCTATTGCCAATTAATGAAATTAGTCTGAGCTAGGTTAACCCTTAGGTGGCAGATTCATGACAGCACTTTAGTGTGCACAGGGAGCGTTCCTGACAGCACCTCACAGGAAAGAACTCTGAGGATCTGAAAAAAAAAATTTGTTGCTCTGCATAAAGATGGCTCAGGCTATAAGAAGATTACCAACACCCCGAAACTGAGCTGCAGCATGGTAGCCAAGACCATACAGCAGTTTAACAGGACAGGTTCCCCTCAAAACAGGCATCCCCATGGTCGACCAAAGAAGTTAAGTGCACATGCTCAGCATCATAGCCAGAGGTTGTCTTTGGGAAATAGACGTATGAGCGCTGCTAGCATTGCTGCAGAGGTTGAAGGGGTGGGCGGTCAACCTATCAGTGCTCAGACTATACGCCGCACACTGCATCAAATTAGTCTGCATGGTTGTCTTCCCAGAAGGAAGCCTCTTCTAAAGATGATGCATAAGAAAGCCTGCAAACAGTTTGCTGAAGACAAGCAGACTAAGGACATGGATTACTGGAACCCTGTCCTGTGGTACGATGAGACCAAATAAACATATTTGGTTCAGATGGTATCAAGCCTGTGTGCTGGCAACCAGATGAGGAGTACAAAGACAAGTGTCTTTGCCAGTCTTGCTTATAGTCAAGCATGGTGGAGGGAGTGTCATGTTCTAGGGCTCAATGAGTGCTGCCAGCACTGGAGCGCTACAGTTCATGGAGGGAACCATGAATGCCAACATGTACTGTGACATACTGAAGCAGAGCATGATTCCCTTCCTTTGGAGGCTGGGCCACAGGGCAGTATTGCAACATGATAACGATCCCAAACACACCTCCAAGAGGACCACTGCCTTGCTAAAGAAGCTGAGGGTAAAGGTGATGGACTAGCCAAGCATGTCTCTAGACCTAAAGCCTATTGAGCATCTGTGGGGCATCCTCAAATGGAAGATGGAGGAGCACAAGGTCTCTAACATTCACAAGCTCCATGATGTTGTCATGGAGGAATGGAAGAGGGCTCCAGTGGCAACCTGTGAAGCTCTGGTGAAATCCATGCCCAAGAGGGTTAAGGCAGTGCTGGATAATAATGGTGGCCACACAAAATATTGACACTTTGGACATTTTGGACATTATCACTTAGGGGTGTGCTCACTTTTGTTGCCAGCGGTTTAAACATCAATGGCTGTGTGTTGAGTTATTTTAAGGGGGCAGCAAATTTACAACTGTTATACAAGCTGTACACTCACTATTTTACATTGTAGCAAAGTGTAATTTATTCAGTGTTGTCACATGAAAAGACATATTAAAATATTTACAAAAATGTGAGGGGTGTACTCACTTTTGTGAGATACTGTAAGTAATTTAGATGTGAAATCAGGTTGGCTGCTATATTTTTATTTAGTAAAATATTCTTTTTACACTATTATAAGTCATAATACATGTGGAACTAATGGGCTCTATGTTACAACCCATTTGAACTTTTAGTTTAAGGTGTTGATCACACTAGTGACAAGGACTGCCGCTCCCTTCATAATTGATACATGTTTGGACCCACTTCAGAATCATTTGTTCAATGATCTGGTTTAACCTATTGAATGCCACACTACAGTACCACAACCCGGTGCCATGAAGGGCAGGTGCAACATGGTTACATTGAATAAAGAAAAGCAATCACACCCAGAGCTCAGAGGTCTTCCACAGAGAGAAATGGCTACACAGGTGACACATCACATACACGATCCAATACTTGGCGGATGCAGTCCTCCTCAGATGAGGGAATCCAAACTGGAACTTCAAAAACAACAGAGGGGAAATACGGCATTACCCAAGAAAAAAAGTTTTTACTCAAAAACAACAGAACCAATAAATTGCATACTCACAAAAGTGCAGTATAAAACAGCATGTAAGTCAGAAGATGCCATAAAGTGCAAGGTGCAAATGCTCCAACAACCTCCCATGTACTGGCAAGCTGTAGTCGAAAAAAGAAAAAAAAAATATTATATGATTGATTAATTAATCCATTTAAAGGCAGATCAATAAATGAATGATACATGGTATATACTAGAATATAGTATTTGCTGGTGGCCCTAGGTGTAAGTGGCATGTGAGAACAGAACAAGAAAAGAGGGTGCACTGGCCCAGTGAATTATCCAACAGATCTATTAAAACATATGATTAAAATCATAAAGATGTCTACTCACAAACATAAGTTCAAAACACACTCGCTTGGCCACATGTGTGGCTAACTCTCATTGATTGCTCGAATCACCGAACCTAGGAGTGGGGGTCCTGGGTGAGACCCCTCAGGCTGACACGTTTCGAAGAACTGACCTTCTTCTTCAAAGCCTTTCTTTTTCTATTCTCACAGCACTGTCAAGATGACCCAAGTCCTAGAGGGCAGCAAGACATCTATGAGATTATCCATGATTTGACCAGGCACCTGTGACACTACACAGTCAGCTGACTTTAGCGCAGTCAAGTGTGTTGTTCGTAAGTGGCATGTGATGTGATGTAAACCAGTGTAAGCATACCCTCATGTGTATGTTCCCATATCACCGGTAAGAGCCTCAGGAAAACACACTGGCAAACCGCCAGCTGTCTCTGGAATGCAAGCCGCCGTAACCCACAAACCAGAAATGAGCTTGCACTTCCAGTTCCAGGTACACCGCCGCACTTGCCACTCTATTCCCCACGACAAGGGGTATAACTTTTGCCATGGCCGTGAAGCAAAACCTCGCCCAGGCAATGTGATCATCCAGCTAATGAAAGAGCAGTTGGGGGCAGTAAAAATGTGTCTAAACTTAATGGTTTCAATACCCCCCCCCCACCAACCTCACTAAATCAGCTAAATAAATTTTAGGTGAATCAAGTCAAGGGGTATACAAACTTAATTTTCTTTATAAAGCAACCAGAGCCGGAGTATGCAAGCCTGTCCTCTGCCAGCATGCTGCAGGGAAGGACCCATGCTCTCTGTGGTCTTTCTGCAGAGGTCTGGCACATCCTCTGCTGAGTCTTCAATCAGCAAAGCTGGTGCCTACTGCCAAAGGAAAGCTCAATATGGGGCCCCATGGAAGAGAGACCACTGCTTCCAAACCAAAAGTAAGACTCCTTCTCTGCAGCGTGTCTGTGGGTGACACTTTTTTACTCAGGTTGTGGCTGTTTTCAAAAGAAACAACCTTTAGTACATTCCATACCTGTTGTTTTGATGCAACTGGAATATTTTTTAGCATATTTACACTAAAAGTTAATTTGGGCTTTAAAATTGATATAAACCCTAAATAGATGACATTAGTTAGCTAAAGCACGTGTATAAACAGTAATTTCCATGGGTTTAATTTCTTTATCTATTAACCGGTTACCGACCACACGCCGCCTTTTTACTGCGGCAGTGTGGTTCTCCTACTCAAACCGATGTAGACCTACGTCGGTCGTGTGCCGGCAGCTAGGAGGCGAGCGCGTTCCGGCGGCAGCGGGGAAGCCGATGCACGGGTCAGGAGGCTCCAATTGCCGCCTGACACCTGCGATTGTTCCCTGCTGAGAGAGAAGAACGGTCAGCTGTTGTAAACACAGCTGACCGTTCTTCTCCCTGGAATGATTACAGAGCGCCTGTGATTGTTCTATATAGGATCACAGGTCTCTATGATCATTTCACAAGCCGCGACCCCCACAGTTAGAATCACTCCCCTAGGCTCACATTTAAACCCTTGATCACCTACAGTGTTAACCCCTTCCCTGCCAGTGTCATTATTATAGTAACAGTGTATATTTTTAGCACTGATTACTGTAGTAATGTCACTGCCCCCCCACCCCAAAAGTGTCAAAAATGTTGGTTAGTGGTCCGATCTGTCCGCCACAATGTCACAGTCCCGCTAAAAATGGCAGATCGCCACCATTACTAGTAAAAAAAAAAACAATAAAAATGACATACCGTATATACTCGAGTATAAGCCGAGTTTTTCAGCACATTTTTTTGTGCTGAAAACGTCCCCCTCGGCTTATACTCGAGTCAAGGAAAAAAATGTCCTCTCCGACGGGTTTAAGGTTTAAAAATGGCGCCGCCCGTCGCATACATGTTACCGCGCACGCGCCGCCGCCGCTCGTGTAATTTCGGCTATTCCCGGCGCCGCTCGGGAGAGGCCGGGAATAGCCGAAAGTATACGAGCGGCGGCGGCGCGTGCACAATGACGTGTCGGCCCCGGGCGGCGCCATTTTTAAAATGAAGGCGCCTCTGGAACAGGTAAGTGAAACAGCTTCACTACCTGCCATGGGCTGCGGGCACACTACGAGGGATGCAGTGCTGCGGGCATGGTCCACATGTACCATGCCCACAGCACTGCATCTCCTGTAGTATGCCCACAACCCCGGATCCTCTAGTACCATGCCAGTACCCTGCAATCTCCTGCACCATGCCAGTACCCTGCAATCTCCTGCACCATGCCAGTACCCTGCATTCTCCTGCACCATGCCAGTACCCTGCATTCTCCTGCACCATGCCAGTACCCTGCATTCTCCTGCACCATGCCAGTACCCTGCATTCTCCTGCACCATGCCAGTACCCTGCAATCTCCTGCACCATGCCAGTACCCTGCATTCCCCTGCACCATGCCAGTACCCTGCATTCTCCTGTACCATGCCAGTACCCTGCATTCTCCTGTACCATGCCAGTACCCTGCATTCTCCTGTACCATGCCAGTACCCTGCATTCTCCTGCACCATGCCAGTCACCCTGCATTCTCCTGCACCATGCCCGCCGCCCTGCATTCTCACCCTAGGCTTATACTCGAGTCAATGATTTTTCCCATCTTTTTGTAGTAAAAGTAGGGGTCTCGGCTTATACTCGGGTCGGCTTATACTCGAGTATATACGGTAAATCTTTCCCTTAGTTAGTAGACAAGATAACTTTTGCACAAACCAATCAAAATACGATTGTTGCTATTTTTTTTTTTTACCAAAAATATGTAGCAAAAAAACAAATTGGCCTAAATTGTTAAAACATTTTGATTTTTAAATTTTTTTTTTTGAGAATGTTATATAGCAGAATGTGAAAAATATTGTTTTTTGTTTCAGAATTGTTGCTATTTTTTTGTTTATAGCGCAAAAAGAAATCGCACAGGCCACCAAAAGAAAGCTCTATTTGTGGGAAATTTTATTTAGGTATAGCGTCGCACGACCGCGCAATTGTCTGTTAAAGTAAAGCAGTGGCGAATCGTAAAATATGGCCTGGTCATTAAGGGGGAAAATCTTGCGGTCCAGAAGTGGTTAATGGTGTTTTACCCTTTTTTTCATTCCTCTTATATCTCAGTGCTGCTGTTCTCCTCTGCACTTTTTCCACCACATTCTGTCTACATGAATTCTCTCCAGCTTTGGCTTCATATCTTTTCTCTGGCCTGGCTTTCTGGTAGTGACAATGGTGGACCATGCTTGTACAATGTTTGTCAGTTGTAGTCTTCACCAAGAATACATGAGAAAAGGTGACAACACAGGAGCACAGCTGGGGGACAGCTCTCACCTCCCAAAATGATTATTTAATGAAAGTTGCAGATTAAAAACAACTTTTGAATTACAATATCATGTTAAAACTGATATGATTTTTTTAATGATCAAGTTTATCCATGAATAAACTTCTATTGATGAAAGCAGTGCTGCTCAACCTCTTCCCCGTCTTTCCCTTTTACTGCCTGGGCTGTAGGTTGGTGCCTTATAAGCACCTCTTATTATTCCATTTGCTGTTCTCTTATTTTTCTCAGTGTGCAGATAAATATTGTACAGGCTGTATATATTTATTAGTCTGTTCAGTCCCTCTTCTCTGAAAGATTGATTGACAGCACTGTATCACTATCCCAGTCTTCATGTCAGAATAGATCTTGTGTATCCTTCTCATGTGTCCGATTAAAATATATCTAAAACCTACTTTTTTTTAATTAAAAAAAAGGTCAGCTGATCATAAATATAGATGTTATTATTATGTTTTTTACCCATCAGCCTGCCTGTTACTCCACCTGGAGAGTTCTATACAGTTTCTAACATAGATCTCCCAAGAGTCAACCCACGTTTTTACCCGTGTTGAGCCCTGATGAAGGGGGACTGTTGCTGCCCCCCAAAATTTTTGTATTTACGAGTATGACTTATTCACAGTTAAAATGATCCTTGAAGCTTTCATCTGGTTTTGGTCTGGCATGCCTTTTTGTATTTATAAGGTTTTTACTACTGTTTATATCTCCATTAGGGAGATTTATACTATATTACCAAAAGTATAAGGACACCTGCCTTTACACGCACATGAACTTTAATGGTATCCCAGTCTTAGTCCGTAGGGTTCAATATTGATTTGGCCCACCCTTTGCAGCTATAACAGCTTCAACTCTTCTGGGAAGGCTGTCCACAAGGTTTAGGAGTGTGTCTATGGGAATGTTTGGCCATTCTTCCAAAACCGCATTTGTGAGGTCAGGCACTAATGTTGGACGAGAAGGCCTGGCTCTCCACTCCACTATAATTCATCCCAAAGGTGTTCTATCAGGTAGAGGTCAGGACTCTGTGGGGGCCATTCAAGTTAGTCTATCCCAAACTTGTTTATCCTTGTCTTTATGGACCTTGCTTTGTGCACTGGTCAAAATCATTGAGGGGGATTATGGGATGGGGCTATTTTTCAGGGGTCGGGCTTGGCCCCTTAGTTCCAGTGAAGGGGACTCTTAAGGCGTCAGCATACCAAGACATTTTGAACAATTTCATGCTCCCAACTTTGTGGGAACAGTTTGGGGATGGCACCAACATGACTGTGCACCAGTGCTGAGAGGCTTGGTCAGCTGCCAATCAGGGATCTTGGTGGATCCTGACATTATTGTTGGGATCCCTGCAGGGCCCGGACCATGTCTGGCCCACTGTTAGCTGAATCTGGTTCACAGGAATGCAGAACTATGTGCACTCCTGTGATCCACAGGAGAGGTATGACCAAAAAATCTTGGCCATACTTCTCCTTTAAGGTTTAATTCTGCTTTAAAACAATTTTTGCTTCCATGATACAAATGAAAGCATTGTTATATTTGCCTAGAGCTTGGCTTTATCCCTATATAATGGATGTAGAAATCCCAGGTTATAGATCTGCTAGTCTCATAACTGACGTGATGGGGGTGCAACTGACTGGGCAGGTACAGGGGTGGCAGTTAGTCACAGAGAAGTTAAAAATGATCATTTGAAAGACAGCAGATAGCAAAGCTTTGTTCTCAGGATCAGTATCTAAATCCTTCCCTTTATTTGGATGAGCCAGGATGTCACAGTAGTTCAGTTGTTGTTATTTTCTGCTTGGTGCAGACCAGAATGTTTAATGGTTCACCAACTGTTGTGGAGTTTGATCGTATCCCTCAGGCATAATGCTGTCATGCTGTTTAATTTGCTTTCCCTATTGAACAAGTGAGACTGTGGCTGGAGGGAAGGGGTTATAGTGGATCAGTCCTTACTACAACTGATGTTTGCTAAAAGGAACCTAACACCAGTAAAAAAAAAAAATACAAAAGTTTGTATTTATTCTTTTTAAAGAAGTAGCTTGTTGTCCATCGATGAATGCAGAAACTTTGGAGTTTAACCACTGGACCTCGAGAAGATTTACCCTCCTTCCTCTCCAGGCCATTTTTTTTTGCAATGTACAACACTGCATTACTTTAAACAACAATCTCGCGGTCATGGAATGCTGTACCCAAATACAATTTTTGTCCTTTTTCCCACAAATAGAGCTTACTTTTGGTGGTATTTGATCACCTCTGTGATTTATATTTTTTGCGCTTTAAACAAAAAAAGACAGATAATTTAAAAAAAAAAAAAAAAAAAAAAAACAATATTTTTTACTTTCTGCTATAAAACATATCCAATAAAAAAATGTAAAAAATCTAATTTCTTCATCAGTTTAGGCCAATATGTATTCTGCTACATGTTTTTGGTAAAAACAAATCCCAACAAGTGTATATTGATTGGTTTGCGCAAAAGTTATAGCATCTACAAACTAGGAGATATTTTTATTTATTTATTTTTTACTAGTAGTGATGTCGCGAACATAAAATTCGCCGTTCCCAAACGGCGACCGCGAACATCGGCGAATGTTCGCGAACCGGCGAACATTGCGAACCGCCATAGACTTTAATAGGCAGGCGAATTTTAAAAACCACAGGGACTCTTTCTGGCCACAATAGTAATGGAAAAGTTGTTTCAAGGGGACAAACACCTGGACTGTGGCATGCCGGAGGGGGATCCATGGCAAAACTCCCATGGAAAATTACGTAGTTGACGCAGAGTCAGGTTTTATTCTATAAAGGGCATAAATCACCTAACATTCCTAAATTGTTTGGAATAACGTGCTTTAAATCATCCAGTGTGTGAATACGATCAGGTAAGATGTTGTATCGATCAGGTAGTGTAAGGGTTACGCCCGCTTCACAGTGACAGACCAAACTCCCCGTTTAACGCACCGCAAACAACTGCAAACAGACCAGAACCGACCAAAATGGGACAGGAACTGGGCTTTAAGGGTTAGGGTTAGGGTTAGGTTTAGTGTTAGGGGCTAGGGTTAGGGTTACGGTGAGATACTTAGGGTTAGAGTTAGTAAACCTACCCCTACGCCTCTAACCCTAACCGTCTAACCCTAAGCACTAAAAATAACCCTAACCCTAGCCCTAACCCTAACCCTAGCCCTAACCCTAATTCTAATTTTTTCTCTGGTTCTGGACATGCTACAGAGCTGAAACTTCACAGGTACACTTTTTAGACCCCCAGACACTGAATCACACAAAAAAAGTTCTTAAAAATTGTAATTTTTTGATAGAGAGCCAATTATTGGAAAAATTAAAAAAAAAAAAAAAATAATAAAAAATTCTTTGGATTTAGCATCTGGGGGGTCTAAAAGGTGTACCTGTGAAGTTTCAGCTCTGTAGCATGTCCGGAACCAGAAAAAAATTACGAATTAGGGTTAGGGTTAGGGCTAGGGTTAGGGCTAGGGTTAGGGTTAGGGTTATTTTTATGGCTAGGCTTAGAGGGTTAGGGTTAAGGTTAGAGGGTTAGGGTTATGGTTAGAGGGTTAGGGTTAGGTTTAGTGTTAGGGGCTAGGGTTAGGGTTACGGTGAGATACTTAGGGTTAGAGTTAGTAGCCCTACCCCTACCCCTCTAACTCTAACCCTCTAACCCTAAGCACTAAAAATAACCCTAACCTTAGCCCTGACCCTAACCCTAGCCCTAACCCTAACCCTAACCCTAGCCCTAACCCTAATTCTATTTTTTTTTCTGGTTCTGGACATGCTACAGAGCTGAAACTTCACAGGTACACTTTTTAGACCCCCCAGACAATAAATCCAAAGAAATGGGTTTTTTTTTTTAAGTTTTTTTTTTTTTTTTAATTTTTCCAATAATTGGCTCTCTATCAAAAATGACAATTTTTAAGAACTTTTTTTGTGTGATTTAGTGTCTAGGGGGTCTAAAAGGTGTACCTGTGAAGTTTCAGCTCTGTAGCATGTCCAGAACCAGAAAAAAAGATAATTTTTCAGTAGAGCAGGGATGGTGGGAACCCCTTTTACACCTATATGATCTTTTTTTCTGGTTCTGGACATGCTACAGAGCTGAAACTTCACAGGTACACTTTTTAGACCCCCCAGACACTAATCCAAAAAAAGTCATGCCTGCCACCATATATATCAGTGGTGGGTGGGCAGTGGCACTGCAGTGGGCACAGTACACTCTGTGGACCTAACAGTCACTGGCACCCAGGCAACTGCAATTATAAAAAAAATATATATATTTTTACTTTGCAAGCTGCTGTGCCACCGTATATATATCAGTGGTGGGTGGGCACGCAGTGGCACTACAGTGGGCACAGTACACTCTGTGGACCTGACAGTCACTGGCAGCCCAGGCAACTGCAATAATAAAAAATATATATATTTTTTTCAATTTGCAACAAGATGCTGTGCCACCGTATATATATCAGTGGTGGGCAGTGCACTGCAGTGGGTACAGTGCACTCTGTGGACCTGACACAGCACTCACTGCAATTATGACAGAGGAAAAAAAAAATATTTTTTAAAATGCAAGGTACTGTGCCTGTGCCACCCGAAATGAGTGTGGTGTGCACACAGTACAGTCTGTGGTGGGTCTGTGGCCTCTCACACACAGCGGGCAGGCAACTGCAGTGTACAATAGATATATATATATATATATATATATATATATAAAAAGAAAAAACTCAATTACCAGCCCTTAAAAGGGCTTTTGGGGACACTATATATATATATATATATATATAAATTACACAAATACCAGCCCTTAGAAGGGCTTTTTGGGGTGCTGTCAGGATGCTGCCCTTGCTTATTTATAGGAGGTGGGAGGGTGTGGGAGGGAGGTATGCTGATTGGCTGGAAATGTGCCTGCTGACTGTGAAGTTCAGGGTCAAAGTTTGCCTCAATGATGTATTATAGGGGGCGGACCGGACATCGCATATGTTCGCCCGCAGCGGCAAACGCGAACATGCTAAGTTCGCCGGGAACTGTCCACCGGCAAACAGTTCGGTACACCTCTATTTACTAGTACTGGTGGTGATCAGTGAATGATAGTGGAAATATGATTATGCGGCGGACAATTTGAACACTAACTGACACTTTTGAAACTTTTTTGGGACAGTGACATTATTACAGTGATCAGTGCTAAAAATATGCACTGCTACTGTACTAATGACACTGGCTGAGAAGGGGTAAACATTGGGGCGATCAAAAGGTTAAATGTGTTCCTAGCCAGTGCTTGTGTACTGTGGGACAGGTGCTTTTATTGAGGGAAGGCATAGAACCATTTTCCTGCCTTGCAGTAACACAGGATCAATACCTTTACTACTGACAGAACAGTGATCTGCCTTGTTTACATAGGCAGATCGCCCTTCTGCTTGTTTACTAATCAATTGGCAGGTGCCAGCGGAAATTGAGTCCATGGTACCTGCCGCTGGGCTCCCGCTGTGTGTGTGATCACAGCGGGAGCGAGCCACAGGCGGCATGCTTACGTGCAACCTACCTGGGATTACTCAAGGGAAATTTGTAAAGCCGAAGAAGGGATCTAAGTTTTCTAAAAAGCTTGCGTCTTTAAAGTAGTATTAAACCCTTAACATTTTTAGCTGAACACCTTGAGCACAATAAAATAAACATTACCCACTTGCAGCTTACAGCTTTCACTGCTGGCTTCTATTCTCTCAGTGCTGTTTCCTTGAATGTTCAGTCTTGACAGGAAAGAGATAACGGTGGACAGTGCAGTCTCCAGGGAATATGTTAGTTGGAGAAGAGAGGAGGGAGGAGAAGGGGAGTACCTTGCCATCCTAGGCTATGAGACTACATGCTTCTATTGATGCACACAGTATAGGGAGATGCAACTCTAGTCTCTGCATGTAAGGGTGGCTCTATAGGATGCTGCAAGAGAAAGGAGCCACCCTGAAACAGGAAACCTGGGACAGTGGTCATGGCACCAGCTATCACTTCACTTTAATAACATAAGTGATAAGTGTAATGGGTTAACTATACTTTTGTGGTCCTTTCAATTTACTTCCATTATGTCAATTTACTTGAATTGGTTTTTATTAGATTTTTCACAAAGAAACAAAAATACAACACATGGAAGAATGCATTACAATGCAATGTAACATTATACAAAGCGAGAACAGGGAAGGTAAATCTCGTAGTAAAGGATGAACATTCGTAACATGAGTCAATAACACAAAAACTTGGATTAAACCATAAACTAGCGACAATGTCTCATTAGACAAGTTGGAAGTAAGAGCTCTGTTGCCAGAGAAGCCAGGCTGTAAGAAATGTACTACCTCGAAACACAGAATATGCATATGCCTTTTCCAAGGAAAAGTGTTGATTAACTAGACGTATCACCTCCATATGGGAGGGGGCTATTGGTTGTTTCCAACATCTAGCAATGACCGTTTTGGCTGCTATCAGTATATGTGTAAACACCGTTCTCATGCCGGGGGGTATATTTTCAATGCCCAGGAAGAGAAGAGCTAGGGTGGGCTCAGGTTTGGTCAATATACCTGTAACATCAGAAAGTATTTCAAATATTTTCCTCCAGAAACTAGTAAGTCCTTTACAGGACCAGAATATATGAAGAAGTGTACCAGTTTGATCACAATTGCGCCAGCAAAGTGGATCATGCGTAGGGTAGATTAATGACAGGCGATAAGGGGTCAGGTACCATCTAGTGACTATTTTTTTGAAATTGTTCCCAATGTGTGACACACTGTGTTGACTTGTAAGACGTGTGTATCACCCATCTCCATTGCTCATTGGAAAAGGTCGAACTCAGGTCTCTTTCCCATTTCGTCATGTGGGACGTTTTATGAAATGTGAGTTTCTGCTGTAGTCGATTGTAAAACACAGATATCCCTTTAATCTTGGATGTTGGGTCTGTAAGATACTTCCACAATGGTACGGGAAGGTCAAATTTAGGGGGTGGATGTTTAGATATAAAGCTCACAATGCTGTTATAAGCAAAGACAGCTTGAGGGGGGAGTGAGAATTTTCATTGTAGGACCGCGAAGGATTTAATAGAATTACCTTGGTACAGTTGTATGACTGTGTCAATGCCGGCCGACAACAATTTATTGACGTGGACATAAGGAAGTAGAATACTCATGGTGGATAGAGGTATGGGAACTGATATGTTGTGTTGCTGTGTCGGAGGTTGAGCAATTAGATAACGCCAGGACTGTAGGGACGCTCTCGTTGTTATTGGAAGAGTATGTAGTGTTATGGGTTTCCACATGTCCGCCAAGAGTAATGTGTATAGGTCCTGTGAGTTGGATAACATGGATTCTATCGGGAGCCACGGGAGAGATATTTTATGAGTTCTATGGGTGAACCAATACTGCAAAGGGGCCAGGCGGGATGCGTGATAGTAGTCCTCAATATTTGGCAATCCCAACCCACCAACCGATTTATGTCGTATCATGTGTGAGTGTGCACATCGTGCTCGTTTCCACTGCCAAATAAAGGTACGTAATAGTTTGTTGAGCGAGTTGATGTAATGTTTGGGGATGTGAATCGGAAAAGTGCGAAATGTATATAGTATTTTAGGGAGGCACGTCATTTTAAAGGCAGCTATTCTACCAGCCCAGGATAATTCCGTCTTCTTTAATTTGTCAATGTCGTCAGAAATGGAGGCTATCAATGGGCGCAAATTAGAGGTCAGTAGACCGGAGGTCGGGAACGTTAAGGATATGCCCAAGTATTGCAAAGCTTGAGAAGTCCATGTGTAGGGTAGTTTTTGCTTAAGATGTTCAAGTGCATGACCATGTATGCCCAAATTTAGAATGACGGATTTACAGAAGTTGACCTTATAATAAGAAATGGCGCTAAAGGTTTGCAGGATATAATGAGCAGCGGGTAAGGACACAATGGGGTTTGTCAGGCTCAGGATAACATCATCAGCAAAGAGCGTAATAACGTGTTGCGAGCGTTGAAATTTAAAACCTGAAATCATGAGGTTTTGTCTGACCGTTTCTGCCAAGGGTTCAATCATTAGATTAAATATCAGAGGGGAAAGCGGCAGCCCTGACGCGTGCCGTTCGATATTGGAAAAGTTTTGGATAGAGTGCCCGCCGAGAGCACTCTGGTCGTTGGGGTAGTGTAGAGAGTCAGGATGGCCGATAAAATCGGGCCGTTAAAACCGAACTTTTCCAACACAGCTCTCATATAACCCCAATGAACACGGTCAAACGCCGTTTTAGTGCGCTCAGCATGATGGAGCAGATTGATAACCCGTCTTGTGGCATCGGGGACCTGTCTGCCCTTAACGAACCCCCATCTGGTCCTCCTTTATAAGGAAGGGCAAAATCAGTGCAATCCTATTGGCTATAAGTTTAGCATATAATTTATTTTCATTGTTCAAGAGGGAGATAGGCCTAAAGTTAGCAGGAGTGGTAGGGGATTTGCCCGGCTTAGGGAGTGTAGTGATGTTAGCCTGTAACATTTCCGACGGTAGTGTACCCATCTCGACCGTATTAGAAAAAAGGTTCGGAAATGCGTCTCCTGAATAGCAAGGATATCTGCCCTGTGGGAAGATGCCTCTTTCCACATGGAGTACCTTTTTGCAGGGTGGTTCAGACCCCTAACATTTAAAGACAACAATTGCAAAGGCATGACATAAGTAATCTACTGTGATCGTAACCTGTTGACACATATTGGAGAGATGGTACCTTGGATTTATGGATACGTATAGTAACAACTGGCAAATACCAAGTTATAGACGAGGCAGTTCGGTCAGAATGAAGGAACAGTTCAGCAGGTGGTGAGCCCCAATCCGAGGAATGGGTGGGAACATAGTGGTAGTTCGTGTTATCCGTAGCGTGAGGCTTCAGTGTGCTCATCGTGATCCTGTTCTGCAAGAGAGAGTGGGGTACGAAGGAAACAGAAAAAACAAAAAAACAAACATACAGACAAACAATGGGTGTAAAAAAGACAAGGTCCGGACGGACCAAGTGCACAGCTGTGGCTGCATCTTCGGTGAGGGGAAAAGCACGGTATAGGGTGCTATTCAGAAACAGGGGGTCCTATTCCGTCCAGCTCGGGGAAGTACGACAGTCACCGTTTATGGCGATGAGTAGACCTGGAGGAGCGATTAGCGACTTGCCAGTCAGGTTGTAGGTGCTGGGGTCTCGGATTGTCGCGTTGCTGCTGCAGGTCGGATGGGTCCGGGAGAATATTCCACTGACGGAGACATCTTAGCCCTTGTTCCATGGTGGTTATCTGGGAGGTTGAGCCTTGATGGGTCACACAGAGTTTGGCCGGGTATTTCCACTTATATGGTATTTTGTTGTTGCAGAGAGCCTTTGTGATCGTATTGAGGTTACGTCTCAGTTGAAGAGTATACTGAGAGTAGTCCGGAAGGATCTGTAGTGACGCAGCTTGGTCAGGGAGGCGATCTTTTTTCCTAAAGGTGTCCAAAATTTTTTCTTTGGCTTGAAAAAAGTGGATTCTCAACAATACGTCTCTAGGAATCTCTTGGGGTAAAAAGGAGGGTTTCGGAATGCGGTGGATTCTATCTATTGTAAGATCAGCATTCGTGAGTTCAGGAACCGCTTTGGAAAAGAGATCACGTACAAATCCTGGTAATTGAGGCGACTGGATGGATTCAGGAATGCCCCTAATCTGGAGGTTATTTTGCCTCGACCTGTCCTCCAAATCAGCTATTTTAGCTTGCATACGCTGCATGTCTTCTTGATGTGAGGAGTGGGAATCAATTAGGGCATTGTAGGATACCGCAAACTCTCCCATCCTGTTCTCAACCACGTCTACCCTGTCTCCCATCTGGTGCAGTTCCTTCTGGCAATACTGAATAGATGCTAAGATGTTAGTTTGCATGGATGTGTGGAAAAGCGATAACATTTCTTTCAGTGTCGTATCGGACACCGGTTGGCCAGTGGTGGGGAGATTTGCAAAGGGATCTGGCTGTGGTATATAGGCCCAGGCACCCTGCGGTGTTGTAGTGTTACTGCTCACCTCCATGGAAGAGCTGCTGCGCTGCTGTGTGCCGTCCTCCCTCCTCGTTTTCGATTTGACAGGGCTCTGCATTGAGGGTGATGAGGGGGAAGAGTCTGCGGATCGTGCCGGTCTCATTAGGGAACCGTCTGGCGATTGCGCGGGCTGTCCCTGGATTGTGACGTGTACTGCATCCGGAGTTAGCGCTAGAGGACCTGGCAGTCGCGTACCGGAAGTGTCGCCGCCGCCATTTTGCTGGAGTCCCGAGGGCATCAGCGGAAAGAATTTCGAAAGTTAGCGGAGTTGTGGGGAGGTTGTCTTCCGTCTGGTCATCACGGCTGGGTGCAGGAGTCGTTCCCTTAAGGTAAACTGGCAAGGTGAGGCTGCTATGGCTGCCGTGTCGGGCCGTAGATATGAAAAGAGCGGACGGAGTAAGGAGCTCCCTGATCACGCGGCCATCTTGGTCAGCGGTCGCCACGCCCCTCCATTATGTCAATTTAAATAGCAAATAATGGGGTTGATTTACTAAAGTTCACACTGATGCGACATAGGATCCTAATTGTGAGACCCCAAGTCGGATGACACGTGAAATTTAGTGTTTCCCTATGAGAGCTGTCTTAACTGATGCTACACAAGTCTGTCCGAAAGGTTCCTGCACTACTTTGGTCCGAATTTGGTATGACTTCAATGCCACAGAGTGTAAAAGTCACATCAAAGTCGTACCAAAGTCAGCCTCCAAAGGTGCACTGAAATTTGAGTGACTTGGGCTAGTGTGAACTGACCCTAAAACTGGAGAATGCAAAATATGGTGCAGCTGTGCATGGTAGCCAATCAGCTTGTAACTCAGCTTGTTCAATAAAAGAAATTTAAGCTGATTGGTTTCTATGCAGAGCTCCACCAGATTTTGCACTTTCCAGTATTAGTAAATAAGTCCCAATGTGTACAACTGGAATCTGATCCCTTTCTTTAACCACTTGACTTCCGGAAGATTTTACCCCCTTCATGACAAGACCATTTTTTTGCTGTTCAGCACTATGCTAATTTAACTGGCAATTGCTCAGTTTCAACTCTGAAATTTACATAATTATTTTTACACAAATAGATCTTTCTTTTGCTAGAATTTGATCACTTCTGGATTTTTTATTTGCTATTATATAAGCGAAACAAGACCAAACATTTTGAAAAAAAAAAAAAAACTATATTTTCTGCTTTCTGTTATAAAACATATCCAATTAAATAAATTACATTTCTTCAAAAATCTAGCCCAAATAAATTCTGCTACATGTCTTTGCTAAAAAAAAAAAAAAAAAAAAAAATCTCATTAAGTGTACATTAATTTGTTTGTGCGAGAGTTATAGCTTCTACAGACAATGGTATATATACCTGAATTTACACAGCTTTAGGCGTTATACTGTAATGGTGGTGATCAGTGACTTATAGTGTGACTATGATAGTGCGGCGGACAATAAGACACTAACTGACACTGGGTGGGAACTGACAAACTGACGCTGACATCACCAGTGACACTTTTACAGTGATTACAATAATGTAATAGTGTAATGTGTGCTGATTTGACTTTACTATCTGGCTGTTTTACCTCTCTGCTTTTCAGGGAGAAGAATTACCCAGATTTCTGTTCCTTTGCACACAGAGCTGGGTGTGTTTGTAAACACACAACTCGGCGTGCTAATTGCCCCAAAACCAGGGAGACAGTCGGCGACGTACAGGTATGTTGTCCAGCCTGCCTGTGCCACCTGCCTGCAGTAAATCTTCTGTGGGCGGGCGTCAATCAGTTAAATATAACACATCTAGGGAGCCAGATCCGCCCCACTTTCGAGAGATTCACCTTCTCTATTTGTCCTGGTGAGCGTTATAACAGAAATTGAAAAATAATCCCAAATTTTGAGTAGTCACCAGAACAGGGAAAATAGGAAATCTTCCAATGATGACACTAGTTCTGGTGACCTCATTTTGGAGGGATTTCCTCTCACTATTTGTAGCGGCCATGGGACAGGAAGTAAAGGGAACTTTCCCAGAAGGGAAACTGGTGGCTAAAAAAACAAAAATGTTATAACCTTCCCTTACTCTATCCAAAATGAACTATTTTGCCTTCAGTTCTACTATAAAAAAAAGTCCCAATAAGGGTAATCTGGACATGGTTCATCCATAAAGTCATCTGTATAAGATATACTAGCCTATTTACTCTTTGATCAGAGGCCATCGAGGATAAGTAGGGGACTTGTTCTATGGAAAGAAAAGCAAAAAAGTTGGGTAAGGGGAACCACTGGCACACTTTGCAACTGGTATTTGGACTAGCAAGGTGGTTCTGTTATTGGAGGTGGGTAATGCTCTGCAGCAAACATCTGAACTTCATAGGTTGACCTGGGTTTGCTGTAAGTTTGCTTCTAGTCAGACCAAATTGTTCTACCATACCAATTAGTTATCTGACTTCTAACCAGTCCTGAGGAGGGATGTGTTGGAGCTGGAGAGAGTCCAGAGAAGGGCAACTAAACTGATTAGGGGATTGGAGGACCTTAACTAAGAAGAGGGTCTGCAATCACTCGATTTATTCTCCCTGGAGAAGAGACGTCTGAGGGGGGACATGATAGCAATTTATAAATATCTTAATGGGGATCCCAACTTAGAAAAAAAGCTGTTCAGTCGAAGGGATTGCATGAGGGCTCGAGGGCATACAATGCGATTAGAGGAGAAGCGTTTTAACCTCAGGCAACGTGGGGGGTTCTTTACTGTTAGGGCTACAAGATTGTGGAATTCTCTACCACAAGAGGTGGTTTCTGCGGGAAGTATGGTGGCTTTCAAAAGACTCTTAGACGTACATCTCAAGGATCAGAACATTAAGGGGTATGAGAGATGATTACAGCTACACACACCTATACAGGTTGAACTGGATGGACTATTGTCTTTATTCAACCTCACCTACTATGTAACTATGTAACTAACCAAGTTGACCTTATTTGCCTTTATGTGAGCATGGTGCTGGACATAATAAGGACACTGTAACAAGTATTGTCTTCTAGAATTATCATCTGGAATTGCTATGCAGCCAATTTTCATTACAAATAATGCTTAGTATATTTCTTTAATCAGCATTCAACCGATAAACACTAATCCAACTGTTCTTGAAGGCTTGTCATGTTGCACTCGCAGACTGGCAGCTTGGTCCCAGGCCACTGGTGCATGATGTTGTAAGTAGTACAGTTGTGGCAGTGGATGTCAGCATAGTGTGAGCTTTATTCCCAAGCTTTGCTCCATTAATTATTTCAGACACCTTCCTCCTCCCCAAACCTGCCAGGTGCGGAAAGTGAACTGATCATAACTGTCAATCTTGTCAGGGAACAATGTAGTATGTGATTGTGTTGGAATATCTTTGCGGAATTAAAACAATAAAACACAGGATTTTGTCTGACAAACTTTAGTTGTGTAGGGACAGGGGTCACCATGGTCAGAAGTTTGGATCGTATACATTCTGAACTCTCAGGCAAGTTTATCAGTCTCCTGACTATTACAAAATTGAAAGTGTATTGAATGTAAAAAACAAATGTGCATTATATTGCAGTATACCAGTTCTTAAAGAGGAAGTAAACCCTCCTCTACAACTTGTACCTATAGGTAAGCCTATGATAAGGCTTACCTATAGGTACTGTAAATATCTCCTAAAAATGTACCGTTTAGGAGATATTTACCTTACATGCAGCCAGTGACGTCACTGGCGCATGCGCTCTGAAGGAACGGCCGCTCGTGCCGTTCCTTCAGAGTCCCGTGCCGTGACTGTCGGCTCTCGCGCGCGTGCGCGGGAGTGACGTCACCGCGGCTCTGGCCAATCAGATGGCCGGATGCCGCGATCCTGGAAGACGGGCGACTAGACATGTCGCCCGTCATACAGGTGAGTGAGCGGCATGGCGGGGGCTCGTTCTAAGGTAAGTATTGCATAATGAGCTAGTATGCGATGCATACTAGCTCATTATGTCTTTCTCTTGCAGGGTGAAAAAAAAAAATGCGAGTTTACAACCTCTTTAAGCCTCATGCACACTGGGCATTTTTACATCTGCTCCTAGGGGCATCTGCTATTTTTTTTCTCTTCCCTTAAACTCCCCTGCATGTTTGCCTTGTAAACACGTATAAGCGCATGTTAAAAATTGGTGCATTTAGCGCTTGTGCGTTAAATAATTTCTATGGGTAGAATAAATTATTAAATAAATTAACGTTCAATCGCTTGACATCTGTAAAAGCACCTCATTCCTGTATATGCGATAGACATTTTTACAAGCGTCAGGCATTTTTCTGCAAAAACAGGGCTGCGAGTAGGCAGGCTTCAAGGAGAGTTAAAAAGGTTTTGTGTGCATGAAGTCTTTGATGTAGTGACTGTAACAGGCTCCTTTTTTTTCTTGCTTTTTTTCCTTTATTTTCACCTGGTGATCCTGCCTGTAACACACTTCCTGTCCTAAAGTGACAACACATTCTGTATCAGGATAACAGACACAAGATAGGACTTTGGAACCATACCACTCTTCCACTGGCCATAACATAGAGAGTCATGCTTTATATTCATCAATGAACAATATAATTGATAACACATTCTGTATCAGAATAACAGACACAGGATAGGACTTTGGAACCATACCCTCTCCTACTGGCCATAACATAGAGAGTCATGCTTTGTATTCATCAATGAACAATATAATTGATAACACATTCTGTATCAGAATAACAGACACAGGATAGGACTTTGGAACCATACCCTCTCCTACTGGCCATAACATAGAGAGTCATACTTTGTACTCATCAATGAACAATATAATTGATAACAGTCAGTAAAAGCAGAGAGCACAGGAAGTTATCACCTCAGAAGAATTCTGGCAGGATCAAGAGGCATTTTTTCTAACATTTCAAACAGATAATACTCAAAACTTTCAATACTATATTTAACCACTTCCCGACCACCTGCCGCCTTTTTCAGGGGCAGGGTGGCTCTCCGGCGCAAACCGACGTATGTCTACGTTGGTCGCGCGTGGGAAGCTAGGGGGCGAGTGCCCCCTGCCAGTAGCGTGCTCCCACCCCCACTCAGCAGCAGGGAAGTCGATGCGTGGGTCAGGCGGCTGCAATTGCCGCCTGACACCCGTGATCATTCCCCGCTGAGAAAGAAGGATGGTCGGTTGTTGTAAACACAGCCGACCGTCCTCCTCCCTGAAATGATCACAGAGCTCATGTGATCCTTCTATATAGGATCACATGTCTCTATGGTTATTTCCCAAGCCATGCTCCCCCATAGTTAGAATCACTCCCCTAGGCTCACATTTAACCCATTGATCACCCATAGTGTTAACCCCTTCCCTGCCAGTGTCATTATTACAGTAACAGTGCATATTTTTATCACTGATTACTGTAGTAATGTCACTGGTACCCCCAAAAGTGTCAAATGTCATTTAGGGGTCCGATCTGTCCGCCGCAATGTCACAGTACCGCAAAAAATCGCAGATCGCTACCATTACTAGTAAAAAAACCAATAAAAATGACATAAATCTTTCCTGTAGTTAGTAGACGCGATACGTTTTGCGCAAACCAATCAAAATATGCTTATTGCAATTTTTTTTTACCAAAAATATGTAGCAGAAAACAAATTGGCCTAAAATGTTAAAACATTTTGATTTTTACATTTTTTTTTTTTTAGAATGTCATATAGCAGAATGTGAAAAATATTGTTTGTTTTTTTTTTCAAAATTGTCGCTCTTTTTTTGTTTATAATGCAAACAAATTAAAATTGCACAGGTGATCAAATACCACCAAAAGAAAGCTCTATTTGTGGGAAAAAAGGATGTCCCTTTTTTTTTGGGTACAGTATCGCACGACCGCGCAATTGTCCGTTAAAATAACGCAGTGCCGAATCGCAAAATAGGGCCTGGTCATTAAGGGGGCAAATCCTTCCAGTCTTAAAGTGGTTAACAGAGAAAAAGCAAATGAAAGTAAAGATTGTTAGGGTTTAAACACACGTGTAAAATGTATAATATTTGTGAAAGCATATATACACCCTAATAACAAACTTCTCATATTTGCTCTTTTTTTGATCTGGGCTTTTAGTGAAGAGCTACAGCAATATGCAGAATGAGACGCTGCTCTTTTCTCTTCTCTCCCTCTGCTGAAATACTGATGGTATACTGCACCATTCTCCTCTGGCCAGCAGGGAGAAAGCTGTAGCCAAACAAGCCTATAGACTTCTGTGCAGAGCACTGAGTTTTTTTGACTTATAATTTGAGACAGCAGCCACATAATGGGACAAATAACCTCATTACACTACAGATCCCAATCTGCAATGTGCAGTAGGAGTAGAGAGATTATTTTCATTAAACTTCCTGGGAAAGTTCTTCCTCTTGGCACAGAGGGAGTTAGAGAGAGAGAGCAGCACTTCTCTGGATACTCACCTGCCAGCAGGAGGCCATACCAGCAGAGATACGAGCCTAAGACTGGGAGTGAGGACACCTGAGTGCAGCACAGTACCGCCAACATCACAGCAACTGCACCGCTGCCACAGGGAGACTGGAGCCTCCACTCACCCTCTGCTTCCCACCGCTGATCACCTGAGGCTTTCAGGAACAAATCGAGGGGGCACTCCATCTACAGCGATAGGTCACCGCAGCATCCCGTGGGCTGGTGAGAGGGTTATTCGCCCATTGCTAATGCTGCTAGGCGGGAATGAGCAACTGAGAGCAGGACAAGTGTACCAAATCCATATCGCGCTCATACTGTAGGTCCAAACTTAGACTGCACCTTTACCAACCCTATACTACATTATATTGAACTTTTACGGCACCTGAACTACATCTATTTTTCACCTTTGCTGAGACTATGCCATACCTTTACTGCATGAAGTTTAACTGGGACTGTTGTTAACCACTTAAGCCCCGGAAGATTTGGCTGCTCGAAGACCAGGCCCTATTTTGCGATTTGGCACAGTGTGATTTTAACGGACAATTGCGCGGTCGTGCGACACTGTACCCATATGAAATTGGTGTCCTTTTTTCTCACAAACAGAGCTTTTTATTGGTGGTATTTGATCACCTGTGTGATTTTTATTTTTTGCGCTATAAACAAAAAAACAGCGACAATTTTGAAAAAATAACAATATTTTTCACATTTTGTTATATGAAATTCCCCCAAAAAATGTAAAAATTAAAATATTTAAAAATTTTTGGCCAATTTGTTTTCTGCTGCATATTTTTGGTAAAAAAAAATTGCAATAAGCATATTTTAATTGGTTTGCGCAAAAGTTATTGCGTTTACTAACTACGGGAACGATTCATGTCATTTTTATTTTTTTTTTTTTTTTTTTTTTTACTAGTAATGGCAGCAATCTGCGATTTTTGCAGCGGACAGATTGGACCCCTGACTGACAGTTTTGACACTTTTGGGAGTACTACAGTAATCAGTGCTATAAATATGCACTGTTACTGTCAAAATGACACTGGCAGGGAAGGGGTTAACTTTATTGGGGATCAAGTTGTTAAGTGTGTCCCTAGGGCTGTGATTCTAACTGTGGGGGGCGTGGCTTGTGATGTAATACGATCATAGCAGGATCGAATAGCCTCTGTGCTTACATCAGGGAGAATGACAGACGGCTGTGTTTACATCAGCCGTCTGTCTTTCTCCCTCTGCAGCGGGAGATCGTGAGTGACCGGCGGCCATCGGAGCCGCCAGTCACTCGCGATAGCTCCCCAGGGAAAGAGCGGGGCGGGAGCGTGCCCCCCACAGGCAGCTAAACGAGTGACGTACACCTACGTCACTTTGCCCAGCAGCAGCTGCCTGCCGCAGTATATCTGCGGTGGGCGGTCGTTATGTGGTTAAATTAACTGATGCTCTTAAAGAGCCCCAGTAATGGCTGGCAGAAGAACATCTCAAAAGTCAACCCCTCCTTTAAAAAATATACTGAAAGCCCCCTTTGTTCCCCTGCCCCCTCCTCTACCATCCTCATTTTCTTTTGGACAGTGCATACCCAGTTAGTCTATAGCAGTATAGCTCCAGCACACAGTAGATTCAACTTTGCTACTGCTCACTGCTTCACTTGAGGTGGCCTATGCTGATTTGGATGCCAAATCTCATCTTTTGCCAATTCTCTACTTTTAATCACTTTGTATGCTAAATTGTGTTATTACTTTTGTTAATCCATTTTATGGGAGCCTACTTACTCACCACGTTGGGTAACACTATATTAAGTTTGCCTTCACTACCTAATTTGGTGCCTGTATTCTTTGATATAGCACTATTATTGGATACTATATATTACCATCAGTGAATTCCTGTGATATTGTATGTTTGTACACACCTGGTTTGTCAGAGGGGCTGAGGTTCTTGAGAAGGTTGAGGAAAAGAACAAATGCCCATCTTATCCAGAGGCTCCTACGGAGATTTGATTTTTACATTTTTTTTATTAGATATGTTTTATAGCAGAAAGTATTTTTTATTTTTTTCAAAAGTTTTATTTATAGCGCAAAAAATATAAAACGCAGAGGTGATCAAGTAACACCAAAAGAAAGCTCTATTTGTAGGAAAAAATTACATCATTTTGCATGACCGCGCAATCGTCAGTTAAAGTGATGCAGTGCTGTATCGCAAAAAGTGGCCTGGTCATGAAGGGGGGAAACCTTCTGCATCTGAAAGAGACATTGCTGTGCACAGTCCGTGTTTGTGCAGCTTTCATAATATGTTTTGCATTATTCTGCAGTGTATGCATGCTCTTTGCCAGTCTGAACCTATTTTTCATTACTATTTATAACTTTATAACTTGTTTAGTAAACCCCTAGCTACAGTTATTCCCAGTTACCCTCAGTCTACCAGTCTGATCATTTAGCCGACTCGCCAACCGCAGGTTTGCTAGGGTGAAGTGGGCCTAAATTAAATTGCTTTCAACTAATTTTTGATAGCATGATGAGCGAAAAGGAACAAAACAACCTACCAATATTCGTGTTATACAATTTTATAAAGTGTTGGTAGAAGTTTCCTTGATCCTTTCAACCATTTTTGCAATCCGAAGCTGAAGTGGACAGAAAAGTGGCATTTACAGAGTAGCAGAGTTTCACTTTTACTGTGTTGCTAGAAGTAAAGTGACCCGCACTTCATGGTAAATATTTTCCGCTTATAAGTTAAAACATTTTTCCCCGCTGAAGTCAATGTTTTTAATTTTGCTGCATTTTGAAGAGTTGGCAGAGAGAAATATATATATATATATTTCTTTTCTTTTCAAGTTTTGGCTGTGAATAAAGCTCTCACCAGCATATTCTATCTTCATCTGGCATCATAAAACGAAAGCCCATCTGTTGTAACTGAATGATGCATGTTGTAAAATTGCTGAGACCCTTGGCACAAGACAGGGTGGAAGTCATTGGAGGGTTTTTCATGGAATTTAGTGACTGCTCTTCAAGGGACATCTGTTCTGAAAATAAGTGGATAAATAAATAAAATAATACAAAAATAAAATAAATGGTGTCTTGACTAGGGATGATCGAACTTTTGAAAAGTTCGGTTCGACCAGAACACCCGAACTTCCTGAAAGTTCGGCCCGGATTTCAGAACCCCATTGAAATCAATGGGACCCGAACTTCGGTAATCAAAAAACACAATTTTTAAGCCCTAAAACCCAATAAATGCACCTAAAAAGTGCCTAGGGTTCTGGGTCATGCCACAGGGACTATTAATCACACAAAAGAAAGTTCTTAAAAATTGTCATTTTTGATGGAGAGCCAATTATTGAAAAAATTATTGCAAAAAAAAAAAAAAAAAGAGATTTCTTTGGATTTAGTGTCTGGGGGGTCTAAAAGGTGTACCTGTGAAGTTTCAGCTCTGTAGCATGTCCAGAACCATAAAAAAGATAATTTGTATTAGAATTGCAGTAGAGCAGGATAGTGGCTCCGCTATTTTCACACCCGGCCGTTTTTGTTGCAGGCCTTTATTGGGCTTTTTTGTGGACATCTTTGGAGGCAGGCATGACATCTGAACTTCTGTGTAATGGTATATATACACCCACACATATATGTATTTATACACATACACATATATAGGTGTGATAGTAGCAGAACCCTATGCCTGCACTAATGAAATTATTTGCAGGCATAGGGCTTCGCTCCTATCACACCTATATGTGTGTATGTGTATAAATACATATAAGTGTGTGTGTATATATATACCCCTATACAGAAGTTCAGATGTTATGCCTGCCTCCAAAGACGCCAAAAAAATGCCCAAAAAAAAACCGCCTGCAACAACACACCTGGGCTCTTTTGTTGCAGGCGTTTATTTGGGCATTTTTTGGGCGTCTTTGGAGGCAGGCATAACATCTGAACTTCTGTGTAGGGGTATATATACACACACACACACACACACACACACACACACACACACACACACACACACATATATGTGTTTATACACATACACATATATAGGTGTGAAAGTAGCAGAACCCTATGCCTGCGCTAATTAAATTATTTGCAGGCATAGGGCTTCGCTCCTATCACACCTATATGTGTGTATGTGTATAAATACATATAAGTGTGTGTGTATATATATACCCCTATACAAAAGTTCAGATGTTATGCCTGCCTCCAAAGACGCCCAAAAAATGCCCAAAAAAAAACCGCCTGCAACAACACACCTGGGCGTTTTTGTTGCAGGCGTTTTTTTGGGCATTTTTTGGGCGTCTTTGGAGGCAGGCATAAAGTCTGAACTTCTGTATAGGGGTATATATACACACACACATATATGTATTTATACACATACACACATATAGGTGTGATAGGAGCGAAGCCCTATGCCTGCAAATTATTTTATTAGCGCAGGCATAGGGTCCTGCTACTTTCACACCTATATATGTGTATGTGTATAAATACATATAAATAAAATCAAGGGGGGTAACCTGCGCTTAATGATGAATAAATAAAATATAATAAAATGACATAAAACAAATGACATAAAAATAGCAGCTAGAACACTGGATTCATAGTAATCCCATTCATATTGTGTGTCAAGTAGTGCAGCGCTATAAGCAACAAAATTAATTATACTTAAAAAATTATATAAATTGATATACAATTAATAATGGTGCAGTAAAAAATGAATCAATTGCACTAAGTCATAAGTCCATTCAGCATATAAAGATGGTGGAGAGTCCACTTAAGGGTGAAGATCCCAAGATGTGAAAAGCAATGGAAACAAACAGTCACCCGTGCGGATAGGCAAGATGGCAGCTTACCGCAATGAGTGGGCCTCCAAATTAATGGATGGGCCACTAAGAGCATAAGGTAATAACTCCTATGGACTGGGTTCTCTCCTCTGCATGAACGGACCAAGCTTCGCTAGACTGCATCAACCCCTCACTCGCTCATAGATCCAGAAACAACTCCGATATGTATGGCTGGAGGCCAAGGTCCTCCTTGTGGTCCGCCAACAAATGAAAGATCCAAAGTAAAAAAAACAGCCGATGACCACTCTTATACCGCCTAGACACGGATATTTGTCATTCTTTTATGGATTTCTCACTCTTCCTTGTTTTTTCCTTTCTTGGTTCTGGAAAAGCTTGGTTTGTCTGATTGAGTCCCAAAAAATGCCCAAAAAAACACCTGCAACAAAAACGCCCAGGTATGTTGTTGCAGGCATTTTTTTGGGCATTTTTTTGGGCATTTTTTGGGCGTCTTTGGAGGCAGGCATAACATCTGAACTTCTGTATAGGGGTATATATACACACACACTTATATGTATTTATACACATACACACATATAGGTGTGATAGGAGCAAAGCCCTATGCCTGCAAATTATTTCATTAGCGCAGGCATAGGGTTCTGCTACTTTCACACCTATATATGTGTATGTGTATATATACATACATGTGTGTGTGTATATATATATATACCCCTACACAGAAGTTCAGATGCCATGCCTGCCTCCAAAGACGCCCAAAAAATGCCCAAATAAACGCCTGCAACAAAAACGGCCAGGTGTGAAAGTAGCGAAGCCACTATCCTGCTCTACTGCAAATCTAATACAAACAATCTTTTTTCTATGGCGGTCACCCTGACATGGAAGGGTTTGGTCACCCTGCCATAGCTGTCAGAGTCAGTTAACCCTACACTACACTAGAGATGTACCGAACTGTTCGCCGGCGGGCGAACATATGCGATGTTCGGTCCGCCCCCTATAATACATCATTGAGGCAAACTTTGACCCTGAACTTCACAGTCAGCAGGCACATTTCCAGCCAATCAGCATACCTCCCTCCCACACCCTCCCACCTCCTATAAATAAGCAAGGGCAGCATCCATCTTAGATCATTCTGAAGCAGTGTGTTAGTGAGAGCAGGGAGAGTGTTGCTGCTGCTGCTGTTAATAGCTAGGGACAGTTGTTAGTCAGTGTTCCTGGTCTTGCTAGTCAGTGTTCTTGGTCCACTACTGCTGTAAGGACAGCATCCTGACAGCACCCCAAAAAGCCCTTCTAAGGGCTGGTATTTGTGTAATTTTTATATATATATATATATATATATATATATATATATATATATATATATATATATATATCTAGTGTCCCCAAAAGCCCTTTTAAGGGCTGGTAATTGAGTATTTTTTTTTTACATATATATATATATATATATATATATATATATATATATTTATATATCTAGTGTCCCCAAAAGCCCTTTTATATATATATATATATATATATATATATCTATATATATCTATATCTATATATATATATATCTATTGTACACTGCAGTTGCCTGCCCGCTGTGTGTGAGAGGCCACAGACCCACCACAGACTGTACTGTGTGCACACCACACTCATTTCGGGTGGCACAGGCACAGTACCTTGCATTTTAAAAAATATTTTTTTTTTCCTCTGTCATAATTGCAGTGAGTGCTGTGTCAGGTCCACAGAGTGCACTGTACCCACTGCAGTGCACTGCCCACCACTGATATATATACGGTGGCACAGCATCTTGTTGCAAATTGAAAAAAAAAAATATTTTTTATTATTGCAGTTGCCTGGGCTGCCAGTGACTGTCAGGTCCACAGAGTGTACTGTGCCTACTGATATATATACGGTGGCACAGCAGCTTGCAAAGTAAAAATATATATATTTTTTTTATAATTGCAGTTGCCTGGGTGCCAGTGACTGTCAGGTCCACAGAGTGTACTGTGCCCACTGCAGTGCCACTGCCCACCCACCACTGATATATACGGTGGCAGGCATGACTTTTTTTGGATTAGTGTCTGGGGGGGTCTAAAAAGCGTACCTGTGAAGTTTCAGCTCTGTAGCATGTCCAGAACCAGAAAAAAAGATCATATAGGTGTAAAAGGGGTTCCCACCATCCCTGCTCTACTGAAAAATGATCTTTTTTTCTGGTTCTGGACATGCTACAGAGCTGAAACTTCACAGGTACACTTTTTAGACCCCCTAGACACTAAATCAAACAAAAAAAAGTTCTTACAATTTTTCATTTTTGATAGAGAGCCAATTATTGAAAAAACTAAAAAAAAAAAAAAAAATTCTTTGGATTTATTGTCTGGTGGGTCTAAAAAGTGTACCTGTGAAGTTTCAGCTCTGTAGCATGTCCAGAACCAGAAAAAAAATAGAATAAGGGTTAGGGCTAGGGTTAGGGCTAGGGTTAGGGCCAGGGCTAAGGTTAGGGTTATTTTTAGTGCTTAGGGTTAGAGGGTTAAAGTTAGAGGGGTAGGGCTACTAACTCTAACCCTAAGTATCTCACCGTAACCCTAACCCTAGCCCCTAACACTAAACCTAACCCTAACCCTCTAACCATAACCCTAACCCTCTAACCTTAACCCTAACCCTCTAAGCCTAGCCATAAAAATAACCCTAACCCTAACCCTAACCCTAACCCTAGCCCTAAGCCTAACCCTAGCCCTAACCCTACACTTTTTAGACCCCCCAGATGCTAAATCCAAAGACATTTTTTATTTTTATTTTTTTTAATTTTTCCAATCATTGGCTCTCTATCAAAAAGGACAATTTTTAATAACTTTTTTTGTGTGATTTAGTGTCTTCAGCTCTGTAGCATGTCCAGAACCAGAAAAAAAATAGAATTAGGGCTAGGGTTAGGGTTAGGGCTAGGGTTAGGGTCAGGGCTAAGGTTAGGGTTATTTTTAGTGCTTAGGGTTAGAGGGTTAGAGTTAGAGGGGTAGGGGTAGGGCTACTGACTCTAACCCTAAGTATCTCACCGTAACCCTAACCCTAGCCCCTAACACTAAACCTAACCCTAACCCTCTAACCATAACCCTAACCCTCTAACCTTAACCCTAACCCTCTAAGCTTAGCCATAAAAATAACCCTAACCCTAAACCTAACCCTAGCCCTAACCCTAGCCCTAAGCCTAACCCTAGCCCTAACCCTAATTCATATTTTTTTTTCTTGTTCTGGACATGCTACAGAGCTGAAACTTCACAGGTACACTTTTTAGACCCCCCAGATGCTAAATCCAAAGAAATTGTTTATTTTTATTTATTTTTTTTAATTTTTCCAATAATTGGCTCTCTAACAAAAAATTACAATTTTTAAGAACTTTTTTTTTGTGTGATTCAGTGTCTGGGGGTCTAAAAAGTGTACCTGTGAAGTTTCAGCTCTGTAGCATGTCCAGAACCATAAAAAAAATTAGAATTAGGGTTAGGGCTAGGGTTAGAATTAGGGTTATTGACAGGTGGCAACCCTACAAGAAAGTCATAGGTCACATAACTTTGTGAGTATGCATGCAATCACTAATTTTAATTTGCAATTTCAAGAGTGATTAAAATAAAAAAAAAACTCTGCTTTAAACACCCTACTTTAAGTCTGCAGGGACAATAAACATGAAGTATAGATGCTAAAAGTACAGTTATCTATCTACCTATCTTACTACATCCAATAGTTTTTTTAAAGATATAAAAAGGTTGATTTGTTGTCATAGTACAAAAGAAAAGAAGCAGGAAAATGCTTTTCTACCCCTAAGGTCATGGTCACTGTGGAACAGAGGGCCCCCGAGTGACTCTACATTGTGAAATATAAGGGCAATGTTTTGTGACCACAAAGGAAAAATAGAATATGTCAAACAGCAGAGTATTAGGCCAGAAAACAATTATAGAAATAGTATAAAGAGGCAGAAGCAGTCGGTACTACTTACTATATAGATCAGCCTTTTTCAACCAGGGTGCCCAGGCACTAGTCGGTACCAGTTTGCAAAAGTGTATTTGATTTGGAAGAATAAATCACCTCTAACTTTGGTCATCCTATGTGTGTGGATGTTGCTGCATTATGTAAAACGACTAGAATAGTTATTACATTTTAAAATAAGCCTTGAGATTGTCTATAATTTTGAAAGGGTGCCTTGACTGTAAAAAGATTGACAAGATTGTCGGTTCGCACAGGAGGGGCTGCCTGCCGCAGTAAAACTGCGCCGGGCAGTCCGGAAGAGGTTAAAACTAAAAAAGAGCGATAAAACAACATAAAGAATTGCAAACAGTAATATTACATGTAATTGATCTCTCAGATATTGAATAACTTGAATAATAATATTAAATGATCTACTGAGCTTGTACTCAAATTGCTAGTGCTGAAACAAACTTCTCATCAAGGTGTGCAAAATAACACAAATAAAAAAAAACATTCTTATGTCTTATCACAATCCAACATTAAAAATAATACCCCTACTGGTTATTGTAGCCAAAAACACCAGTGCTGCAAATCATGCAAAAATTGTGCAAAAATGTGCAAATAGGCAAAAATAGGTTAAATGTAAATACAATACAGTGATAAAGTGAAAAAACAATCCAATTTGGTGACTTGCTTTTCATATAATAGTGTCCATTAAAGAACAAAATCAGTGTGTACGGTGATATTAGTTGTGCAAATGTCATTAAATTCCTCAGTGATGTGATTACTCTCCCTTGTACCTCAATCCACACTGTGTGTGCTAGCAGCTCACCTCCTTCCCTAGACCAGAAGGTCTAAGAGCATTTAGGGTGTAAGCAATTCCTCCCCATGGGTGGCTATATCATATCCTTTCTTCCAATCAGCAATGCGATGGTTTATGGGTCTGTCCTCACTCTCCTCTCCTCCAGTAGGTGATATGGTTATACAAGAAAGCAAATCCCCATTGTGTAGTATTAAAATTAAAATGTATTATATAAAAAACATAGTAACTCACATTTAAAATCTATTACAACAGCATCAGAAACCATAAACTTCCGGGATCTGCGCTGCTTCACAGCCCATGTGACTTCATCAGGGATTAGACTTAGATCTAATTTTCTTTATTAAATATACAGTAGGCTCACTGTAGTGTAGGTAAACAAAATCTAATAGAAAAACCACAACCAAAACCTGTACTGAAGAAGCACCAAAAAAAAAAATATTTTTAGATAATATTATTCAGTGGTCAGGTTAATCCAGTGCTGCATCTTGGCCTAGGCCAACAAGGAAACCAAAATGAAACAAATCACCGCTCTGAAAACAATCAGCTGAGCCAGATGGATCCCGAGCAGCTGTGGCAGTCCTGTAGGAATGGGTGCTCACCAAGGTCCGTGACCTGAGGAATCCATGTAAATGAAGAAGAAAGTGGCACTTCCAGACCCAGGAACTTGGAAACTTGAGTTTATTTCTTCAAATCATAGATACAACATCAGACAAGACCACAAGACAGACCAGTCTGTCTTGTGGTCTTGTCTGATGTTGTACCTATGATTTGAAGAAATAAACTCAAGTTTCCAAGTTCCTGGGTCTGGAAGTGCCACTTTCTTCTTCATTTACTAGGCCAACAAGGCCCAGGCCTAGGGCGGCACTTTGCAGGGGGGCAGCAAAAAAAAAAAAAACAGCCTCCTCCTAGCTTCCACACGAAAAGGTTCCCTGCCGGCTTGTGATACACTTTTAGCATAGTGCCACACTTATGGGACAAATTGGGCCAGAGGGCAGGGTCCAGGAGGCAAATAATTCTGGCACCCACCTAAAGCACTCACACTGCTACCTGCCAGTATGATAATACCTGCTGGTGAGGACATTCAGGCAGGCCACCAACCACACTTAATACAACTGGCCCGATGGCCCCCAATGCTAATAATTGTGTCGCTGCAGTCTAATGCTCCGCCTACCCTCCTCTGCCCCCAGGTATGGCAGGCATCATGTCAATAATATAATTTAATTTCTGTAAACATCCTTGTCCTTGAGCGAGCATATTGAATTGCATCATATACAATTAAGACTTTTTATTGTTTATGATGGCAATAATATTTTGGACCTGCTTACCTCATATTTACTATCGCAATATATCATTGGTTTAGTAAGATTACTCCTATCTTATAAGATATTTGGACTTGTGTTTGCTGCCACTGATTATTTCACTTATTTGTATAATGACTATGGACTGATTACAATCAGTGGCAGCAAACACAAGTCCAAATATCTTAGGCTGCACTAATGGGCAGCCTAAGATAGGCTGCACTGGTGACAACTGATGGGTCTGTACTGAGGGCCACTGATGAGGCTACACTGATATGCTGCACTGATGAGGCTGCACTGATGGGCAGTAATGAGGCAGCACTGATAAGGCTGCACTGATGGGCACTGATGAGGCTGAACTTATGGGAACTGATGAGACTACGCTGATGGGCACACTGATACACTGTTGTTGTGGTCTGTGGTTTACAGATGACAGAGGTGTGGCATGTACAGGAAGGGGTGGGTCATATTTAAATCAGGGGTGCACAAGTTTAGTCAGGCCTAGGGCAGCACAAAACCTAAATACACCACTGGGTTAATCCCACCCGAAAGAATGATTCACAGTGTACTATTCTGGAGTGAAAGAAGCAAAGTAGTTTAAAGCTGGCCATAGATGAAATTAAGTTTAGCTGGTTCAGCGGGGACTGGACCAACTTCAATCAGTGTGTGGCCATCTTTGTTTGACAGAAGTCATTCATTTGATTGACATCTGTCAAATGGACAGATGGAAAACGGTTATGGATCAGTGGCTGCAGCTAATCATGGCGCATGCAATTGGGATGTGGCAAGGGTGCATACTGTATTTTTCTTAAACTGTATTTTCTGTGCTAAAAGGTATCCCTATGACTTACCTCAGAATGTTTTGAGGTGTGCAATGTGCAAGACGCTGGAGATCTCTGCAGCACAAGAAACAGTAAATACAAGATAAAGTCCAAGGTCTTCAACTTCATAAAAAATAAAAATACAGTGCAGTCAAGGCGTTCCATTAGTTTGCAAATAATGATTTTGTTTAGAGAAATTTAGAATTGTTTAGTTGACATGCCTGTAAGCCAAGCATATGTTTTGCTAAGCCTCACTTAAAAACTATCATTTAGAGTGATCCACACTGTCCTGCTAGGGCAGATGGTCCATTGAGCGCACCCCCATCATCACAAGACTGAGCGCTCTCCCTCCGTTCATAATTCTGCACATGCTCAGTGTGCTCTCCCTCTACCTGTCAGAGCAGCAATGAGATGCTATCAGTAGCTGAACTGGAAGTGTCTTCTTGCTCTGGTATGACGGGAGAGTGACTGAAGCCATTGGCTAGATAAGGTCAGAAAGTTCTCTATCACAACAGCACACATTTCCCTTCGTTTGACTCTTTGTCCTTCGATATCTAAAGCAATTCGACCCAATAATTATATGTGATACAAAATATTATTAATAACCACGTTCCCAAATATATGCAGAATACACGTCTTAAAACATACTAATAAGTCAAAAATTATATAGTGAAAAATATTATTGTAAAAAATATTATTATAAATATAATGAATGAAGGGGCTGCTTGTTATAATGTGCAACAGCTACCTATAAGTGATACAAAATATTATTAATAACTGTGCTTCCAAATATATGCATAAACATTAACGAAAAATTGATAAGGTTAACACCAGCCAGTGATGTGATAAGTGTCACTAATTTTACATACAAAATTCAGATAAATAATAAATTGACAGTCCATAAAGTAAATCCAATTTGCGTGAATTAAATACCCACCATAAGTGAAATCAAAGTAGTGTTTCTCCACCAACATGCAGATGCACACCACACTCACCAGACTCTAATGACCCCTATTACAGGGAGTCAGACATAACAGAGGGATAAACCTGAAGGCTCATAAGCTGGTCAACATCTATCAGGGACCCCTGATGCCGTCAGACATATGCTAATGAAACACATTGGGCAGAGCCTTTGAAATACATCATATCCGGTAGTTGGAGCGCAGGTGGAACGCAAAATGGCGTTTCCAATGATTTTAACCTTTTGCCCCGACCACCTAATGTACATTTACTGTGGCAGGTTAGCTCCATTGCGCAAAATCACATACCTGTATGTCATTTTGTGCAATAGCCACTAGGAGGGTGTGCACGCCACCGGAAGCTCAATCATGCGTTGATTGGACAGAGGAGGGTCAATCAGCAGGTCTGGCGTACTCATCGTCTGTCAGCAAACCCCTGATAGTTCCCGAGAGAGGCAGAAGAGCGGTCTGCATATGTAAACAAGGCAGATTGTCATTCTGACAGGGAAAGCTAAGCAGGAACACAGATCTCTGTCTTCCCCCAGTTAGAGTAACCCTCACACAGTTAGCAACCACCCCTAGGAACACATTTAACCCTTTGAGGTGCATTTGTGAGGTCAGGCACTGATGTGGAGGAGAAGGCCTGGCTCACAGTCTACGCTTAAATTCATCCCAAAGGTGTTCTATCAGTTTGAGGTCAGGACTCTGTGCAGGCCAGTCAAGTTCTTCCACCCCAAACTCGCTCATCCATGTCTTTATGGACCTTGCTTTATGCACTGCTCCAAATCATTTGGTGGAGGGGGATCATGGTGTGGGGTTGTTTTTCAGGGGTTGGGCTTGGCCCCTTAGTTCCAGTCAAGAGAACTCTTAAGGAATTAGCATACCAAGACATTTTGGACAATTTCATGCTCCCAACTTTGTGAGAACAGTTTGGGAATGGCCTCTTCCTGTTCCAACATGACTGTGCACCAGTGCACAAAGCAAGGTCTGTAAAGACATGGCCTGTACAGAGTCCTGACCTCAACCCTATAGAACACCTTTGGGATGCATTAGAGCGGAGACTACGAGCCAGGACTTGTCATCCACATCAGTGCCTGACCTCACAAATGCACTTCTCTAAGAATGGTCAAACATTCCCATAGACACACTCCTAAACCGTGTGGACAGCCTTCCCAGAAGAGTTGAAGCTGTTATAGCTGCAAAAGGTGGGCCAACTGAATATTGAACCCTACAGACTAAGACTGGGGTGCCATTAAAGTCCATGTTCATGTAAAGGTATGTGTCACAATACTTTTGGTAATATAGCGTGTGTGTATGTATATATATATATATATATATATATATATATATATATATATATATATATATATTTTTTTTTTTTTTTATATATATGTAACACATTATTGTAGTTGCTAACCCTGGATCACAAATGGAAAAACTATCCTACAGATAACAGACATGCCCAAAATGCAGAAAGTAGCGGCAGAACCATTTTGTGCCAAACAGTATATACTAAATTCTAGTTGTGGACTTTCATATTAGATCAGATTTTTTTTTTAAACTGAACCTTTAAAAAACACCTTGACATTTACTGTAATTGAGAAATTGAAGGCAATTTTTTTCTAGACGTTGATTTCTAGAAGAGTTTGTATCAGACAATGGCCCTTAGTTTGCCTCAATAAAATTTGAAAGGTTTACTAAAGCCTGTGATTTTCAGCACACAACTCCTGGCCCTCTCTGTGCAGTCAAATGTAAAGATTTAAAAGAACAGTTCAAACAGTTTAAACATTTTCTATCAAAGGCAAAGCCTTTGTATGGAAGAGATCTGTATATTGTCATGCTAAAGCAGCAGAATGTACATAGTCACCAGATCAGTTGGCATTTCTCTGTTACAGGAAAAAATTATAATTCTGCATCATGTTATGCTCTCTAAACAAATATTAAGATCAATCAGTGAATTTAAGTTAAACACTACAACACTATTAAAGTATACCTAAACCCAATTTTTAGGTTTTAGATAGTATAGAAAAATGGTTTCTAAACCTTCCCTGCTCTAACCAACTCTAAAAAGAAAAAAATGTATTTTGGGAGCACCTATTTATCCAAATCTAAATAAAAACAGCACGTAAGAGCCCATATTTAGACTGACCTACAGTAACAATACATAATACCCATGGAAAAAAAAAAATGAATTTTCGAGGTACCAAACCATAACATAAAAGCATGGTAAAAACAAGACTGAATTTTTATAGAACTGACATACACCTGATCAGACACACGTTACATCACTACATTTTTACAATCAATCAGATTTTGACTGATTGTTACATGTGAGTCTGACATTTTTTCATTTCCAAAGAATCTTCATCAGGGAGAGATAGGTAGTCACTTTATAATATAGATACAAATATTAAAAGCATATTTATAGATATGCATCATAATACTCATACCTTGATTGTAACAGTAACTTGCAGTGTCAACTAAATAAAAATAGACAATCAGCCCAAAACACAAACTGTATTATCCATAGATTGCCAAGGCCCATACAGTGGACACATAAAGGGTGCACCAGGTAAAGCTTCCGCTTTTTTCCCTCTCTTTTTAGTCTCCCCTTTTCATAGTTGAGGGCTTGATCTACAAGATATTTATCTTTTCATTATCAGTATCAGTCCCTTTTTGTAAGTCTATAATCATATTTGTTTTTTCCATTTGGAAATTCATGGTAGCAAGGGGGACTCCTGGCACGCCTTGTGCCTCCTTCATGTGTCCGCTGTGTGGGTCTCCGGCAATCTATGGATACTACAGTTTTTGTTTTGGACTGATTATTTATACTTATGTAGGTAAGTTATTGTTAGATCGAGGTATGAGTATTGTTGTGATGCGTATTTATGAATATGCTTTTTATATTTGTATCTATATTACAAAGTGTCCACCTATCTCTCTCTCTGGTGAAGATTCTTTAGCACTTTAAACGCTTCAGACTGCAATAATTGGTCAAAATCAAATTAATTGTAAAATTGTATTGATGTAACATGTGCATTTGACTGATGGTGTAACAAATAACAGTGTCATAACTCTACTCTATCAGCCTTGTTTTACCATGTACCATTTTAGGTACAGTAGTACTTAATTGATTGTTTTTTAATTTTATTATTTTTTATTATTTTTTTTTTGTGCCTTAAAAATCCGATTTTGTTTTAATTTCTTTGGGTATTATAAACCTACACTAAAATTTGTTACTATCTACTTATTTATAGGAAGTGCACTTTCAGTAACATAGGTAAAATGCTATATATGCAGCAACATACACATTTATACATACACACACACACACACAAGTTATTAATTAATTTCTGTGCTTTCGCGCAGCCATCACAAGTAATTCCTGTAATGTGTCTAATATGTGTATTGGACAATCTGAAGCAGCGCTAACAGGTATATACAATAATGATAAAAAATAAAGTGAACCAGTGCTTAAATCTGTAATATAAACAATCAGTTCATATAATACTAAATAGATGATTGATAATAAAAGTGCATAACGGAATTGGGTGCATTCATAAATAATCACGGTGCAAAAAATGCAAAAATGCTGAATAAAATGCAGTCCAAAATAAGTAGTCCCTTAAAATAGAACTAAAGTGCTGAGAAAGGTGCTTGAAGTGTTCCACATAAGTGCCAAGGTGCTCTCAAAGAAGAAACCCCCTATTGGTGGAGCACTCACCAGACCTAGAATGTAATCAAGCCTCACAATGCAGTGATTTTCACAGGGTGGCCAGTAAGGATAGATGAATCAAAAACAGCCTCCAAACACTTCCAGCTTCCTCTATGCTCTCCCCTCGATCAGATGCTCCAACCAGGTTGAAAATCACTGCATTGTGAGGCTTGATTACATACTAGGTCAGGTGAGTGCATCCCCAAAAGGGGGTTTCTTCTTTGAGAGCACCTTGGCACTTATGTGGAACACTTCAAGCACCTTTCTCAGCACTTTAGTTCTATTTTAAGTGGACTACTTATTTTGGACTGCACTTTATCCAGCATTTTTGCATTTTTTGCACCGTGATTATTTAAGAATGCACCCAATTCCGTTATGCACTTTTATTATCAATCATCTATTTAGTATTATATGAACTGATTGTTTATATTACAGATTTAAGCACTGGTTCACTTTATTTTTTATCATTACTGTATATACCTGTTAGCGCTGCTTCAGATTGTCTAGTATTTTTTACCTTGGTTTTTACCGAAGTGAGTAGCAGCTTCAGGAAACACATTTATTTATATATAGTTTTCACTTTAGCGCGGGTTTTAACACTCATAGTTTTACACAAATAATATGTGTATTGACTATATCTTCAGCTCCATCTAGTGGCCATAATAAAGTATTTTCCTAACCATGGCATTTCAGGAAAAAAAGGCGTTATGGTCATTAGATGGAGTTGATGATTATAGTAAATATGCATACTGGACATAATATGAAGATTTTTTTGTAACATTAATATTAGTGTACCAGCCAATAATCAATTTCACAGTAGCGCAACCACTGCTACTAGGCAGTGGACAATCATATATCTGCAAGTGATATAATCAAATGTCAAAACAAAACAAAAGATTTAATAAAATTCTAAATCATACAAATAAGTCCATACAACTGTCAAAATATATCTTCAAAGTTTGTGATTAACAGTCACCTCTCTATGTGAGTAAAGCCAGGAATAATACACCTTATATCCACCACCAGTGCGATTAAATAGAGTCGTCTCCCCTATGGAAATGCACTCACCAGATTGAATTGCCTTTCAATCTGGCAAATACGCTTTTAGGTCAATATCCACCTGGTAGTATCATTCTACTCTTCAATGAGCGGGTCTCATCTCATCGCATGTGTGCGAGAGAAAACAGAAAGTCCCCAATAGTACATCAATCCCATAAAACATAAATCCCTTAAAATCCAAGTAAACTGTAAAGGATGTAGAAAAATAGACAGCCCTCAAAAATAAAGTTCATATTATATAGTTTATATAATATGTTCAGCATCAGCCTGGAACCAAAATCCTGCTCTGAGAAGGGTACCCATTTACCAGAACACTGCCTGCACAACAGGTGGAAAGGAAAATGCAGTAACATGTTCCTAGTGGGAACTTGGTGGGAACTTCCTTCAGTTGCACTCTGTTCCCCCAGGTCAGGGTAATGAATGTCCCATGTGTCTTGCAGGTAAGAAATATCAAATCCAGGGCCATAACTAGCACTAAAATCATCTTGTTGCAGAGTGCGATCACTGGGTGCAGCGGAGTCCATTCAGATCAGACATTGTGGAGTAACAGGAACTGGCTTCTTTATTGGAACATAACACAGAAATCAAAGAGATGTCACCTCATTGTAATAAGAACACAGACAGGAAGAGATAACCAACAAGTTCAGTGCAGTGTACAGGAAATGACAACACATCATAGAGAATGCATAGCATATCACTAAGCATTAGCGACATCTACTGTCCTATTTATGAACTGCAGTTTATCGGATAAGCTATAAGCTGTTGTATCTCCAACACCCCTTCTCAACAGCTAAGGCTTAGTCTATTAAACCCATCTTCTTTGTAAGCCTTGAGTGTCTTTCAGCGGTCAGAGGCTTTGTAAGGATATCTGCTGTCATATCCTCAGTTGGGCAATAAAGTAACTCAAGAAGACCTTGCTCTTGAAGATCCCTAAGAAAGTGAAACTTCACGTCAATGTGCTTAGTTCTTGAATTAACTCCTTCCATGCGCGCAAGTGCAAGGCATCCTTGATTGTCCTCATAGATTTCTGTTGGTCCCAACTGTGGTTGACCCAAATCTGTTAATAGCTGTCTCAGCCATATAACTTCTTGGCTTGCTTGCGCTGCAGCAATGTATTCTGCTTCAGTAGACGACAGTGAAACAGAGAGTTGCTTTTTACTAGTCCAACTGATGGCACCTCCTGACAGAAAAAATAAGTAGCCACTGGTAGATTTCCTGTCGCTGATGTCTCCTGCCCAGTCAGCATCCACATATCCTGTTAAGGTGCTTTCATCACTTGCTGGTAACTTTAGCTTGTAGTGCGAAGTCCCTTTAAGATAGCGAATGATTCGCTTTACAGCATTCCAGTCCTTTTGACTTGGCATGGAAACCTTTCTGCATAAGATTCCAACAGTTGCTGCAATGTCCGGCCTTGTAGCAGTGGTAAGATACAGCAATTTCCCTATTGCCTTCCTGTATTGAGTATTAGTAGGTAATGGGTTATCTTGGCAATTCATCTCCTTTAGGTAGTTGGTTTCCATAAGAGACTTTACTGGTTTGGCGTCTTCCATTCCAAATGTTTCAATTATTTCTTGTATTTTGTGTCTTTGGTTCAGAAGAAGGCTGCCATCTTCCTCTCTCTCGATCTGGATGCCGAGGTAATTCTTTATGTTGCCAAGATCTTTGGTGTTGAAGTTCTGATTTAATTTTTCTAGTATTTCTGCTTCATCCCCTTCTTGCTCAAAACAAATCAGGATATCATCCACATAAATAAGCATATAGACCCATCTGTCTGACAATTTCTTTGTGTATAAGCAGGGGTCTGCTTTACTCCTCAGAAAGTTTTGATGTGTAAGCACTTCATTTATTTTTATATTCCACGCTCTGGTTGCTTGCTTTAGACCATATATACTCCTGTGAAGTTTGCATACTAGGTCTGGCCTTTGTTCATCTTTAAACCCTGGTGGCTGTTCCATGTAAATTTCTTCTGTTAGCTCGCCATGTAGAAACGTGGTTTTCAAATCAAAATGTTTCACTTGCATTTTCCTTGTGACGGCTACTGTCACTAAAGTCCGTATTGTATTGTGCTTGACTACTGGTGCAAATGTCTCGTCATAGTCCTCTCTGTATTTTTGAGAATAGCACTTGGCTACTAGCCTTGCTTTGTATCGCTCAATTGTGCCATCTGCATTGTATTTCCCTTTAAAAGTCCATTTACAGCCTATGGCTTTCCTTCCGGGTGGTAGTTCTGTAAGTGTCCATGTTTTAGTGTCATGCATGGATTTTATCTCTTCACCAGCAGCCTTTATCCATTTACTTGCTTCTTGTTCTGAAAGCTGAGATATGTCTTCCCAGGTTGCAGGTTCGTTGATACTGGCAGTACTTGCTTTGTATGAGAGACGTACAGGTGGTTTACCTTTGTTTTCTCTTGTTGAACGTCTCGGTTTTGTGTCTGAGCCTTTTTGAGTCTGCTCTTCAGTACTGGTAGAGTCTTCAACTGTTTGTTCAGAAGTTACAGAGATGGGCTGGTCAATGTCAGTTTTCTCTTCTATTTTTCCTTCTACTGTTGTCATTACATTGTCTCTGAAATCTTCAACAAAAGTTATGCTGTTGCTAATGGTAACCTTGTCTGTTTTGGGATTTAAGATTCTGTAACCTTTGACATTGTCACTGTATCCAACGAAGATACCTTCAAAAGCTCTGTTTTGGAGTTTGGTGCGTTTTTCTTCAGGTATGTAGATGAATGCTTTGCATCCAAAAACTCTTAGGTGTTTTACATTTGGCTTCTCATTGTGCCAAAGTTCATATGGAGTTTTCTCTATTGTTCTGGAAAGAAGTCTGTTCTGCAAATATGTAGCTGTCATAACTGCTTCACCCCAGTATTTTTGTGGTAGTCCAGAGTCTGTCAGCATACATCTGATTATTTCAGTCAGAGTTCTGTTCTTTCTTTCAGCTACTCCATTTTGTTCTGGTGTATACGGGACTGTCTTTGATGTACTATTCCATTCTGTTTTAAGTACTCTTGTATCTTATATCCTGTGAATTCACCTCCATTGTCGCTCCGAAGTATGAGAGGCTTCCTCTGAAACTTGTTACTGGTCTTTATTATATAGTCTTTTAATTTGTCAAAAACTTCACTCTTGTGTTGCATTAGGTAGGTGACTGTGTATCTTGAATAGTCGTCTATGAAAGTCACTATGTACCTTTTGCCTCCAGGTGTAGGTGAGTTTAGAGGACCACACACGTCACTGTGAACTAAGTCAAGTGGTCTTGAAGCTCTGTTCTGACTGACTTTGGGAAGTGTTGCTCTTGTAGCTTTGGATTTAATGCAACATTCACATTTAACAGTAACTGGACAAGGGGATATTGTTAGATCCCTTGTCAGATTCCTCCTCTGTAGTTCCTGTATGCATTCTGGGTGTCTGTGACCTAGACGTCTGTGCCATATATGTATACAGTCATTGTGCTTGTGTGTACATAGTCTCACCTTTTCCTTCACTGTGTCGAGGTGATATAGATGATCATCCAGCTTGGCACTTGCTACTGTCTGGTTGCCGTTTAGGATTGAACACTTGTCACCTTGGAATTTTACAGTGAGTCCTCTGGCTGTTAGACGCTTCACGGATAAGGGTCCTCCTTCTAGATTAGGAACATAAAGTACATCTTTCACTGGTATGGCTAGATTGTGTCCCGCATCATCAGGGCATACAAGGGTTCCATGCCCATATCCTTCTGCATGTATTTTGCTTCCATCTGCAAGATAAATAGTTTCTTTGTTGTTCAGATCAAGTTCTGTGAAAAAACTTCTATCACTCGTCATGTGACTGGTTGCCCCTGAATGGATGCACCAGCCTGGACATTTATTGTTGCCTGTCACTTTAAATGTGGCATTCCAGTTTCCTTCCCATGGATCATTGATTGTGGCTTTCACCTTTTGTTTAGCATAAGATGGACGCTGTCTTCTTTGCTCTGCTTTCCATATAGTACAGTCTTTCTTTATGTGTCCCTGTTTGTGGCATCTGAAACACACTCTGGTCTCTTTCCTGTGTAACCTTGCGCCTGTAGCTTTAAGAGCGCTTCTGGTGTCGGTTTCTGTGGAGTCATGCACTAATTCCTTTCTTCTCTGATACTCATCTATGAGCCTGGTTTTTACAAATGCTAGTGTCAGATCTGTCTCAGGTCGTGTCTCCAGTGCATTGATCAGTGCAGTATATGTATCGGGCAAACTGCGTAACAACATGGCTGCTGTGTGGCTGTCTGTTATATTCTCCCCGATTGATCTGAGTTGCGCAATAACTTCCAGCATTGCGTTTATATGCTCCTGCATGTCCTGTTCTTTGCTAAGTCTCATTTTGTAAAGTTTCCGCAGTAGAAACATCTTGCTGTTTAAACTGGATCTTTCATGCAGTCTTTTTAGGACAGCCCACATACCTTTCGCTGTGTCCTCATGGCGTATATGAATGAGCTGATCATCCTCCACTAGTAAGCATATGGTGGCCCGTGCCTGTCTGTTTTTCTTGTCCCAGTCCTGATTATTGTCCTGTGGCCTCTCTGTAGTGGTAACCTCCCACAAGTCATCTCTAGATAATAGCATTTCCACTTTAAACTTCCATAGCTGATAATTGTCATTGTTCAGCTTGGCCACTGAGAGTTTAAGTTCTGAGTTTCTGGACATTTTTCCCTCCTTTACATATAAACAGTCTTACTTGTCTATAGAAGATGTCACTGGAAAGCTTCCTTATGTCGATCTTTATCTGGATCAGTCACACTGTCTCCCATTCAAGGCTTTGTTCTGCCTGGGCCCATAACCTGTTGCAGAGTGCGATCACTGGGTGCAGCGAAGTCCATTCAGATCAGACATTGTGGAGTAACAGGAACTGGCTTCTTTATTGGAACATAACACAGAAATCAAAGAGATGTCACCTCATTGTAATAAGAACACAGACAGGAAGAGATAACCAACAAGTTCAGTGCAGTGTACAGGAAATGACAACACATCATAGAGAATGCATAGCATATCACTATTAACTAAATTGCATATACCATTGCGGTATATACACATATAAAGTGCTTGAACAGTGCATAAATAACTGTGCAACCAATAACAAAATTAGTTATATAGTAAATTAACCACCTCAATACAGGGCACTTAAACCCCCTTCCTTCCCAGACCAATTTTCAGCTTTTAGCGCTGTTGCAATTTGAATGACAATTGCGCGGTCATGCAACGCTGTACCTAAACCAAATTTGTGTCATTTTTTCCCCACAAATAGAGCTTTCTTTTGGTGGTATTTGATCACCGTCAGGTTTTTTCTTTTTTGGTGCACAAATAAAAAAAGACTGAAAAGTTTGAAAAAAAAAAAAAGTTTTTTGTTTAGGTTATAAAATTTTGTAAATAGATATGTTTTTTCCTGCACTGATGAGCACTGATGATGCCGCACTGACAGGCACTGATGAGGAGACACTGATGGGGTGGCACTGATGGGGTGGCACTGATATGCAGCACTGATGGGCACTGATAGGTAGCACTGATATGCAGCACTGATGGGCACTGATATGTGGCACTGATAGATAGCACTGATATGCAGCATTGGTGGGCACTGATAGGCAGCGCTGATGGGCAGTGATAGGCAGCACTGATGGGCACTGATTGGCGGCACTGATGGGCACTGATAGTGGCACTGTTGGGCGGCAATGATCGGCACTGATCGGCACTGATGGGTGGCACTGATCGGCACTGATGGGGGGCACTGATCGGCACTGATAGGCAGCACTGGTGGGCGGCACTGATAGATGGCAATAATGGCACTGGTGGGCAGCACTGATAGATGCCATTGGTGGGCAACACTGATAGGGAGGGCACTGGGGGGGCTCTCTGAGCCCTGCTTGCCATCCCTGGTGGCCATAGTGGGCATCCCTGGTGGTCATGGGTGGGCATCCCTGGTGGCTTAGTGGCACCCCTCCCCCCCCCCAGGGCTGCACTGGTAATCAATGTTCTGATTACCAGCACAGACCCCCCCTGTGATCAGTGAGTAATTAGAAATACTCACTGATCACCCCCGCAGCAGCACCGATCCTCTGATCTTCTCCTCACTGACAGGATCTGTCAGGAGGAGAAGAGATCGAAGCCGTTACAACGGCTCTATTTACATTACATGACGGCTGTGATTGGACACAGCCGTCATGTGATCAGGAGGGCCAATCACAGGGCCCTCTTGCCGAATGATGTCGCTCTGTGTCCGAGGGACACAGGCACATCGAGATCGCGCCGCTGCGCGTGCCCGCGGCGGCGCGATCTCTCTCCTTCTGAAGGACGTTCCGGAACGTCCATTCAGAAGGACGAGACTCCCGCCCGGCCGTATATGTACTATGGCCGGGTGGGAGGTAGTTAATAATAAATTGAAAAAATATATTTGAAAAACTGTGGAAAAATGAACATGTAGAAAGATAGACTGCTAAGTTTCCTTAAAGTTCATAGAAAAAACAGGGAAAAAGGTTGGTGGGAGATGGTGATATGTGTCCAAATAGTCCAAAGCAATAACTGCAGTGATAGTGTCCAAAAAACGGTCAGATGAGAAATTTTCAAATAGTGCAGTGGTGGTGTCACCCTCCGTGCTGGTGCAATATACAGTAGTGTAGGTAATTCCAACTCACCAGAAGGTGTTGACCCCCAATGCCTTACGGCAAGTGGGTTGGTAGAGCTTAGTTGTAGATGTCCAGCGGGGTCCCATCCGTCCGCGTTCGGGTGGTCCTGGTTGCTCCTAGCAGTAGATGTGGCGGGGCAAAAAAATTACACTCCTCATAGTGTAGTATGAATTAAAATATTATTTATTTAAAAAAAATCATATAACAAGTAGGCAAAATAGATTAAAATAAAAATAAAATAAAATAAAAAAATACGTTGGTAGTACAGCTGTATTAGCATAAAAGATGGGACTCGCTCAGGGCACTACTGGGGAAGCAGGATAAGGACGCCAAAGACAGTCCACTCACCTGCATCGTGGGGCTTCAGGGTAGTGTGCAGTTTGCGTTCCAGGTACCACTAGACTGAGGCTACGTGCGTCTCAGCTTGACGCGTTTTGTCATCAATGTGTGACGTCTTCGGAAGCTACCTGTGGGTTGTTCGCAGCAGCAGTCCTTTGGTCACACATTTCGTTTTGCACATACAATTGTTGGTGCAAGTGTCATTTCACTATTTTACAGTTTTATGTATGTTTGCTTTATTTTATGATTGTCTATGCAGTTGCACCCTGTTCCCTCAGGGTAATGTATGTCCCACGTGTCTTGCAGCCACCATTTATTAAACATTCCAATTTCACCCGCCCCTATTGCAATGTGGAATTTATTCATCATATGTGCAACAAAACTGGTGCTCAATGTGGGTCATGGGTGAATAGAGCGCAGAAAAGTCACAAAAGATTCCTGCATGTGAAAACAGTGAATGAAAAAAAACGTTGCAGATCCCATTAAAGATGGAGAACAACAAGGCACCTCTAAGTGCAATATAGTCCATTTACTGGAGCACAGAAGGATTAAAACAATTTAAAAGAAGTTAAAAACAAAACAGTATGTTTTAGAAGCCGGAGGAGCCGATGCTCAGTAATCCAGTGTCCGGGAGACTGCTTCATGTGTCGGCGTGCACAAAGTGTGGTAGGGCTTCCGGTAACCACGCTGGAACGCACGCAGTCAAAATTGGGTGGGCGGTAACATGTTTCTGAGCATTCGTAGCTCCTTCATCAGACCTTCACCCGATGAGGACCCATCAAAATATAAAGACAAACGGGCCTGGAGATGGGAGGGGCTGGATGATTACCCGTGATAAATTTCAGAGAGGAGACAGCTTGTCTGCAAAGGGCAACAGAGACAAGGAAAAAAGACAGCCTATGGTGCTGTGAAGGATATATGATAAATTAACCCTCATTGTTGCTGGAATATCACATTTACAAATGGAGATGGAGAGTTTACAAGCAGTGGCGACTCTAGGAACAATATATGGGGGGGGGCACATACGATACCACAGTCAAAACCGAGAAGGGGGGGGCACTCATAATTTTCACCACTAAATCATACCACTGAAATAAATGAAACAAGTATATATAAATTGGGTTACAATAGTAACCCAGTATGCAATGATACCTTTTTATTGTACTAACCCAACACTGAAAAGACAAGCTTTCAAGAGTTTTCCTTTCTTCCTCAGGTATTGCTTCAGACCTGAGAAAGAGGAAAACTCTCAAAAGCTATTCTTTATAGTTTAAAGCTATTTCAGCAAACAGTTTACGCAGTAATAACCCCTAGCATTTGTGCTACTTTTATCAGCTTCATTGAAGAACTTTATGATTTCTCCATGGTTCTCCTGATGTGCTACAGTATAGTGCACCTCTCCATCCAGGACTACTTCCCTCTGCCACACACCATGAGGAAACGAAGGGGGAAGGCTGCTACAGCGCATCTCTCCATCCGGGACTCATGCCCAACCTTTTTAGCGGCTTGATAACTGGTCACGGGTCACAATGAGCGGAGCAAGCAGATGACAGGTCCGTGTCCATTCAGCATATGCAGAGCAGACATGGACACAGCCCACTCTACTCTATGGGCCCTCTGATCCGATCTGCCCAGACAGAAGGGGATGAATTCCCTTCTGTTTTTTAAGTGGATCGGATTGGAATTAGACAGGTGTAAACGGACACAAGCAAGTCCGTTTACATCTGCAGATTTAAAGAGGCGAATGGAGGGTCTAATTAGGTCCATCTGAAAAACAGACAGATGGACCAGTTGGATCGATCGTTTGAAAGGGGCCTAGGAAGAAAATGCCACCAGCTAATTACCATGCTACAAAATAGCAACAAAACTCAGAACTTTTTGTTTAGAGTCATTTGTTTCACAAAGAGAAGGTTCAGATGAACACTTTGGGTTGAACTAAAAAAAAAAAAGAAAAAGCTCCTAAAGTCAGTAGGTACTGGACTGAGAAATGACCATATCAAGTTTCAACTAAAGCAATATTTAGATGACCCTTCTGTCTCAGATGAGTTGGTCATAGAATAAATGAATGAAGTGGCTAACATGGAGATTGAAAGGGAACAGAAGCAAAATAAATCTCAGGCCACCAAACCAATGGATCTCAGCCAGTGCCACGGCCAGTCCAATACTCTACATTGTACTCAAGAACCAGTTGCTATTGCTAGCACAGCTTTCATAGTACCACTGCCTCAACCACAAGGGAGTATTCAAACAACTCAGCAAACCCAGAATACTAAACCTGATCTTGAAAACATGATACTGCAGATGGAAAAACAAACGTTAGAAATGAAAAATGCCTCTTCAAAGTTCAGGGGGTAGACATGACCATGTATTTAAAGGGCCTGCAGCAATGCTGAGAACAAGAATAAGGGGTTTTGAGTATTGTCAAAAGACTGATTGGGGGACCACATGTGACCATTGTTTCAAATGTTGTCAATCTGGACATTTGACAAAAGGATGCAGTGCAACAAAACAGAATCAGTTAAATGGGAGAGGGTTGCTGTTGAGGGACAGACAGTAACCTACACCATACCTGCATCTCAAAGAAAGGCAAGCACACTTAGGCCACGAAGGCTGAGGGGGGGGGGGAGAAAGTGGGATTTGATGACAAAACCCCCCGGCCTTTAAGAAATCATTAGCTACAGATCCTTTTTGGAGGGCTTCGCCACTGTACAAACAGAGCATCTCAAGTAGACTGTTTATGAAGTTTGGGCCCAATATGTGTGATTAAATGTGGAATCTCTTGTCCCTCTCCCTTTTGGGTAATGGTAAATGGGAATGTTATAATCATTTGTAATGTGCTGGGTCCATATGTCCCTATCTGGACATGAATGCCCTACCAGGATCACACTCCCTGTGTGGACCCTCCCCCAGGACCTTTGGCCGTTCAGTGATTCCTGGTGCCTGGCACTGGTGGCCCTCTCTGGTTTTTCCAGGGGGGGCTTATTTGGAGGTTGTGGGGTTGCTGTAAAGCACTCTCCATCTCTTTGGTGTGTTGGGAGGCAACTGTTGTCACCCAATACTCCCTCCACTGTCTTCAGGGATGTACCTAGAGCATTTGGCACCCTGGGCGGATCCTATATCTGACACCCCCCGGCGTGCAGGCGACGAACCGCACATTGACGTGTCACGTGTAGCGCCTCCACGCACTGCAGCCTGGAACCCAAAATAATCCTCCTCCCTCTGCTTCCCCCGGCGACCAGGCCCCTTCTCTTCTGCAAAAATGGCACCGACTGACCTGAGGCGCCAGACAGAAATACATGTAACTGGCAGTAGCACACTTACTGTGTCACTAGGCTTGGTGTCACCTGGTGCAGTAAACCATAGTGTCACTCCCCCCCAAAAAAATTATTTTCCTGTTTTCTGAAAGCGCGCCAAATATGCAGCATGCAGGACTTTTGGTACACTTTCAGGAAATGCAGAAAAAAAAACGCACAACCTAAAAAATCTATAGGACTGCAGTAATAACTGCGAGTAAAATGTAGGAAGGCCCCTTTACATTACACAGCCCCCGTACCCCTTTACATTACACAGCCCCCGTACCCCTAGACCGCTTTACATTACACAGCGCCTGTACCCATAGACCCCTTTACATTACACAGCCCCCATACCCCTAGACCCCTTTACATTACACAGCCCCCATCCCCCCATGGAACCCTTTACATTACACAGTCCCCATCCCCCATGGAGCCCTTTACATTACTCAGCTCCCATCCCCCCATGGAACCCTTTACATTACGCAGCTCCCATCCCCCCATGGAACCCTTTACATTACGCAGCTCCCATCCCCCCATGGAACCCTTTACATTACGCAGCTCCCATCCCCCCATGGAACCCTTTATGTTACACAGCCCCCGCCCCCCCCATAGAACCTTTTACATTATACAGCCCCCATCCCCCATAGAACCTTCATATTACACAGCCCCCGCCCCCAATAGAACCCCTTACATTACACAGCCCCCCATAGAACCCCTTTACATTACACAGCCCCCCAATAGAACCCCTTTACAATACAAAGACCCCAATAGAACCCCAATACAAACCCCCCAATAGAACCCCTTTACAATGCAGACCCCCCCAGTAGAACCCCTTTATAATACAAAGCCCCCGCCAATAGAACGCCTTTACAATACAAACCCCCCCCAATAGAACCCCTTTACAATGCAGACCCCCCCAGTAGAACCCCTTTATAATACAAAGCCCCCGCCAATAGAACCCCTTTACAATACAAACCCCCTCCAATAGAACCCCTTTACAATACAACCCCCCCAATACAACCCCTTTACAATACAACCCCCCCATAGAACCCCTTTAAAATGAAGACCCAACCAATAGAACCCCTTTACAATACAAAGCCCCACCAATAGAACCCCTTTACAATACAACCCCCCAATAGAACCCCTTTACAATACAACCCCCCCCCATAGAACCCCTTTACAATGCAGACCCCCGAATAGAACCCCTTTACAATACAAAGCCCCCGCCAATAGAACCCCTTTACAATAAACCCTCCCCCCAATAGAACCCCTTTACAATACAACCCCCCCCCCCCATAGAACCCCTTTACAATACAAAGCCCCCGCCAATAGAACCCCTTTACAATAAACCCTCCCCCAATAGAACCCCTTTACAATACAAAGCCCCCCCCCATAGAACCCCTTTACAATACAACCCCCCCAATAGAACCCCTTTACAATACAACCCCCCCAATAGAACCCCTTTACAATGCAGACCCCCCCAATAGAACCTCTTTACAATACAAACCTCCCCCCCCCATAGAACCCCCTTTACAATACATCCCCCCCAATAGAACCCCTTTACAATACATCCCCCCCATAGAACCACCTTACAATGCAAGCACCCCTCCCCCTCCTACCTTAGAGCAGAGGAGGAGGGACTGTTTAAAGCAGAGAACAGGAGAGAGAGACTCACCGTCACACTCACGAGCCCTGAATACACAGCGGTCAGCGGGAAATGCCGAAGTTAACTGTGCTAATTAATGAGCAGGTGATTGGTTGATAGGCGGTCCTAGCAACCAATCACCTTCTCATTAACTAGCACAGTTAACTCCGGAAGCGATCGCTGTGTATTCAGGGCTCGTGAGTGTGACGGTGAGTCTCTCTCTCCTGTTCTCTGCTTTAAACAGTCCCTCCTCCTCTGCGTTCCTGTGTCAGCGAGCACAGCGAGCGGCAGAGGCAGTCCGGCGGCCGGCCCTGGGTGTCACCCTGGTGCTCCCTGACACCCCCCTAATGTGTGGCACCCGGGGCGGACCGCCCCCCGCCCCCCCTGTTGGTACACCACTGACTGTCTAATACCTATTTCTTTCACTGGACACTATTTTTATGCTCTTTCTGACACTATGTTTATGAAGTGTTTGGTTGATTCATTGTCTGTTATATACTTCAAGTAAGGGTGCTCCTTCCCCTGGGAAAACTTGGGCCTTATCTGTCTTCTGGTTTTCATCAGAGACACAATCCACACTCATGTGTTAGAAAAGGCAGTTTTGCTTTATATGCTGGTTTTCCCACACAGGTAGGTGACAACTCTAAATTGTTTATATATTTTATACTATAATAGTTGGGATCTATCATCAGGGACTTTGTAACCTCTCTGTAAATATATGTATATGTGACTCTTTAAGCTGCACATAATCTGTAATAACTATACAATGAGATATTTATAATGGGTGCACAGATTTGGGTTGCTATCTTTTGTCCCTTGTACTTGAGATCTTGTGGGTAATGGAGATCAGTTCAATCTCGGTCCACTCTATGGTTGGTTCCCCAGCACAATTTGTTATTTGTTATTTTTTTGCAACTTTGTTGTTTATTTGGTAAAAAAACTTTTTGATATTGTATGTTCTCTGCTATGATTTGTGATGTATGTATATTCTCTGAATATGTTGCTTATATTTTTAGATAAAAACTCATGTGACTTCAATCCGCCTGAGGAAGACTAGAAAGTCGAAACGTGCCTGGCTTTGGACACAGTTTTTTTGGATTGCACCCAGATGTGTATCCATACTGTTAAGTCTATGTTGTGACATGATACATGAGTTTATATGTTTCCATTTACCCCTATTTTTGGGGTTATTTTAAAATAGTTTGTTACTAATAAAACTTGTATTGTTTTAAAAAGCTTTTTTCTATATAACTGTATATTTTGTCTTGGCGTCATCAAAGTCTTGCTTTCTCCCCTCCTAAGCCCTTGTGGCCTAAGTGCGATAACTAATTGGGATGGATGCCCCCCTTTTTCCATTATTAAGAACTTTCAGCCTCCATTCAGATGGTTGCCAATAATAACTACTGAGGCAAATTCCCACACAGCAGTGAGTACCCTCATTAAAAGTTTAAACTCAGACCCTTCGCAGAGAACACAGGGCTGCATTAGGCAGCAACCATCCTAGACTGCTGATAGGCTGTCAGCAACAATAGACTGTATTACCTTGAAAGATCATAGTAAGTTGCTGAATCTCATTTGGAAAAGATGCTATGTGAACTGTAAGATAGACAACATTCCAGTCTATGCTTTATGAAATACAAGCTCTCAGGTTAATATAATCAATGAGGGCTGGAGACAACAGTTCTTGCCGCATACAGTGCTCAGATCATTTGAAGAATTACTCGGACCAGGAGTTTTACACAAAAGAGCAGCCAATGAAACTAAAATTCCCTTCTCTGGATGCATTGAAGTAACTTTCCAACTAACATCAAGTCATAATAACACAAAGCAGATATTAGTGCCACTTGTAGTATCAGAGGATGATAAAGTAGCAGAGAAGCCAATCATTGCTTAACATAGTTGAAGAAATATTCAAAGAAACATCTGCTGAGGGAAAGAAATATATTCCAGGTTTTGTTTACGTGCTAAGAACAGCTTTAGATTTGTTAACAAATATAACAGTGGTCCTTGTAAATTTATTACAAGCCAATTGTAGGGAAAACCATGGTGCTCTACTAAAGACTGGTACCAAGAGCCAAATAATTCCTGCAAATATTTTTACACACCTCAGGTGTAGTGCTCACACAGGACCCTCACTGCAAGCTCAGACCGTTTTGTTTACATCTTGTGGCATTCATTATATGCACGATGGACTGCATATCAGTGAATTATTAGTAACAATTCAGAAAGGACAGTTCTCTAAACTGACAGTTCCAGTTTGGAATACAACCAAACAGACCATTGTTTTACCAGGGCAAACCTTGATTGGATGCATTGAGCCTGTAAAGACAGCATGTCCAGCACAAGTGAAGCTGAAACAAGTGGTGGATGTATCTACTCACTCAGTAAGTCATGATCTACATTCATCTACAACAAGACCAAAAGACCAGATTGACTATATTAACAAGGTTGATTCTCTTGAAAGCCATACTAATCAAGAGTCATGGGTTCTGCCAGTTCCTCTAGAACACCTCACTAATGAGGAACAGCAAGTAGTCCAAAAGATGTTAAGGGGAGAAAGCTTTTTCAAAAGGTGACTCTGACATTGGATGTATTCCTTCCGTACAGTTACATGTTTGCCTCAAAGACAACACACCTGTCAAGAGAACATATATGTCTGTTCAAAAACCACTGCACCAAGAAGTAAGAGTACCTGCAGGACCTACTAAACTGTGGATGGTTTGCACAATAAAAGTCTTCATACTCCTCACCCATTGTGTGCATAAGAAAGAAAGATGGCAACTTAAGATTTTGCTGTGACTACAGAGAGAGTGCAAACAGAAGTTAATTCCTGACCATCATCCATATCCAAGGATTCAAGACATGCTTGAAAGTTTAAGAGGGAGTTTATGGTACTCTTTGCTAGACCAGGGAAAAGCATATCATCAAGGATTTGTGAAAGAGGTCAATTGACCATTAACTGCTTTTATCACATCTTGGGGTTTGCATGAATTTATCTGAATACCCTTTGGTCTTAGCTCTGCACCTACCGAGTTCCAATGCAGTATGGAATTATGTTTAACTGGCTTAAGGGATGATATCTGCCTGTCTTACCTAGATGACAATCTGATCCACAGCAAATCATCCCATGACCATGTAGAACATATGCAGTTAGTGCTTCAATATTATCAACAGCATGGAGTCAAACTAACAGCCAGAAAATGTGAGCTTTTTAAAGATAAAGTCAGATTTCTGTGCGACTTGTGTCAAAAGATGGCCATTCCACGAATCCAGCTGAGATTGCACCTTGTATTTGCACTGAGAGATAAAACACTGTTGGAGACTGTTGGAGAATTTAGGAACTAATTTGGGGGTTAATCTCCTACTACTGCACCTACATAAAAAACTTCTCCAGAATTGCAAACCCTCATTACGACTTACTGTCAGCAAACTCAAAACCTACTCTGGCTTCGGCACCTGCTAACCAAACCAGAAAGAAAAAGAAACCTGTACTAAAGACCCAAAAAAAAATGCCCAAAAAAACGCGTTTTTTGGGCATTTTTTGTGGGTCTTTGGAGGCAGGCAAAACATCTGAACTTCTGTATGGGGGTATATATACACACACACTTATATGTATATATACACATACACATATATAGGTGTGAAAGGAGAGAAGCCATATGGGTGTTAATTATTTCATTAGCGCAAGTATAGTGTCCTGCTACTTTCACACCTATATATGTGTATGTGTATATATACATATAAATGTGTGTGTATATATATATACCCCTACACAGAAGTTCTGATGTTATGCCTGCCTCCAATAACCCCCAAAAAATGCCCAAAAAAACGCTTGCTACAAAATCATCAAAGTGTGAAAATAGCGGAGCCATATCCCTGTTCTATAAGTGACCTAATAGAAACAATCTTTTTTTTTATGGTTCTGGACATGCTACAGAGCTGAAACTTCACAGGTACACTTTTTAGACCCCACAGACACTAAAATCAAAATAAAAAAATCTCATTTTTTTTTTTCAATAATTTTTTCAATAATCGGCTCTCTATCAAAAATGACAATTTTTAAGAACTTTTTTTGTGTGATTAATAGTCTCTGGGGCATGAACCAGAACCCTAGGCACTTTTTAGGGGCATTTATTGGGTTTTAGGGCTTCAAAATGGGGTTTTTTGATTACCGAAGTTTGGGTCCCATTGATTTCAATGGGGTCCTGTGTAATGTTCCGGTACCTTTGGTACCCTAAATTACACTTTCCACAAGTGTATGCGCCCCACCATTTACTTTTGGAAAGGTGCGCATACACCTTTAAGACTGGAGCTGTCATCACCCAGCGCCGGACTAGATGGCTATTTAAAGCGCCGGTTCTCACTCACATGTGTTCGTTCAAACACCCTTACCTGGATGCTAACCTTGCTTGAAGCTTCCATGCTTGCAAGCTTACTTCGCTGACGGAACCTCGCTGCGCTGATCCCTGTATCCCGCTACTGGATCATCCGCCTCTCCTGAACCACCCTTCGGCTGTATCGCTAATAGTGCTAAGTACCCCGCAGGGGAATTCTCTATAAACTTATACTAAGCTTACACTATCTAGCTCTGCATAGTAAAGACTGTTTATCACATCTGCATAACTAGATTGCTAGCTCTTGAGACTACTGCTACTTTTCTGCACTGGGTTGATCTCTTTTGTATGTCCACCTGCTATTCTATCATCTGCTATCATACAACATTGCTAAACCTTCCTGCATCCATCTGCTACTGTCTCACCTTCAAGTGTCTATCACCTACCACCTCCACTCAACCTATCCCTCAACCTTCATCATTGGGTTACCACATACATAAAGTCACTCTAGGAACCAGCTTGCTAATTGTGTGTATTTACTGGCTGAAATAAGACCTTCCACACATGATGAGTCATTGAGGTTGGGAATGGTATCTCAGCATATCTCTTACATGACTACTGACGTGGAACTATTTCTGCAGCTGAAAATCCACACCATATAAGAAACGCAGAAGCATTACAGATTGAACGAACACCAAAAAATGGATTCAGCAGAAATAACCACTCAGGTGACACAATTAAAACAGCAAGTATCTGCGTTAATACACGCACTTGCTGAATTAAAAGAAGATAATCAGGCTCTGTCGCAGCAGGTAATTAGACTGACACAACTTACCTCTGCTCAGTCCCCTGAACCCAAGATAAATCCCCCTTTGGTATTTACAGGCGATCGCAAAAAATTTCGCGAATTTAAAAACGCATGTGAGTTACTTTTTTTGCTAAAACCTCGTACCTACCTTACTGATCACATTAAGGTTTGTACTATTATTTCTTATCTATCAAACGATCCTCGAGCCTGGGCAGATTCTCTTTTTGAGAAAAACGACCAGCTTCTCAACTCCTATGCCTTGTTCCTGGCAGAGCTCACTAGCCTATATGATGACCCCAATAGGCAGAGTACTGCTGATCTTCAGTTAAGATCCTTGAAACAAGGAAGGAGGCCTGTAGAAGACTTTGTCGCAGAGTTCAAGAGATGGACCCTTGATTCAGAATGGAATGATGCATCTCTGAAAACCCAATTTAGGCTTGGCCTATCAGAAGCCGTTAAGGACGAGCTCGCCCGAGCGGATCTGCCAAAAACCCTGGATGCACTAATACAACTCAGTATTACCATAGATAGAAGACTACGAGAAAGAAAGGCTGAAAAGATGGGAATGCCATTATCCGTTTCCTCTCGGAGTCTGGCCGTTGACCCCGTTCCTATGGAGATAGGAACCATACGCCCACCGCTATCAACTATGGAAAAAGCCAAAAGACGAAATGAAAATCTCTGCTTGTACTGTGCATCCCCGGATCACAAGATAAACGTCTGTCCCCTAGTCAACAAAAAGAAGGGTGAGTGTTCACATGTCTCTCTAGGAGGATTGACAACTTCATTCACTAACCCCTACATTTCTGTTTTTTTGACATTACAGTGGGACCAGAACAGGATTACTACTAAGGCCATGATTGACACAGGATCTTGTGGAAATTATATGGATATATGTTTTGCTGCTTTAAATAAAATTCCTATTATTTCTAAACTCAAACCTGTCTCAGTAAGTCTTATTACCGGTGTTCCGTTATCCTCTGGTCCGATCACCGATCAGACACAAGCACTTCTAGTCACTATTAACGAGTCTCATAGGGAGACTTCTACCTTCGATTTAATACCATCACCCCACTTTCCCATTGTGTTGGGACTTCCCTGGTTGCACACACACCAACCAACCATAGATTGGAAGAAATGGTCCTTGACCTTCCCTTCTTGTTATTGCGAGGAAACGTGTAACCTCCCGTTTTCCGGGAAGATTCTGTCTGTGGTGACAGATGAGATTGCACCACTATGTTATCAGGATCTTTCTGAGGTTTTTCTTGAGAAAAATGCTCAAGCATTACCTCCTCATCGAGACTATGATTGTAGCATTGATCTACTCCCAAATAGCAAATTGCCGTTCGGTCATGTTTATCCTCTTTCACAGGATGAACTTGCCCATCTCAAAACCTATTTGGATGAGAACTTGGAAAAAGGTTTTATTAGACCTTCCACTTCTTCCACAGCAGCAGGACTCTTTTTTGTTCGCAATAAAGATTCAAGTCTCAGACCTATCATCGACTACAGGAAATTGAATGCTATCACAATAAAAGATCGCTATCCTCTACCGCTTATCCCTGAGCTCATTGAGCAGGTGCGTGGAGCTACCTATTTTTCAAAATTAGACCTGAAAGGAGCATACAATCTCATTCGAATCCGTGATGGACACGAGTGGAAGACTGCATTCAGAACTAGATACGGATTGTTTGAATATCTTGTGATGCCATTCGGCCTATGCAATGCCCCTGCAGTTTTCCAACGATTTATAAACGATATTTTTAAAGACTTACTAGATGTCTGTGTTGTGGTATATCTGGACGATATACTTATATATTCACGGACCCTGTCTGAACACATAAGACATGTAAGACTTGTATTATCGAGATTGCTTGCACATAATCTTTATGTGAAGCTGAAGAAATGCTTGTTCCATAAAGATGAGGTACTCTTTCTAGGCTACATCATATCCAAAACAGGAATCGAGATGGACATGAGTAAAATATCCTGCATTCAGGATTGGCCTACACCAACTACATGCAAGGCGCTACAGCGATTCCTGGGATTTTCAAATTTCTACAGGAAGTTCATAAAAAACTTTTCTGCTATTGTGAGACCCCTCACACAGCTCACTAGCATAAAAATACCATTTAAATGGTCAGAAGAAGCAAATAAGGCTTTCCACTTGTTAAAGACAAGGTTTACTTCCGCTCCCATATTACGCCATCCAGACCCATCCCTCCAATACATTCTGGAGGTAGATGCGTCAAACATGGCAGTAGGAGCAATACTCTCCCAACGACCTACCCACACTTCACCACTTCATCCAGTCGCTTTTTTTTCTAAATCCCTGAGCAGTCCCGAGATAAATTACCCCGTGGGTGAAAAGGAACTGCTTGCTATAAAATTGGCTCTGGAGAATTGGCGACATTTACTCGAAGGCACCCAACTACCAATAATTATATACACGGACCATAAAAACCTCCAATATCTTCAGACTAGCAAGACTCTCTCGCATCGACAGGTACGATGGTCACTATTCTTTCTAAGGTTTAACTTCCTAGTGACCTACACACCTGCAGATAAGAACAAAAAGGCGGATGCACTATCACGATTAACTGAAGAAAACTACTTTGAAATCCCTTCCGTTCCTATAATACCTCACAAACGCATTATTGGAGTTGTCCGTTCCTTAAAGGAAGAGGTTCTGCATGGTATAAGTTTGGATTCACCCCCACCACAACTAAATACTGATGCAGAAGGCTTCCTCTACTACAACGACAAACTTTACATACCACCTACCCTACGCACCAAGATCTTGGAATTATCGCAAGATGTGCCTATGGCAGGACATATGGGTATGACAAAGACTTTCAATTTGATTTCTCGACAATTCTGGTGGCCTGACATGAAAACATCTATACAAAAATTCGTCTCTTCATGCAATGTCTGTGCCAGGTCCAAAATTGACACTACGAGACCATCCGGTCTACTATGCAGTCTACCAATACCCCAAACTCCATGGGAGGTTTTGTCATTGGACTTCATCGTAGAATTGCCTCCTTCCAAAGGATTTAATACCATCTTGGTGTCAGTGGACCATCTGACAAAGATGGCACATTTCATTGCTATTCGCAGACTACCTTCGTCCAAACAAACGGCAGAACTCCTGATGAAACATGTCTTCAGATTACACGGTATCCCAAAAACTCTTCTGTCTGACCGTGGATCCCAATTTATTTCTAAATTCTGGCAAGAACTATGTCACATACTATGGATTGAGCGGAAGCTCACTTCTACTTACCATCCGCAGACCAACGGACAGACTGAAAGAGTCAACCAATGCATCGAGCAGTATTTACGTTGTTACACTTCTTACCAACAGGATGATTGGTTGGATCTTCTCCCCCTGGCAGAATTTGCCTACAACAACGCAACTCACAGTACAACCAAGCAGAGTCCGTTCTACTTGAACTATGGGTTCCATCCCTCTATTCTCCCTCCACGCATCCTTCCTTCAAATAACCCAGTAGCCTCAGACTATCTTACCCAAATAAAGGATTCTCTGGTTTTACTAAATACTACCATTGCACACGCTCACAGTCAACAAAAGAAGTACTATGATCTTCGTAGAAGACCTTCTCCACAGTATACTATCGGGGACCTCGTTTGGCTCTCAACAAAAAACTTGAGACTGAAGATCCCTAGCAAAAAGCTTGGACCTCTGTTCTTGGGACCTTTCCCAATCAAGAAACTTATTGGAAAAGCTGCAGTGCAGCTTACATTGCCAATGGACCTAAAAATCCATCCCATTTTTCATGTGTCGCTACTAAAACCCCATGTTCCGGACCAAGGAATAAGGCCTAATATTCCACCTCCCCCTCCTGTACAAGTTGAAGGTGGAGAAGAATACGAGATAAAAGAGATTCTGGATTCTCGTATCTACAGAAGAAGACTTCAGTACTTGGTTAGATGGAAGAACTATGGGCCCCAAGACGACACCTGGCTAAACACCTCTGACATACATGCCCCTAGATTAATCCGCAATTTTCATGCGAGATACCCAGACAAACCAGCTCCAGAGGCCTTCAGGAGCAGGCCTTAAGGGGGGGGGGGGGTATTGTAATGTTCTGGTACCTTTGGTACCCTAAATTACACTTTCCACAAGTGTATGCACCCCACCATTTACTTTTGGAAAGGTGCGCATACACCTTTAAGACTGGAGCTGTCATCACCCAGCGCCGGACTAGATGGCTATTTAAAGCGCCGGTTCTCACTCACATGTGTTCGTTCAAACACCCTTACCTGGATGCTAACCTTGCTTGAAGCTTCCATGCTTGCAAGCTTACTTCGCTGACGGAACCTCGCTGCGCTGATCCCTGTATCCCGCTACTGAATCATCCGCCTCTCCTGAACCACCCTTCGGCTGTATCGCTAATAGTGCTAAGTACCCCGCAGGGGAATTCTCTATAAACTTATACTAAGTTTACACTATCTAGCTCTGCATAGTAAAGACTGTTTATCACATCTGCATAACTAGATTGCTAGCTCTTGAGACTACTGCTACTTTTCTGCACTGGGTTGATCTCTTTTGTATGTCCACCTGCTATTCTATCATCTGCTATCATACAACATTGCTAAACCTTCCTGCATCCATCTGCTACTGTCTCACCTTCAAGTGTCTATCACCTACCACCTCCACTCAACCTATCCCTCAACCTTCATCATTGTGTTACCACATACATAAAGTCACTCTAGGAACCAGCTTGCTAATTGTGTGTATTTACTGGCTAAAATAAGACCTTCCACACATGATGAGTCATTGAGGTTGGGAATGGTATCTCAGCATATCTCTTACATGACTACTGACGTGGAACTATTTCTGCAGCTGAAAATCCACACCATATAAGAAACGCAGAAGTGTTACATTCTGAAATCCGGGCTGAACTTTTTGGAAGTTCTGGTGTTCTACTTTTGAAAAGTTCGATCATCCCTACATACAGGACCACACCAGCACATGTAAAAGGGAAGATAACTATTGAATATTCCCTGGGTGACAAGTTTATATGAGCTACCCTGTGTATAGTATCCCTGTACACAAAATTCAAAGCTTAACAATAATCTATCAGCTTAAAGAATGCAACTGGTACAGATGGAAAGATATGTATAGTGGTATAAAATTGTCTGTAAGGGAGTGTCAGGGAACTTCCCACAAGAGAGCTGGATCTTTTGCCCACAATAATGCAGCGACGCCCAGTGGCCTATTTAAACCAGCCTGCTCCAGCCATTAGTTGCTGGATGATCTTCAGCTTCCTGTTTCCTGCTTCCTGTGTTCCTGTTCCTGTTTACTTGGATTACCTGTTACCGACCCGGCTTGTCTCACCTGTCTTGTCTCTCCTCCTGGCTCCGACCACCGGCTTGTTTACCTACTCTGCTCCAGTCTGCTGTTCCCGTGTATGACCCCTGGCTTGCTCCTTCGGACTCCTCTACTGCTTGATGAACTGTGTTTGACCCCTTGGCTTGACCTTGCTCTTGTCGCACGCCTGGCTACCTCCTCCAGTCACCTTCAAGGCAACCTGCATTTCAGCACGCACTACGTGTCTACTACCACAGCAGTCACCTCTTCACCGGAGCTTGCTGCAGATGGCGACCCCTATTCCTTTGGGCACAGCATTCCCTGTCTCCACCTCCAGGGGTGACTTACACTTAGCCACAAGAGAAGCCCTCTCAGCACCCCAGCATCTGATCAGGTACGTGATAGGGAGGGACCTTTATTGTCATAAACCCAGGACAGCCCATGGACACTCCGTTTTACTGGTTCGTTTTATTGGCATCTGTCAACACCCCTTTGATCCCAGAGAAAAAGGAAAATGCCTAACCAGTTTAGAGAGTTCTCCTTTACTATAAAATCATGAACAAGACTGTCAAGCTTGAGAACCGATAATAACACTTGGCTCATCGACTGAACTCTGATAACACCCAGGACGTTGGTTGCAAGTATTCTTCCTCAATTCTACCTTATTTTTCTCTTGCTGAATTATGTGTCTATTTCTGTGAAACACCTTTTTTCTGTAAATATTTTATTTACACCAACTTTAACCTTTTTCATTATTAAAACCTTATTTTGAAAAGCGTTAACCTTGTTCCTAAGCTCTTAATGCAAGCTAAAATGAACCTGTCTCTTGAAGAGTGCTTATGTATAGAATAAATCCTCTGAACATAACTGTCTGTGGTGACAGTGTGTGTTACAGACGATTATTCTAAAATCATAATTGGTATTGCTAGAATTATGAGCTTCCTCCAAAACTGAGGTGGTGGCATTTAAAGGGTTAATTGGTTAATTAGCCCAGTGACATTCACTCTCAGGCTGCTGGCTCGTAGATTGTGGTCACGCGAGCTGGAAAATCTTTGTCCCGGGTGCAGCTGAGATTGGCATTGTTACGCAAGTGACAGTGTGGTGTAATATTGGCTGGTCCTTTGTCACGAGTTAGTGAGGAGGACAGGGATCTGATACCCACGTCCATCACAGTATACACTGACAATAACCCTCTAACATATGTCCTAACAATAGCAAAGTTGAATGCAACAGGCCACAGATGGGTGGCAGAATTGGCTGACTTTGACTTTACCATTAAGTACCATCCTGGGAAATATTGATGCAGGGTATATCTTAGTGGTAATAGACCATTTTACAAGATTTGCTCAGGCATATGCCACCAAGAACAAGTCAGCAAAAACTGTTGCAGATAGACTATTCAATGATTTTGTCTTGAAATTTGGATTTCCAACCGAAATTCACCATAATATGGGTAGAGAGTATGAAAATCAATTGTTTTTTGGCATTGGGAAAGCACCGTCACATCCAAAACTCTCATACAACTCCATACCACCCAGAAAGCAATGGACAAGTTGAAAGGTTCAATCGTACTCTATTATCTATGCTTCGTACCTTGTCACCAGAATGAAAAAGGGACTGGAAAAGCTTACTTGCAAATGTAGTACATGCCTATAATTGTATTCGCAGTGAAGCTACAGAATATTCTCCTTTTTTTTTACTGTTTGGAAGATCTCCAAGACTACCCATTGACAGCATGTTTGACAGTCCAGTTAATTAAAAATATGAAACACACTCTGAATATGTGAACACATGAATGAAGAGAATGACGGAAGCTTATGAAGTTGCCTCAACAACAGTTACTCAAACTGCAAAAAGAGAAAAAAAAAACACTATGACAAGAAAGTTTATTGTACTGAACTAAAACATGGTAGTAAAGTTATTGTACGAAACATTAATGAAAGAGCAGGTCCTGGAAAATGTAGATCCTATTGGAAAGATATGTGTCGTTCTTAAAAGGAAGTGTGAAGATAGTTCAGTGTATGAAGTGAAACCAGAGACTGGAAAAAGTAGAACAAGAATCCTACACAGCAATTTGTTATTGCATTGTGATTATCTGTAGACCAAGGTCAAATAATGCCAGAAAGACCCAGTCCAAGCAAACAAGAAAAATGTTGAAGTACCACAAGACATCTCACACAGATCTCTGAAGAGGACTCAGACAATGAATCTGACAATGAACAAGAGCTTCGTAAAGTTTTCATTCCTGTAACCCAAAGCGACCACACAAATGCAAACACAACAGATTTGAATCCAGAAGCTGAAGAGTTCTACCCCTGTCACTTAGAAACAGGTGAGGATGCTACAGAGATAGCTGCAGAAGACAACCCTGTAAGTTAAATTGAACTAACTGAATGTTCATCAAGAAACATGGAAGATGAAATTTCATACCAGAAAATTCAGTAGAATTGAAAGTGTTGGAAATGAGAAAGAGGATGATTCAGATTCACTTCTTCCAAGAAGAATACAACCAAGCAGAGACAAAAGACAACCAAAGATTTTGACTCTTTGGGTCAGCCAAGTACTGTTACCAGAAATCCAACTGTACAGTCATAGACAGTAGTCATGCATTACCTGTTTGCTGTTGACTTTCATGTTACGGGAAATTATCTAATCCTCTACTTGCACTAACTGTGGGGTTGGGGGTAGGGGGGAGATATACATCAAAGTTCTATTCAAAGTGATACCTTAAATTAGATTGGACTCTGACCGCCTGGCCACTTGATAATACTATCTCCTCATCTCCCAATTGTTGGGAGTTGGTGACTTATTGGTCTTGCTGTGTGACCTTTAGGAGTTCTCTACCCCCCTCTTTTTGTGGCATGACAATAGGCACAGGCGGTCTGGGTCGGAGTGGGGCCTCTCAGTATCTGTTGAGGAAATTTCGATATTATGAGTAACACAATGTTTGTCTGTTAGTTTCCTTTTTTTTTTTGTTTCTTTTCTTTGTGTGTTCTCTTTCAATAGGCACATTAACAGTTTAACTGCTGACGTTTATACCACACCTCATACAAGAAATAGACAAATTATCCCCCAACAGTAGTTATGAATAACCGCAACTCTTGCAATGCAAATACTGCTTGCTCAAGGTCCAAACAGGAATAGACGCACATACTCAACCTATTATACCGTTCCTTGCAGTGCCCTCCTGGGGACCTAGGTCATCAGTTGTATTCCCACACTACTACAGAATGGCAGATCTTGTTAAACTCGATCCTATAGCTTTCTTACTCAAATTCATTTGATACTAGGCGTAATACCAATAACGTGTCCCAGCCTGCTGGATTGTCGGGATCACATCTCTGGATTTTATTACCTCGACCTCACCCCCTAAGTTGGATAGGCACGATCAGTGCCTGATTTGTGATATTTCACACAGTGCTTTGCTTCGCAATCACTCTAGTTTTTTTTTTTACATTCTTTTAGAGTGCCCCTTTACCTTTTTGTTTTTTATCTTTTTCTACCTTTAATTTCTGACTCTTATCTTTTTCTTACCTATCTTTTAAATTTTGCTCGTACAATGTTAATGGCCTAAACATCAATTCCAAATGCGGACAATATCTCTATCAGTTGCATAAACAAAAGGCAGACGTGCTTCTGCTTCAGGAGACACATTTTCAATCTGGTCATGACCCTCCTGCTCAAATAGATACTACAATAGATGGTTCCATAGTACCAACCCTATCCAAAAGTCTAAAGGCATCTCTGTTGCTTTCCATAAAGCACTTCCTGTGGAATTGCTTGATTATCTGGCCGACCCTGAAGGGAGGTATGTCTTCATGAAATGTATCCTTTGGGGCTCTAAATTCACAATAGCCAATATCTACTTATCCAACACCAATCAGGATCAAACAGCATTGCGGTTCCTGGAAGTATTGTCAGGTTTCATGGATGGAAAACTCATCTTGGGAAGCGATTTTAACATGCCCCTGGACCCCCTAATGGACTCTTTTACTTCTAGGTCCAACATTTCTTTCTCTAAATTGAGGACTCTGAAGGGGGCATTTTATGACATGCACTTGATAGACATCTGGAGGATTTTATACCCTAAGTCTTGCAAATATACTTATTACTCTCTTATTCACCACTCCTACAGCCGTATTGATTACTTTTAACAGACCTTTGGACTAGTCCCCGGAATTGCGATATTGAAACTATGGTTTGGTCTGACCATTCCCCTGTTTTTTCTGCTCCTTTGAAGGAGTGGACGTGGCGCCTGAATGACACACTTCTGCAACACCCTGAATGTGTCACCCGTATTCCGGAGACCATATTCAACTTCTTCTCGTATCACGCGACCAATTCTACCTCGCTCCCCACTCAGTGGGACTCTTTGAAGGCCGTCCTATGAGGGGTCTTCCTCCAAATTGGCACACACCTGAAAAAGGAACAAACAGCTTCCATTGCCTCTGCCATACAAAAACTTAAAACCTTGAAGACGGCACACAAACGCTTCCCACAGTTGAAACCCTCTCAGAAGTTACTTTGGTCCGTTCTCAACGTAGAGAATTATATGAATCATCTGCCCGCACATTTGCGGCTAAGCTAGCACTTCGCCAATACAAATTTTGGGACTTAGAGCAACCTAGAGGATCTTTTTTCCGAGGATGAGGTTAACAAGGCTATTGCAAGCACGCCCACGGGGAAGAACCTAAATTCTCTAAAAATGTTGCCTCCCTTCTGACCCCTTTCTTAACCAAAGTATTCAACTCACTGACAGAGGGACACAGGTTCCCTATACAAACATTGAAGGCACACATATCTCCAATCCCCAAACCTGGTAAAGACCCTTCAAATTGCGCAAACTATAGGTCACTATCTTTGATTGGCATTGATTTGAAGATTTTCCCTGAAATACTCGCCAATAAGTTACAGCCACTACTGCCCTGCTTGATCCATTTGGATCAGGTCGATTCCGTGAGTGGCCGAGAGGTCAGGGACAACACTCTGAAAACCCCCCTGCTGATAGATTATGCTCGCCCTCATGATGTCCCCTTGTGCTTACTCATGGTCGATGCAGGAAAACTTTACTTATCCCTACGACAGATTGGCTTGGGCTCACACATGATCTTGAGAATAATGTCTCTTTATTCCTCACCTTCGACTAGCGTCAGAATTAATGGTTCTCTGTCTCCTATTTTCTCTATCCACAGCGGCACACAACATGAATGCCCCATATCACCCCTCTAAGTTCTTACAATGGAACACTTAGCAGTTGTCTTACGCCAAAACACAGCTGTAAGTGGCATCTCAGTGTGCCATCTTCACAATAAACTTGCACTGTATGCAGATGACCTGCTTCTTTTTGTCATGCAGCCTCTGACCTCCTTCTCTGCGATCCTGGAGGAATTTCAAAGATTTGGCAGAGTCAGCAACTTCAAAATAAATTGTAAGAAGTCCGAACTTCTAAATATCTCCCTCCCACCAGCGGTCCTAAAACAAATTGCAACTTCTTTCCCCTTCAAAACTGAATCTACTTCTATCCATCATTTAGGGATACAAATACCGACAGAGGCATCCCAGCTCTACTCATTACATTTTTTCTCCTTACTACATAAAACGAAATCAGACCTATCAGCACATGCTACCAACAGACTTTCATGGCTTGGTAGAATTAATACATTGAAAATGGATGTCCTCCCTTGTTTTTTATATTTGTTCCAACCTGCCCCAATCCTTCTTCCCATTTCATACCTCAGGTCTTTACGTAGGGTGTTCTCTAAATTCATTTGGCAATCGTAGCGTCCTAGAAACAGATTTGCAACTCTATCCCTTCCAAAACATCGAGGTTGGGCAGGAGTACCTGATATAGCTTCATATCATAAAGCTGAGGTATTCACTCGAGTCCTGGATTGGTTCCATCACCAGTACTCTAAATTATGGGTCCAGTGGGATGGTCATTTGAAACCAATTGATCTTCGAGCTCTTCCTTGAATCGTACCCATCCACCGGTCCGGGCTCTCAAGCGTTTCTGGTCTCACTCGACAGACGATGCACTTATGGGATCGTACGAATTCTGTTCTTCACCTATCACCTTCTATGGGCCCTTTGACTCCTTTTTTTGGTACCCCGGCTTTCCCACCAGCTTTTCATACACCGAGGTTCGGAAAATGAAACCTCCAGGAACATAGGAGACTAATTCAGATTCTCCAGGCGGACCCTTCCTTAACGATGACCTGTGCCCTCGTGCCACAAGACAGTAGTTTACCCCAATGGTTACAATGTCAGCGGGCTCTATCATATATACACTGCTTTTCTTCCCTTTCAGAGCTGCAAGCTAAACCAACAGAATTCGAGTCTCTGCTTTTACAAGAACACCCTCCATCTCAGGTGGTCTCTCAGCTATACTCCTTGCTCCTGTCTACGTCAACCACAGCTCTACCCTCTTATGCTCAAGTATGGGAATCTGAGCTTCACCACTCTATCCCCCCAACGATTGGCTGAAGTGCTTCACCTTAACCATAAACTTTCTTTGGCTACTAAACACCAGGAAACAGGATTTAGGGTTACCACCAGATGGTATAGATGCACGTCTGTCATGCACCATTTCAATCCTTCCATACCTGAGATTTGTTGACGCTGTGGTTCCTCCAAGGGTACTATGATCCACATATCGTGGGAATTAGATCCTCCTAGCAACACATCTTTGACCTATATTGTAAATTGATGACGACCCCTATACAACCCTCACCCAAAATAGCTCTCCTGTCAATGTTTTCTGGGCCCTTCAAATCGATTAAAAAAGTTGTTCTTCGCCATTTCCTATCTGCAGCTAGAGTGGTCATCCCTCATCATTGGAAAACAACGGACATATCTTCTCTCAGGGAGTGGTCCATGGAGGTTCACTCAATCAGAGACCTGGAACGTTTGTTGGCGCTGGAGACTAACAGAGAAGAACAGTTTTTGCTAACCTGGACCTAGTGGTCCATGTTTCGCCTCTCCCCCCAATTTCTCTCCTGGGCCTCGAGTGATTCATTACGCACCACCCCCAGAGTGTACGGAACTTCTCTCTCTTTCTGAATTCTTGAATCTACTTCATATTCTTTTTGCCTCTGATAATCTTTTTTCTGACTCTATATTTTTGTCATAAAAAAGTATCAAAATGAGCTCTTAACCTTAGTGCCTCCCATAACATCTCTATACAAATTAAAATGAATCACAAGAATACAAGCTCTTCATTCTACACTGTGCTTAATTCACTTTGTTACCTCCCTAATTGATTTCTCAATGTATGGAAATAGCTACAGTACATGATAAAGCCCTTGTGTTGATGATTATAGTTAATTCTCGTTTGATGCTTAAAGATCTTTGTAAAATAGAATTGTATACTTCATTTAGGTTTATGTAATGGTCTACGACTGGTTATCTTATTCTTTTTTAGACAATAAACTGAGATTGAAATAAGAAATATGATCACTTTATATGTAGCACCCTCCTAGGTAGGTGCTAGAGAGAAAGTATAGTTTTGAGTTGTGTATGCTTACCAGAAGGACTGCAGGTAAATCTATATTGTTCTCTGACTACCAGAGAGCAGGATCTGTTATTGAGGACTGCTCATTGTACTCAGGTGCAACTTGTTCTGTCTGCAGAGTGTTTCACACTGGTGCAATAGGGAGGCATATTGAACAGTGGGAGGAAACCTGACAAATGAGTGCACAGGCATTTGATACAGCCCTGGTGATATGGCAGAAGAAAAGTACCAAGGAAAATCCAGGAGCACATGTGCTTGGGGACGTTCGGCTGGATAGGGGAGTCCCTGGAGGAAGGGGGCAGCTGCCTGCTCCTCTGTAAAGGTGCCATGCGTCCTCAGGTAGTTGACCTGAGAGCTTGGAGAGTGCTAGTGAGGAACTAAACCCAGAGGTCCGGTGAAGCTGACTGAAACGGGAGACACTGAAGGATCTGAAGGATCTGATTCTGCAGTACAGTGAGTACAGATCTGTGTCAAAGGGCCTGACTTGAGGGGGGCCACCCCTGCAGCTAGAAGAGTCAGTGGACGGGTGTCAATAAAGAGGATGCTAGTGAGTGTCCCAAAGATAATGTAGATTCACCAAGTCTATTGCTGGAGAGAAAAGAGCAAGGAGACTTAACCCTTTCCATACATGAGGCAATATGGATTAAGCAGTACAGCTGCTTCCACAAGTAATCTGGAGAGGTCAAGTGAGAGTTGTCCTTATCTATTGTGAATAGTTACAGTTGGAGTATCTCACTATTCCCTTCTCCCATCCAAGGAGGAGAGCATATTTAAAAAGAAGAAAAACTACCACAAGAGGACACAGTTTTAAATTAGAGGGGCAAAGGTTTAAAAGTAATATGAGGAAGTATTACTTTACTGAGAGAGTAGTGGATGCATGGAATAACCTTCCTGCAGAAGTGGTAGCTGCAAATACAGTGAAGGAGTTTAAGCATGCATGGGATAGGCATAAGGCTATCCTTCATATAAGATAGGGAAAGGGACTATTCATAGGATTCAGATATATTGGGCAGACTAGATGGGCCAAATGGTTCTTATCTGCCGACACATTCTATGTTTCTAAGTTCCAAAATACACTCTAAAAACCAATACCCATGGACCGTTTATTGTGTGACGAGCCAACAGGAGTAAGGAGGTATATGTGAATTCTTCCCTAAGTGACTGTGTGCTGGTAATCAGTGGAGGCTCAAGAAGTCATACAGCAAGCCCTACGGGGGCAGTACTGCATATCTATAGTGCTACCCTCAGAGTTGCCGGTTTTATTGGGGTTTTCTGTCTTTGAGAGGGGGACTTGTCTTAGAAATTTTAGCACTTACTGACACACCTCTGGTTGGTTAAAAAAATGTATTGGGCAATGTTGCCTGGTTGATAAGTAAACTAAAATTTACAAATGCAATCGTTAACACACCGGGTGGTGGGTTACCACCAGGCTACATTCAACAAGCAATGAGTTTTTTTTAACTAGGCAGCCCTAGGGTTGCTAATCACATATATACAGTACATACTGTAAATAGACTTTAACTCTAAGCAATTGCACTCTAAACAGGGTCCAACAGATATGAAAAGTCCCTCCCTGAATAACTGGCCAGTTCACCATTGGCTGGTGTGGGGCTCTGAACCTTCTGTTTGAGTGCTGAAGTAAAATATGGAAAGTCAGGTGGCCATGAGGCTTCTTACCACACCTAAAGATTTGGGCACATCCTGCAGAGACCCTGCTTAAGGTACCAGGGGCTCACCCCTCCAGCCAGTGAAGGAGGATGTCACAACTGACTCCTTCTCTGGACTCCCCGATGCTGGAACAACAGTGATTTTCCACCCAGAAGAATGAACTCACACCAATGCAGAAGATTGTCTCTCATTTTATCTGACCTTTGGATGCACCTGCAAGCTTTGATTATCTCCATTTAGCACTCTGGGAAAGCTTTATAGTGCTTGGGGAATACTGCATAGTATGTGGGTACTTACAGGTAACAAACTCAGTCCCTGTCTTCAGGAATACTCACAAGTACCAATGACAACAAGTCTCTGTTCTCAGGATTAGGCAGTGGTTTGCCTCCATTCACAGTCATGTGGTTCTGGGTGTGCTGGGAGGTATGGTTCTTCTCCCTCTCTCCTTAGTATCAGCATGCACCACCCCTTCCTGGAAGTCCTTCAATTTAAAATCCATCTACATAATGTCAGGCTGGTCTCTTTTTTCACTTGGAAAGCAGCGCTAGCCACGGTGGATAAATGGCGACACTCGGAAACCAGCCTGTATAACCAGCATCATAGTTTATTGAAAGAACTTATAAATGATTAAAATTAATATGTTAATATGTTTCCAAACCGGTAGGTTGTCATACTGACGCTCCTGGAACGATCAGTGGCAACAATGGCATCTGAGAGACTACTGGATAGCAAAGCCTAGAGTCCTAGATAGTACCGGACCAGCCAGTGTCCACAGCGGGACCACCTCTTGCCGAATGCAGAGCCTGGCGCAGCAGAGCGGCGTCGCTCGGACCGGAAGCCGCTGACCGTAAGTGACGTCAGCGAAAGTCAAAACCAGCCTGGAACACATACAGGTTGCCGTGACTACATGTTTCACGCGATATCGCTTTGTCAAAGTCTGGACTATGACAAAGCGCTATCGCTCGAAACATGTCGTCACGGGAACCTGTAGGCTAGTTGGAAGCAAAGAGGTTTTTCTTCATCTACAAAAAAAGGGTTCTTTACTGTAAGAGCTGTGGCAATGAGGAAGCATATACCAAGCTAGTTCTTACAGATAATGTAGATCAATTCAACAAAGTGTTGCATGCTTCCCTGAGGAAAAAAAAATAAAAGTTACTTACATTTGTAAAAATAAATATAGGATGATGATATGAGCATTTATCTGTTTTTGGAGATCAGAAAGGAATTTGTTCCCTCTGGAATGAAGTTCCGCTGTGTCTAATGGACACAATGGTTGCAGATCGTGCCACTGTACACCCCGGTGGGTGAGCATGAGATGCTCAACTCGGAGGACCTCATATAACGTCCACCCAGATTAAGAGCGCACCCACCTGGCCATGCGTTTACAGTAGGCCCGGGGGGAAACTTTCATCCCCTTCCTGCCCAGGCAATTTTAAGTTTTCAGCACTGTCACACTTTGAATGACAATTACTTAGTCATGCAACACTGCAACAAAATGAAATTATTAATAATTTTTTGAGACAGACAAAGCTTTCTTTTGACGGTATTTAATTACTACTGGGTTTTTTATTTTTTGCAATATAAACAAAAAATACAGAAAACGTAAAAAAAACAAAAAACAAAACCCACATTTCTCTTGGTGGATGGCAGAGTGGTCGCAGATTGAACCACTGTGCACCCCAGGGGGTGAGCATGAGGTGCTCAACTGCGAGGACGTCATATGACGTCCACCCAGATTAGAAGAGCACCCATTTTTTTACAATAGGCTTGGTGGCAAGTGGTTAGAGAAGAACTTCACTCCTGTGTTAAAATTGTAAAAGTCAACAGCTACAAATGCTGTGTTTTAGAGTAGGGGGGGATAAGGAGAATGACAGGAATTTTCACTTTTAAGTTGTCTACTCACGTACTGCCGTTTGCCAATAAACAGTGCAGAAGTGAATGTTTTTTTCTGCAGTGGTGTTAATATATAAAATGCATTTTTAATCTTTCAAAAATTATTTTATAGTGCTAAATCTTTCATCCAAATTCTAAACTGCTGCATCTGTAAATTTCAAAGCCAGTATAAAGGAATAGTAGTGGTAAAAAAGCACTTGTGGGTTTAACCAATAATATTTGTTTAAATATAATTCTCCTTTAAGGGGGTGTGGCAGGGGGTGTTTCCTATGCCTGCATACTTTCACTAATAAGTGCCCTTCGTTCCCATCTCAAAAGATTGGGAGGTTTACACATCTTTTTCTAACCTAACAATATTACTCTATCAACCAAACTTTTGCTTTAGGTTTATTTTATTATCACTCTTATGATACAATGTTCATCATATTTTTCTAAGCTACAGAAATTGTTCGCATCCAACTGATTGTAATGCTGTTGTCTTGAAGACTACAAGAGTAAATAAGAAATAAAAAAAATGGCTGGGACATTAATATACATATCCGGTTTGCACAGCATCCAAAGTACTCTATGAAAGAAAACAGCAGGCAAGTAAACTGTGCAAGGCTTGAGCTCTCTGCCTCTGAATGAGAGAAATTATCCTTCTAAAATGAAAGCATGTCCTGGCACAGTAAATAGTGTGTGTTTTGACCACAGTGGGTACATCCAAGTATAAGAAATATATCATTCTTTAGGTAAATAAATGAAGAATGATAAGCTAGCATGGGCGCTTACACTGTAGCCCTCCAGCTGTTGCGGAACTAAAAGTCTGGTCATGCCTCTGTCTATGGGAGTCATGCTTGTAACTGTCAGCCTTGCAATGACTCATGGTACTTGCTGTGGAGAAAAGTGTCGGCCGTGCAATGCCTGACAGCGGAAAAAGTTTCATAAACAGTGTGGGAGGTCAGTTGGCTTGGTGAGGTGGAAGTGCAACTGAGGCCCAAGTACAAACAGAGATGGTGGATATGTGTGGATTGAGGAACACAGTCTAGCAGGCAGCGACCTTCATGCTGGCTGAACAGAGGAGCAGCAGTGAAGAGGTTACTGCACCATGCGGGAAAGCGCGCGCTGAAGAGATCCGCCTAACAGGAGGAGCCACCGCCAGAGAATCAGCTAACCTGGAGTTGTGGGCGGGTTGGCGTCCACAGATTGCCAATCTGAATGAAGGAAGAGAGCTGAAACATCACTTCCGCCTTCAGGTGTAGCTGAGGAGCAGACATGTGTGGAGGAGCATGATGGCAGATGCCGGAGTGAGCTGGAGCGCAGGGGCTATCCTACGTGTTGGTGGAGAACCTGTGAAACTGATGGAATCACCAGAGTCGGTCCTGTGGGACACCGGAGTTCGGTTGGTGACCACTGGAAGACTGGCACTGTGCAGCGGGAAGGACAAGGAGCATCTTGGGCTGGTATGTAGCCGGTGTTTAAATGTGTCTAGACAATGTGAGGAGACAAGGGATTTGGTGGTACACATGCAGTGTGCCAAGAATTTTGGGTTCTGTGAGGCCTATGCCCAGGCTCAGGATCAAAATGAGGTCTATGAAAAACTCATCAGGAGACAAGAGACCCTGTACACCCCACCTGGGAGAGGAAACAGACAAACCCTTCCCAGGTTCTCAAGATGCCAGCGTCTGATTCAGAGGAAGGTTGGCCTGGAGTATGGGTATGACTACCCCTATTCTCCCCAGGAGATCATGTTGGAGGTTGAGGCCAGAAAAGAGAAGTGGTGCTGTGATGCAATTTGGGAGTTTCTTTACATTTCCAAACCGTACCGGAACAAAGAGGGGCCTGAGCTATGGGACATCTTCTGCTCTACAAAGACGAACTGGAACCTATGGCGGACTATCTACATAGACTGTGTGGTGCTCTGCCGCCCAAACAGATCTGGCCAGGTTTGGTCTGTCCGTGTTGAAGACTCTGAGGGGAAGTCAGACTGATTTCCTCATCCCGACTTTTATTGCTAGAGATGTAGGGTTCCACTCTGACAGCAATACCGTTGCAAGGCTAGTTGGCCTGAGAGTTCTTAGAAGAAGAAGAGGGGTTGGAGAGGAGAGCCCACAGTTTCAATGCAAAGTTTGAGTTGTTGCTGCCTGTTGCTAGGGCCAAGCCCTATTCCCAAATATCCCTTTCCCTTCTATCCTTGCAAAATGGATCAGGAAATCAGTAAAACTGCTACCATCTGACTACAATAGAGACTCTTTGTTCAAAGGACTTCAGTAGTTACTCAGTTCTATGCTTTAGTGGCTACCAGAAGTTTTTCTTACTGCTCGTTCTTTGGAGATCCCTTGGGCCAATGGGCCAGGATCATTTATTATCTCATAGTCAAAAAGACACTTTGCGAAGAAATTTGGGCCATCGGGCCAAAAGAAAGTGTACAGAAGAAGAGGACCCCCTCAGAAAGATACTTTGTTCAAAGGACACTTTGCGAAGATCCTGTCGGTCCAGTTGGAGGAACTTTGTGGAAGTTGCTACCTCAGGAAGAGTAGGTAGTGGCTTGATGTCTCTTCAGAGAAGGGGATGCCAGAGTGAAGGGCCCCTTGAAGAGATTTTCAATACTCAAAGTTTAGACAAGCATGCTCAGGCTCTAGTAAAACCGCTTTTCATAGAAGAAGACATGTTGTCTCTGTATTACAGGAGGGAAGGACACTGAACACCAGTCAGGTGGATTCCACATGTTTTCTTTCTGAACCTGTGGGTCTGACTGTGATAGGAGGAGAGTCAGTGCCCAATGCTGAGAAGGGACTGTGCCTATCATTTAGTCACCAAAAAAATGGTTCATAGATAGTTAGCTTGGCAGGGTTTATTTGTTACCTGTTTCGGGAGTAACAGTGAGATGCTGAGTCAAGTGTGCCAAGGAGCAGAGGATCTCTATGTGAATGTAGTTAAAGATGATGTGGTGAGAAAGTTGCCTCTGAGGAGAGGACGGTCTCGCTGGTATAGATAGCCATGCACTAATAGATGCTTAAATTAAATTTCCTTTGCAGGCTTGCTTGGGATTTCCGGGTCTGGCTAGGCCCTCCATAATTTTATGCAATGTACATATTGTATTTAGTTAGCTAGACAGGATAATGTTCTTTACCTGTTCAAGCAGATTTTTGTTTGGTGGGGGGTGCATTGATTTAAATGCACCTACTGTGTGTAAATAACCTTGTGAATATTTGTACAGCAGAGATATATATTTTTTTCATATAATTTATTATATCTACCAGCCACATATGGGGTATGCCCCATGGTTTTGTACATTTGTTATTTCCCTTTTTCACCTTTCCAAGTTTGTGGGATACTCCGTAGAAATCTTTAGTGAACTCATTTTTGTATGGGCGGCTGCCCAGAGCCAGTGAGGACACGGCTCAGTTTGGCTGGGGGAGGGTGAGTGTAGCACCCTCCTAAGTAGGTGCTAGAGAGAGTATAGTTTTGGGCTCTATCTGCCTATCAGAGGAGCAGCAGGCAAATCTATATTGCTTTCTGCCTACCAGAGAGCAGGATCTGTGAGTTAGGTCTGCTCATGGTGCTCAGTGTGTGATTTATCTGGTCTAGGGAGTGTTTCACACTGGTCCTATAGGGAGGCATATTGAACAGTGGAGGGAATCTGACCAATGGGTACACATGCTTTGATACAGCCCCAGTGATTGTCACAGACTGATTGTCTCAGTGCATTGTGGGGTGTGGTATAAAAGCCTGGAGCACATATGCTGCGGGGTCTTTGGCTGGTGAGCAGAGTCCCAGAGGGAGGGTGGTGGCTGCCTCCTCCTCTGTAGCAGAGGCATGTGGTCACAGGCAGTCGGCCTGGGGACCAGAAGGAAGGAGCTGAACCCAGAGGTCCTTGAGAGCTGACTGAAGGGGTAGAGACATTGGAGACGCTTGAAAAACAGTATCGTGAGTATATGGGATCATGTCTAGGGGCATGAACTGAGGGGGGCCACCCCGGTGTAGGATAGTCAAAGGACGGGTGTCAGCAGGTGGAGTGAAAGCGGGTACAAGGAGTGTATCCCAAAGATAATTCATCCTAACAAGTTGTCTGCATAGAGATTTAATCTTAAATTCATGGCAAGATGAATCTGCAGCCTGGCTTTTTTTTGCTGGGAAGGAAGTTGGGTCGGGGGCATGGCCACAGCGGCTTCTAACTAACGGTAGGCAGAGGCTGCCTTGGGGGGGAGGGGAGGGGGGAGGCGAGCATGTGCAGTGTTTCTGACTCCTACAACCATGACCACTTCTTCAAATCACTGAAGTGGTCATGGTGGTTTGAGTCTTCCTTTAATATCCCTCAGAAGAAGTAAACCTCTGTATACTGATTCCATTTCATTTGATCATCCTCTAGTTCTGTTAAATTAGTGCTGGGGGTGCGGTGGCGCGGGTAGGGCGCGGTGGCATTTTATTACTTGTATACCTTAACTATAGTATATATTTTATATGCGGCCCGAGAAAATTTCTCTACACTCAATGTGGCCCAGAGAAGCCAAAAGGTTGGACACCCATGCCCTAGACTGTTCATTGACTGAGCCAGAGTAAAGAGTTAAATTGTGCATGTTGCAGTTGCTATCAGTAACCCAGTGGGATCCCAAGGTGAACAATCCAGCAGTCCTTAAGGGGGCAGTGCTACACATGAGTTAACGTTTCAGCATAATGAAGATAATCGTCACCACTCCCAAGCTCCCTTTGAGATCATGGTGTCTGGGGACTGGGTGCATCTGATGGGGCTCATTCACTCTCCCTATAAAACATCCATAGCAAAATAATGTACTGTACAAAATAGCTGTACATCAATAGTTTCAGTATTCAAAATACCTTTATTGTTCTGATGAACATGCATAAAGAAGCCCCACCTGGGACACCCCCCCCTCCCCCTCCATTCTTCTGACATTTCTTACCCTTGGACTGGCCTTTTTAGTTTTGGATAGCAGAGAGGGGTTAGAACACTTGTCAGTTATTATTGCTAGTTTGTTAGGGAGATTCACCCTCTTGTTGTCCTATTTACCATTATTATTCAAAATGAAAGTAAAAGAAAACCACTAAATTTTGAGTTCACACCAGAACAGTAATTGGGGGGGGGGGGGGGATCTTCCAATGAGGAAACTAGTTCTGGTGACATGCCAAAATTTCCTCATTTTGAAAGGGATTTCCTCTTACTTCCTGTTTTGACCATGGGTCAGGAAGTGAAAGGAAATCTCCCCAATGGAACACAGATGGCAAAATAAAGAATAGACAGGGGTTGAAACCCTCCCTTACTCTATGCAATAGAAAAAAAAAAAAAATAATGTGCCGTCTTCCTTTAAGTGGAGCTAACCTCCTGTCCTATACAGCCAAGGAAGCTGACATCTTAGCTTCTGTTTGATCTTCAGTAGCCTTGGTGCTGCACATGTGATCAGCGATGACAACAGCCATTTGATGGCTTGACAGCTTAGTTGAGAGACAGTTATCTTTAATAGCATACTATAAATGTAACTTCTTTAGGAATCAGACAGAGGATCTTTAGTCAGTTGCGCAAAAATTAAAAGACACCTGCCTCAAAAACTTTACACTCTTCACAAAAAACTGTGATGCCCATTTTTTTCTCTTTTCAACACATTAACTTCAGGGACAACATGTTTACATCCCGCCTAATATATCCCACTGGCTTTCAGATGCCTTTGTAAATGAGATAATCAATGGTATTCACTTTACCTGTCAGTCATAAAGTTATGGCTGATTGGTGTATGTATTTAAATATACTGTGTGTATATATATATATATATATATATGTATGTATGTATATGTATATATATATATATATCCATCACTGAAAATCTTAGGACATTTTTTTTTATTTAATACATTTCCATCATCTCCAACACACAAGCTAAATTACCATTAGGCTGACAGAAGGTATGAGGGGGAAAGGGCAGAGGCGGTGTACTGACATATGTCTCCTATCTGCACCTAAATTGGTACCATATTTTATGCACATGTACGGCATGTTTAGGTAGTCCGTTGGTTCATGCAGAGGTCATTGTGTTTCGAGAGGCTAGTTACAAGATTAATAATTTAGTGTCCTAAACCAAGCCTTTATGTTCAGACAGGAGCAATCCTACTGCATAGGGAGCCCTGGTAGAAATAAAGACTTGCTGCACAAAGGACAGAAAAAGATTTAGAGCTAGTGAACGGGGACATGCATTGTAGTACTATGATACCACATGTCTATCATTACTAGTGACCACCTTTTGCCATCAATCAGTACCAGCCATATTATCTATCCAACTGTGATTGTTCACTAGTTTTCTTGGTTAACCTACCGGAGTGTTCATTTACTGAAGAGGAAACTAAACATAGAACATACAAGCACTATGCTGTAGGGTGTACCAAGCACATCTGGTACCTGGGGCCCGCCATTAAATTTTTACACCCCCCCCCCCTCCAAAAAAAAACACGACCTGCCTAAACCCCTTGAGGCCTGCACTAGCACACTGCAACCACGTGCATTGCAGGGCTCCTGCAGAGTGGCCCCATTCACTTAAACGTGACCAGAGGTATAATTTCTTCTGTCTGTAAACCCCTGGCTGCTGCCTCTGCAGATAAAACGGGAGTGGTTGGAGGGTGGTAAAACTGAAACTTAGCCATGGGGTTTTATTGCCAGCCAACCACTAGGGTGAATGCCCCCTAATGCACAGGCCACTTTACAGAATATAAACAAAATGACCCCCTCTGCCCAGTATGAATCACCACCTTCAATCCCATATACCCCACAATACAGATCTCCCCTAAAATCCTTAAATCCCCCCTCCCTCCAGCCCACACCCTCAGTATAGACTCCCCTCCAATGCAGATTCCTGCCTTCTCACCCTACAGCAGAGACCCCTCTGCAAAGACTGACTTTGCTAACACAGACTAACCCCCCCTAGCCAAAACCAACTGCCCCCAGCACAGACTGGCTTCCCTTGCACAGACTGACTACCCAGCAGAGACCACCTGCCCCAGCACAGACCGACCCCCCCCCCCCCCAGAATACACCAACTGCCCTCCACCAGACTGACCCCCAGTACACACCCCTCAGTACACAAACAACCTCCCCAGCACAGACTACCCCCTTCCCTCCCAGCATACATCAACTGCCCCCAGCACAGACCAACTGTTCTCAACTTAAACCAACCCCCCAGCACAGACTGACTGCCCCTAGCACAGACCAACCCTCCCAGCAAAGACCAACTACCTTCAGCACTGGCCACCTGCCCCCAGCACAGACTGGCCCCCAGTACAAACCCCTTAGTATAGAAACAACCCCCCCCCCCCCCAGTACACACCCCTCATACAGACACCCTTTCCCTACTATAGTACCTCAGTACAAAAAAAAGTCCTCACTTTTCTTGTACAAACATCCCCATCATCCCCTGTCCCAACCCACCCCACAGTTTAGAACTGAAAGCACAGACAACACCCTCCCTCTTTACACTCACTCATTATATAACATATAGCCCAAAGTGAAAAGTATAGAAGGAGGGTGATGGACGGGCAGGCAGGGACATTTCATCTCACACTCATCTCTTGCTCTCACTGAAGCAGCAGTGCTGGCTCACTGAGGGCACTGTGGCCACCAGAGTTGTAAACAGCACTGTGGGGCAGTGCCGTGCAACACAAAAAAAATAACTATCAGGAGGCAGTGCCGTGCAACACAAACAAATAGCTATGTCCAGTGATCCTGCACCCCCATTAGTATGCCATTAATATGCAGAATATTGTCCCTAGTGTAAGATAATGATGCTAATTACCCAGCTTCTATACTATACAATCATAATGACGATTATTGCCACCATTGTAAGACAAGGATCCAACCACCTAGCTTCTAGATGCTAACCACTCAGCTACTTTATGTAGTAAAACCCCATTGGAGGTGCTAAATAATTGCCTGGATCCT